>NC_139725.1:21556708-21904208 GCF_964211835.1 Anser anser | reverse complement strand
TTGCCTGTAGCAGGCTGCCCAGGACCGTGTCCAGGAAGCTTTTGACCACCTCCATGAGTGGAATTTTCACACCCCCCTCTGGGCAACCTGTTTCAGTATTTGCTCACTCTCACAGTGAAGAAGTGCCGATGTACACACAGAACCTACTGTGTCTCTGTGTGTTATTCCTTCTGGAAAGAAAAGCTAGCCAACACCTATTCTATGCTAGCTTGACACATTTAATGCTTATTTGGGACTTATTTCATTTCAAGGGTGCTCAAACCCATGTCTTTTGACTTTCCAGAATAATGTCACAAGTACTTGAGAATAAAGGTTTTCTGGAGTCATATTCTACTTGTTTATCTATTCAAGTAATAGTTATAATCAGTATTACTATTCAGGGTTCATTTCGCCAGACAACCAGTGGTAGAAAGCATAATTCTGAAGCCCTGTGATGAAGGCACTCCTTGGGGAAGGATTCTGATAGGTTCTGCAAGGACTGCTTATGCAATTTTGAATGTCTTTTCCTATTATATGCTCTATAACATGTTCTCATTGGATCCTTTTCTCTGATCCAGTGAGTCCTGATTTATTTATTTCTAGTTAGTATTGTTTTAGCACAGGGAGTCAGCATATTGCTTGCTCTGAAACAGTTATTACCAAGGAGTCTGGGTAATCTTTGGAGCTGTAGGGGAATGTGTGTGTGAACCTCCTCTGTTTGAGAGATATGGAGATCCTGGCTCTACCATGTCCTTGAGGCTTTAGCCATCCCGCTCAGTTAAAAAAAAAAAAAAAAGCACCCCTTGTTTCACTTCCAAAAAAAGAAGAGATGTGTGTGAAACTGGAGCGGGGTCAGCTAATGTGATTGTACCCTGAAGATTTTGAGGCTTGAATTCACTTTGATGTAGGTATTTCTGGGTGACTTGAAATGAGGTTTGTGTCTGAGACAGAAACAGCACGGAAGAAAATCTCCCCTTATAGACTTTTATTTTTACTAGATTGCACGGCTCCTATGGATAGCACTTGTGTTGTAAATCCCACTTTAGCATACTCAACTTTTTTTGTACACCTTGGTATACACTAAGGGATCTAACTTAAAGGCCCTGTTTATCCCGTTAAGTAAGCCTCTCTGGTGATGTCTTAATGAGGGAATCCAGGGCTGCCCTGTGATATGCAGGTGTGTTTGGTCATGTCTTCTTCATCTTGCTCTCTTCCCTTCCACACATGGGTTCCTGGGGAAGGAAATTAGGTATGTGGGCAGGGTTCCAATTTAAATGATTAGGGGAATGGGGCTGTGTTAAGATTTGAAGATGCATGTACTTGCCGCTCTGTGTAGGTGCAGGCTTAAGGAAGGCCCTCAGTTTCCACAGTAGAAAACTTTCCATTTTCTTGCAAAGCTTGTTGCTACCTAATAATGCTCACTTTATCATACCTCCACAATCAAATTACTGTTAAAACACATGATTTTAAATGACTAGTTGAGAGCTATATATACTTAATAGTTAAAAATTAAAAAAAAAAAATCTTGTAGTAAGAAGAATACTTAAATATCTTTCACAGCTTAAAATTCAACATTTGAAAACTTTGTATAAGTTTCACAATTTTATATTTTAGTTTAACTACAATTATATTAAAAGAGACAAAAGTATTTCTGGAAGATGCTAAAGAATCTAAAATGTGTTTATAGTCAGGATAAGAGAGGAGGAAAAAAAATTTAAAGGAAATTAGTGGGTACTGTTTTGTGTGCAATTCCCAAGTATATTTTAAAAACATTGAATTTTTATAGCCAAATTATATTTTCTGCTAACAGGGAGTTGGGGAGGGATAAATAATAGAATGATTGACAAATCTTTTAGGGCCTGATTTTACAAGATGCTGCGCACCTCCTGATTGCTGCCAATCACTTTCATTTTTTCAGTCAATCCGAGAACATATGGCATTATTCAGATGGTGCTGAGCACCTTCAATCACAGTCCTCCTAATGCCACAACATCCTCATTCTCTGCAAATGTGTGAATTGCTGTTGACATTTTAAATTGGAGGGTTATTTGGTCTTTGTCTGGACAAACTCCCTGCTGATATAAATGGATGTCCTGCCTCAGGAAGGATTGCAACACTAAACAATAAATCATCAGTTTTATAAGCACTATTTTATGTACACAAAGTTTGTGAAATATCAGTTTGGTTCATAAAGTTCTTTACTACTTCCCCTTTCGTTTGATGGTGGGGGGTGGAAAAGTACCATTCTTTTGGAGAACTGAAGTTTAGTTTACTCTCAGTGCAACTTTTGAAAAGTGGAAGCTCTGGATGTTATGTGCACAAGGCAGTTGATTTAAAGAGATCAGAAAGATGCTTACAGCAAACTATAAATAAATCACTTTCAACATACTGATTGTCCTGCATTACAGTTACCTGTAGAGAATCTCTAGTCATGTCTATCTGTTTTTGATGCCTCTACAGAATAACTGTCCAGCATCCTCTGCCCAACCAATCAGAATGTAGGAAAATCTACAGATATGACGGAATCTACTGTGAATCTACCTACCAGAAGTATGTTGAAATCTGTGTGAGTCTTGCATCTAGCTCGTGCATTTAGTGCTCGTGCTCTCCCGCTATTCAGAAATTACACGCGTTGAAACCTTATACCTCTGCTTATGTAAAAAAACCTCTAAAACAGGGACAGAAATATGCTGTTTAATTCTTTGGGATTGTGCTCTAAAAGCTAGAAAGCAAATAAAAGACCCTATGACTTTGCTACATCTGTTAGGTATGCTTCTGTACAGTGCAATAAACAAGAATGTATACACTAGAAAATCTAGGCAAAATGTATTGCACAGGTGCTTGACATCTTAGGGATTTGAAAGGTGTGTTATGTATAAATTAGCTGTCACTTTTTTTTCAGTCGTGTAATGGAATGATGAGTTGTAATTTGCATAATCCTTTAAGAAGTCAAATTATACTGTCATGTAGCAGACTTAACATGCTAGCTAGGATTTCATAGCTTTGCAGCTAATTAGTATGTACCTTACAGGACAGTTAAATTGAAGTTGAGTCCTCTTGCTTTACAGTCATTTGCCTTTGTCCATTGCCCTAACAGAGCCCACTTTTGTGTGTAACTAAAGGTTGTTACCGGAGCTTCTGACAAAGGTGCTGTTACTGTGGGCAGGCAACTGTAATGTGCTTATGTTTCTTCTGCAGTCTATCAGTAAAGTTTCTATTTTACTGCAGTAAGGATTTAATAACCCATTTTTATGTAGAATTGAAAAGTATATATTTACAGATACAGATGATTTTGTATTAATATATTGCAAATGCATTATGAGTTTTCTGTAATCTTACTGAATTTTGAAGCTTTCTGTCACTTGGTGTTTATTTTTCATACTCCAACTATATTCGTATTTTTTTTGTTACTATTTTCTTGTGTATAACAAACCATTTAAAAAAACAACCCTTAGCTTCTAAATGTCAGTTGTACTTGCGTTGGAACAAAATGTTTCTTCAGTAAGGCCATCATACTCGTAATTTTTCAGGTCACATTCTCGTCCAATCTTATTCCATTACTGTTTGTTTTGTGAAATTTTCAGTGTATATATAAGCTAAGACCATACACACATTAAGTAACTGGTGCTTTTGAGTAAATCAAGGGTATCATTTTGGTTTAGAGGAGTGAGAGGATAAAAAGAAATGTAGATTTCTCTTTATAATTATAGCATTAATGTAACTTTGAGCCAAAACGGAAATCTGAATATTGGCTTGGCTTCTTGTGTTCATACCTACTTTTGGTGTGAGATATTTATGCTTTACATTGATTTATAAATATTTTTTTACATTTTGGTTTTCCTATCTTATTCTGTAAATAAGCAGTGTCCAGGGTAATTTAAGCAGTCTTTTAGCATGACTGTAAATGTCAGCATAGAGCTTAACTTTTATGATTTTACTTTTCTTGTAACTTCAGTTCAGTAACCATAAAAATGTATTCATTTGTTTAAATGTTTAAAACCAGATTTGTTGTACACTATTTATATCAGGTTTTAGAACAACTTGAAGATTTTGAAACTTTGTGGAAATAAGAACTTGGCACAGTTTGTTTTGAGTGCAAAATATCCGGTATTCTGCATCACTATTATTTTAATGTTTGAAATTAGGTAGACTTTGTAGTCAGTATAGTTAAAACAGTTAGCAGTGTTGACCACAAGACAGGGTAGTAGATGTTCACTTACAGGTGCATATACAGTAGCAAATAGATATTGGCTCAATAGATCTCCCTGCCACCCTCAATGTCAAATTCAACTTCCCCAAAAAGGAAAAAATTTGGAGAGGCAATGAGGCAGTTATAATTCATGTCTGTTTTGTCAAAGTCTGAAATTCCTTATGTGAATTGGTTTAAGTACTATATTGACCAGTTCCACAAGTGAGGTGAAAGCATAGATTATTTTTTGAAAACTAATGGCTATGCCTTTCTACAGAGAAGAGTGCTTTTTGATTAGTGGAGTTTCCCACTTGGTGGTACTTTAGTGCTATTTAAGTTCTCTGAGGCATTCTTTGTATTCTTTCCAATGGATGTTTTTGGTACTTTTTCCCATGGTAATTTATTTCCAATGATATAAAAGCTGTATTAATGACATTTTAAAGCTTATACTTCAGCGCTGCAAGACAAATGTGAACTTCTGGTATAAGACAACTGCGTATGAAGTAGTATTTACCCACCTATACACTACTGTTGGAGATAGGGCTGCAGCTTTGTTAGTCATGATACCAATAGCTTCAAATTAGGTGCTTAGGGCAGCACAGCAGTGGCAGGCACTGAAAAGCAGCAGGAGGCTCAATGTGGGGTGCCAATCCTCCCAGGGTATCTGGCTGTGAACCCAGGCAGCATTCAGGTGCAGTGGTCTTCCAGAGCTATGCTGTGGGCTGTACTAGACTCCAGTTAACTTTAAATTGGAGAATGTTATCATATACCTGACAGAAATATATCTATGGAAACTGGTAACTAGTGTTCCTTTGTAAGTATCTTAAGGTTCTTTATGGTTACTGAAGTTGTTCAGTGTTATTTAATCTTTTCTTAATTCTGGTACTCTTGTGGTATGACCACTTTCTAAACTTCAGTCTGTGCAGTTTGTACATGTTGAGAATGCTTGCTTGCTAGAAGCTTGCTTGTTTTTGTTTTTTAATGATGTGACTTGTCAACTTCTTTTATAATGGAGCTTCCTTACAGGCTTTTTATTTCTTCTTTCCCCCACCCCCCTATTTTTAAATGGAAGAAAAAGTAGTATGCTGATATGCTGAGAGCCTACTTCATATTTATGCTTAACTGTCTACCTATTAAAGATATTTTGTGTGAAGCTGCTTAGCAATTTAAATTGAGATATTCTGATCCTTTCTGTAAAAATGTGAAAGGATCATGCCCTGACCTTCCACTTCAGAAATACTTCTCAGAAAACATTTGGGGAAGTAACTTATTAGTTAAACTTATTTCTGGTATGTACTAGCACTAACGTTTCTAAGAGTTCTTAAAGTTTTAGGTTAGTTAAAGCATTTTACTTGAGGAAAAAAAATTGCAATTTTTTA
The DNA here is from genome assembly GCF_964211835.1 of Anser anser. Lineage (NCBI taxonomy): Eukaryota > Metazoa > Chordata > Aves > Anseriformes > Anatidae > Anser > Anser anser. Next base: position 21,898,661 of record NC_139725.1, on the reverse strand, counting down.
CTGCAACATTCCTGAGGAGTTGGTCCAATGATTACATTAAATAATATTTTGTCTATTTCATGTGTATTGAATATGTTAATATGAATCACTCTAGGCTATTTAACTTACAGTTTGGTCTTATACCACCTAGAACAGAGTGGAATATACTGTTGCAAAAGATGATGTGCCTCACACCCTTCCCAAAATCCAAACAAAAGATTTCCCCCTCCCCTGTCTGTCACCTTGGTTGTTTGAGGTGGCTGTAAATGTAAATATTTTAAAAAGCTCTAACCTTTGAAAACAACTACAATTTGTTTCTGCATTTGCTTGTGGTAATGACCACCACACCACAATTTTTTATATTAAGACTTCACCATTGTGCTTTTTGAAGTAGATTACATGTCTTGAACTATGGCAGTAAAAACAGAGACCTATCAGTTACTGCCTTGGAATTTGGCAGTCCACCAACTCCTGAATATTTCCCCATTTTTTTCCTTTTTCACTCCACACGACTGTAGCCAGGAATGTGCAGCTTCTTTATGGTGTCAAACAGAATTGACAACAAAAAGAAATAGTCAGCTAGAACTGAGAAGAAAATGTAACCAAGCTGCCAAGGTTTTTCCCTCTTGCCCAGGTTGAAAATCCTTTCTTTTGTTTGCTCAGACACTTATGTTTTGCACTCTTGTTCACCTTTATGGAGTGTCAAATAGTGAACAAAGCCTAGGTAGAAGATCTCCAGAGATGGTGCATCTCCCTGCACGTGCTCCAGTTATGTTTGTTGCTGAATTACAAGGAATAATGGCTTGTCAAGAAAAGTATGTTTTATTTCTTGTCTGTAGGGAGTGTCCGTTGTGTACAAGCAGAGGATATCTCAGTTATTTGTTCTTTTCCTTGAAGTTGTTATATTCATAAAGTGGCCCTTCAGAGTATTATCTGGATTGTGAGGGTGAAATTCCCCATTTGGTGGCCGTTGTGTACTATCTCCAAAGCAATGGTGGAAGGATCATTTCTTCTTCATTTCTTCCTGTCTATATTAAGCAAGCTTAAGGTCATGTCTTTTTCCAGAGGGAAGTAGAGAATAGGAAAGTGTTCTGCAGCAAGGTATTTCTTCTTAAATGAAGAGCATGGAATAAACATGCAAGGAAAACACCTCACTTTTTTAGGTTGTGGAAATACAGCTGTGGCTTTATTAGCTCTTTTCCCCTTCATTTCTCTGCAAGTTAGTGAAATGAGCATAGATAAGAAGTCTTACTGGTTTCAGTGTAAGAAGAGGAGCAGTTTGTCCTGGAAGGTATGGCTTGTTCATATATACATTATCATCATAAGCCTGTAAATGCTAAAATATCCAACCTTGCCAGACTAAATAAGGTCCCCTGATGGCTCAAAACCCATAAATATTTGTACAACTGAGAAAAGGATGTGCAAGGCTAAACCATTCTTGTCAGCCTCTTAAGTTTAAGGATTACTTATCAAATGGATAAAACAAAAAATTGATTTGCATGTCCAAGAAATCTCGTGGCCCTGCTAGACAACACGTTTTCATACTGCAAAATGTGCTATTTCATTTCGCCTGTTTTAGTAAAGGGCGAAGGCCTTTGTCTTGCACAGCAGATCTGTGTTTAGGGTGGTGTTCTCTTACCTCTTCTTACAATATATTTGTTTAAAAGCTAATAACCTTAATTCATTATTTATCAGTATCTGCCAAAGAAGCAGCTGCTAACTCATGCAACAGGCCTGTTAATACAAATCTACTGGTTCTTGTAGCCTCTCTCTAGGAACTCTCCATAGCAAAACTTTTACCCCTTTTATAGCTGCCTAGTTTTGCTTTCATCTTTGTGTAGTTTTGAGCATATCTGCAGGGTTTTTATGCTGGGTTGTTCTAGATGTCTTTTTCAGCAAAAAAGAGGAAGTCTTCAACTGAGTTTAAAACACATCCAGAAGTGAGCCAATGTCATCTTGCATGTAGAATATGAGAGTGGGCTTTCTCTGGGTATGAAATGAGATTAGCTGTGCCACTTTAAAATGATTAATGATCACTTGGCTAGCATTAAGTTGAACATCTAATCCTTGGCTGATTGGAACATTTAAGAGAACACTCAAAAACATAACTTTTCAATAACAAATTTTATCATACTTGTATTTCTATTATGACATAGATATTGCACTGGTTTTAAATTTTACTCTGAGATTAGTAGAATGTACTTTGAATAGAGAATAGGAGACACATACATGTTACCTGAATTTTCTTCCACTGAATAGTACAGGGCCACATTATTCAGGTTTACAAAATCCTATTCAGTTTACAGTTCAATACAGATTTTGAAGATTCACTTAAGCTTTGCAGTGTCTAATTATAATATCTATTCTGAGTTGAATCCTGAGGTGAATTTAATATTGGTCAATTGACCAATTAGACAATTACCTTTTGCTTGCTTGCATGCAATCCATGTTAAACTGGCGGGGTGGTCAGGTCCTGTGACCACACCCTTTGAATAAAATATTGTCTGCTAATTCCCTGTTAAGATGAGTTTTTGATAGCCTATGGAAGTTGTTCTTGCATTTCATTTTAATTCCAGATATGAAAGTTTTTTTGAGTCATGCTACTGGTTTCAGAAATTGAAAGATCAATTCAAATTATCAGTTACCAGGGTACTCTTTGTATTCAGCAAGGGTTCAGTTTTCCCATGCTCTTTCAGTAATTCCTTGCTTTACACAAATAAAGAAATATTAATACCTACTATGCCCAAAATATTGCTTGGGAAAGCAGTGAGCAAGAGAAGTACTTTTCATTTATCAGCAATTTATTTCACAACTAGGAAAAAAATCTTTTCTTCCTTTTCGCAAAGTATTAAAAGCTGAATATCTGCCTTTAGTTTATATGTAAAAGCTATGGGTTTCAGTAACAAAGTTATCATGGAGCATTTTAGGTATGCATTTGAAAGGCAGAGCTCCAGCTCTTTGTTATTTTTTGATTTCGAAGAACAGTACAAGATAACTAACACAATCCTGCAACTTCTGGCTCATTTTTAGAAGGACAATACTGATTATAAGAACTGTGAAAGTAAATCCTGCATTTCTATAGCTGGACTGTTTTCTGTTAGTTACCATTTCCATTAAGTATTGTTACCTTATCTTATTCCGAAGTTTTCCTTTCGGTAGCAGAAACTTACCAAATCCAGCATTAAGAAGTTGAAGAATCCTTTAATAATCATGATATTCTTCAGTTCTTCCCCCCCCCTCCCCGCATTTAAATACTTACAGAGTAACCAATTGACCTTTTATCCTCTACTTTGATAGAGGTTTCCACTCTTGTTCTTAGCAAGGCAATTTTTCTAGAGTCTGAACACCTTTGCAGCTGTCTGCAGTCTTCCTAGTTTGAATACTGGTATAGTCCACTGGTTGTTCTTTTGGTAGTACTCTAGGATTGCAGATACGAAATGGCAAAACCTTCTTGCTGTTTGAAACAATGACTCTGGTTCTGCATTGGTGGCGAAGTACACAGACCTGTTGCTACCCGGTGTTAAATTGTGTACATCAAAGGATTGCATTTGTGGCACTAGCCAAGGCATTGCACTGTATGCTAATATTAAGTTACCATCATCCATGCACCCCTTTCTAGGTAATTATATTGCCTTTATCTGGAATCTGTGTTCTTAGCTACTAGACAGAAATTTGTGCTCTGCTATGTTAAAACATCTTGTTCAAGTGAGCCCAGGCTGCCATGCAATCTGTAGAACTGACAACTCCTTGGTATTTACCATTTTATCTTTTGTCATCTGCAAATTTTACTGGGATGGATTTTGTTTTTTCACATCACTGACTTATTCTCATGCATGGATACTCTGTAGGGAATAAAGGACTCAGGGAGCTCTTCCCCTGTGTGGAGTACTTGGTAGGTCTAATTCATATTTCAGAGCTGTTGGTCATAATGGCTGGAAGCAAATTAGGGCTGCTGGCAGTGATGAGTTGCAACCAAAGGGGGCAGTGAGTCATGAGCACATTTTACTTTTAGCAGTATGAGGTGACAGCAGCCTTTCTTTCAAGTAATGTAAGGCTTGTTTTGCGTAGTGACACTGAAATATAGAAGACAATTCTCCCTTGAAAATTTGTGCATTTGTAGTGATGGCTAATAACAAATTCACTCTTAAAAAAAAAAAAAAAACTGTTTCTGGAAAAGAAAACTAGGTTATTTGCAGATGGTTAGCAAATTAAAAGAATGTGTTAATCCAGAAAGAAGTTCAAAGAGGTGGCTTTTGGAAAACTCGAAACCTTTCATGTTAGTTTTCTTCCTAAACAAATTATTTTTTTACTTAATTTCCAAATGATGCTTTAATTTAGAACTCGATCTGCTTTCAAACAACTGGAAGATTAAATAATGAAATGATAAAAAAAAAAGATTTATTGAAACATAGGTTCAGAGTTTACCATAAATTACTTTTTAGTTATTTTTGTCCTCCATTCTTCTCCTGTCCCTTCCCCTGCTTCCAAAAGGGTTTCACAGAGCAAACGTCAAAATTGTGCTCCAAGTTCTAAAAAAAAAAAATAAAAATAAAAATAAATAAATAAAAATTAAAATATATTTTTGAGGTTGGCAACTTAGACCTGCACAGCACTTGCTTCTGTTTAAGGCTTAAGTTGTTTAGTCATTGATTCTACCACCTAGCTGTACAGCTTCATGGTACAAAAATGGCATAACTCATATTTCACATTCAGATGTAGAAATATCACTAAACTTCTAGCTTATATATGACAAAACTGTTGAATTCTTGCTAGAATACTTTCACTGTAGATAATGCTACTTTATGATGATTTCTTTTCCATCTAAGAGGGAAAAAAAAGCTGCTTCAGTGAGAAAAAAAGATTTAGCAAAGTGTGTATTTGGTTTACAAATTGGTTTACAAAAAAACAAGACTTGCATTATACTTTTTAAAAGATATGGACAAAAAGATTTTTAATGTTTTTCTTAAAGTTCCATGTTCATATGCACATACATGCACATGCATACAAGGTTTTGAAAATAAAAAAGGGAAAGAGTGAAAGTGGAAAGCATACTTCATGTGAGTACAATAGGAAGGCGAAAGCCTGTAATTATCTTTAGGTGTAAAACTAATTCTGTATTGTCAAAAACAAGAACAAAAAACATTGCAGTATCATAAAACCAAAGATGATATTAGGATTTGCCCTTAATTTCTGGTAACTATGAAATAAATTTATGAGAAATACCAAACAAAAAAATCTGATTAACAAAGAGACGCATAATCTGTCATATCTCAGTCTTCTGCCCATTGAGTAACAGGCGATTCATGAAAATAGATACCTTTTCCTGTTATAGTTGCATTGAACTTCCTCTTACAGTTTCATGAATGATATTGGGTCTGTGCCATCTTGTAGACTGAGGGCTGTGATGCAGAGTAGTCTAAGATGCTGTATCATGTACCGTTTAATCAGGCTGCACCATTTAGAGCATGTGTGGTATACTGGGAATAATTTGTAAAGTCTTTCCAGCATCTATACAAAAGGTGAAATTCCCTTACTTCCGCACAAAAGTCAGTTAAATGGACTGTGGGGAACCGAGCAGCAGTTGAATGAATTAATTTCATGTACCTGTCCGTAGCTGGCTGTGACACTGCAGTGTGGCTCCTCCTCAGCTGACTCACAGCCAAGGCCCTTACACATCTTTGTGGAGTTTCTGGGCTGCTGCATTCATCAGTGCTGATCAATTGTCTCCTTGCCTAGATGTGTACTGTGCAGTTTTCCACCCTCTTGCTAAACTGGAATGACTAATTTGTGTACCTAGTGGGTAACTCTGTAGGCCTCAGTGCTGGGTGGACTTGGCTACCTGTTATGGCCTCTAAGACTAGAAGTTATCAAAGCATTAGGGGGGAGAGAGCACTTAACACTGTTGCCTTGTGTGTAGCCTCTTGGAAGCTACTGTGCGTGCTGCTTCATCCAGGGGAGGTGGTGGAGCCACCATCCGTGGGGGTTGCTTAAGAAAAGGTTGGTTGCGGTACTTCAAGACATGGTTTAGTGTGTAATACTGGTGGTAGTGGGGATGGTTGGACCAGGTGATCTTGAAGGTCTTTTCCAGCCTTAGTGATTCTATGATTCTATCTGGAGGTAGAGGCTGGGGGAGAGAGGCTGTGGTGCATTACCCTTTCCACAGTGAAAAATTTATTTCTGGCCAGTACTTTATGCTGTTGACTGTGATACATGTATGGAAAGCCCAGGTGAAGGGAGACAGCACAAACTTTCAAGCTGTAAACCAGCTTGTGTAACCTGATTGCACAGCACAATGCCATGAGGGCTCAGGCCAGGATGTGTGGAAGCACCACAGGGTCACAGATGCTTCTGTGCTTGGCTGTAGATGAGGCAGCCAGTCACCTGCATAAGGGGTGATCAGTGCTGATCAATGAATACAAAAGGTGCCTCAGATTCTTCTTGTTTAGATGTTAATGGTCAACAGCAATAATATTTAGCCAGAAGTGTGTTTGTAGAAGGGATCTGATTCTGAAACTTAAACTCTATTTTACATTTAATGAAATACAAATGATGAAAGGAAAACATGATGTAATAGATGTAAAACTCTTTTCAGACCTGTAGCATATACTGTTTTTCCCTTGTTTTCTAAATAGTAAAAATTACAGAAAACCCTATAATATATTTACACAGAAGCTATGGTATTATAACTCAGTAAAATCTCATGTGTAGTCTGTTTACACAGTCTCTGGCCTTTGCTTCGTAACTGTCTTTTGGTATAGCATACACTCTTGCTTTGTCTAACAGGATTTTCTTTGCCCCAAGAATGCTATGTTCTACTTTTTGGGTACTAAAAAGGATGTTGATGTTTTACTAACTGTGGAAGTTGAATTGAGCAGTTTTTCAGTAGGAATAGAAAATGAATCAAGATATTTTGAGCACAATACTAAATATCTTGGTTCAGAGATTTTAATTTAAAAAGGAAAATACAATCTAAGTCTATACTATATTTTGGTATAGCTTAGTCAATTAAAGATATTTAAGTGGTGTAGTGTCCCACGTCGACCAAGTTGTATCAGTAGAAACCTGTATAGCATGTACTGTTTTACTTACATAACGTTTATTTGACTGATAATTGCTTTTATTGCAAATAACTGATGATTTTTCTTGTGTGGATATAAAGTAAACCTTTGATATAGCTGATTACATGCGAAGACTTTGCCACAGTGGTGTTCCAAAATCGCTCTATTGGCGAAGTGCTCCTAATGTAGATCAAAATAAGACTCCTGTTGTAGAATGTGAAGGGACATGAATTTTTACATCACTTTTGTGGTGAATAATCATTGGGGTAAAGAAACTTGAGCTGTAGCGTCTTTAGAAATCAATCCCATTTTTCATAATTTTTTTCCTAACACTTGAGATCACTTTTTATCATCTTGTAGACTTGAATTAAGGTTGAGAAACCTAATCTTCTTAGTAGTTTCACGTATTTTATTTTTGGTCTTCGTAGGATCCTCCTGATGCTGTGACCTGCCCGTTTAATTATGACAATACTATCCATATGAAATCTCACATGGTTGAACTCATTTGCATTGAAATCAAAAGGTGTAAAAAAAAAAAAAAACTCTCCAAAGAGTAGTCTGAGCTTTTTCACCCCATCAATCAAAAATGAAGTGAGAAACCTAATGAAGATATCCTAGTCCGACAAAATGCCTTGCTGCTTGCTTTGGGCAACACCTAGATCTTATAAGACAGCATTTCATGGCTATTGTAGCAAGAGGCTTTCTTGCTTCCAGGGGTAGCAGCATGCTTTTAGAATAGCTGCATTGCTGCTTGATTACTGATGATGGTTATGTAACGTGCTGGACCCAGCATGACTGACAGAGGCAGTTCTGATTCATATCACCCTGGGGAGCATCAGGCATGTATCCAGACCATGCATCAGCATCAATGGTAACTGTGGCATTGAAATTGCTAGAAAGGCATAGCATCAGATAATCAGCCATAATAACGTGCTACTGAATGGCTGTAAAATTCACAGCTGGTAGATTCATATCTTATGGGAGCATGGTACTGTGTAACAGGCAAAAATCTGTTAAGTTTACCAAACAGGTCAAGGCAACCTCATTGGGTAGTTTTTTCAGCGTTGATGCTTTCTCCCTCACCTACTTCCCCAAGAATACTTACAAATTATAAACAGACCTTTTGTGAGATATCAATGTGAGCAAATCAACCACTCCAGGCCTAGGTTATCGCTTAGAGGTTACACTGAAATCTAAATATTGACACTGCCACTAAATGGAGTGAAATGCATTTCTGAATATCAACAATTAGATTTACTTTCCTGACTTTTGTATGTTTCCAATTAAGTTTCCAATTAATTTTCTTTTGTTTAGATATTTTGTATCCCTGCAGCAATGCCCACTCCAAAGAGTTAAAATAGTCTAAGCAGTGCTGGCCAGACCAGTGAATTGCTCTTTTTTCTTTCCTAGTTAACACCAGTTGCTTTCTATTTTAAGTTGAAAACAAGCTCATCTCCCTCAAATGGAGGGAAGACTCTTCTCTTATCTGGATCTTTCTAGAATTCATAAGGAAGGTGAATAAACACATTTCATAGCTGTTCAGATAATTTTATATGGGAATTGGCTGACCCTTCAATACTCTGGCTTTTATGAGGATAAGTGCCCTTTTCTTCAGGGACAGTTTAAGGAGGTGAAGTCCTTCCCTGGTCCTGTTTGCCCAAGCACTTTTTAGTGGATAGTTGGCACTTGCCATACAGCTCTTCCAAGTGTCTAACTACAAGTCTTGATGGCGTGGCAGCAATATGCTCAAGGTTGTAAGTGGGAGGCTTCTTGCTTTCTTTTTCTTGCTACTGGAGAACACTACAGTTCTGATGCTTGGTGTTCACTCCTGTCTGTGAGTGCTCTTGATACATGTGCTCTTAGGATGTTTGAAATTAGCATTTTATGCTAATGCTCCTAGCTTTTCAATGTCAGGCCCTGGGAAGTAAAGCTTTGTTTATGCTCCTGTGCCCTAAGAGTAGTTTTCCTGCATGTTCTAAGTGTGTTAGATGTGGTATAAGGCTCATCTGTTTACACATGGATATTTTATAAGAGCAGATTCCGGGAAATGTATTAAAACTCATTTTGGGATGCAATTTCTTCTGTATTAGCACTTTTATATTATCTTTTTCCACAAGCTCATCTAAGAGCAGTTTGTATAAAAAAAACTGCTCATTGTTGGTCATCATACCCCTCATTGTTTTACCCACAATACAATGTTTGTAGTTTTGCAGTCTGGCTTGCTTTTGATTCTTATGTGTGGATATTTTTGATTAACAGATAACTAAACTCAGCTTGGATTACCAAATCCAATGTATGCAAATATCAGCCACTTGCTGTGTTTAAGCAAAATTTTACATCTGCATTAGAATAAAGAACATAGTTCGAGTTGATATGGGTGCTGCATATTGCATAAAGGCAATATGACATTAAGAACAGAAAATTGTTTTAGAACAAATGCAGTAGTAGCTGTAAACAGGAAATTACTGTTCTTTTTCAACTTTGTATTTCAGTTTTGATACTGAAAATCTCCCCACCTCTAATCAATATTCCTATTTACTTATGGCTACCCTATAGCTTCCTCTGTCACTGGCTGCACTGACTGTTACTTACCCAGTTACTTACCCATCTTCCTGGGGCTGGAGGTCATTGTTCATTATGGCAGGCACTCCAGCACACTGTAATGCTATCAGGAGTACTTGGGTAGATTAGTGCCTGATACTGTTTTTAATGCGCCTATCACTTCCAATGATGTACCTCGTTTCCCCTGGCTTGAGGCTTGTGTTCAGGAGACCACAGTATGCATTCCAGATGGCACTGCAGACAGCGTCTGCCAGGGAAAAACAGGTAAATATAATGAACCAGGGAGGTAATTGGAGAACTGTACTGTGTAATTTGATTATGATCTCAGATGCAAGGGATTCAAAAATACTAGTTAAAAGACAAATACTGGTGTTGCAATGTTTATTATACGGTAGTAAACAATCCACTCAGTAAACATGAAAATTTAGGTCAGAACTGTAATTTACCACACTGGTGAAGAAACAATTTGTGATAGAATGAACTGTCATGCTATTACATGTGCATTTTGGCATGTGGCTTTTTCAATGATTCATTTGAAAGCAGGTTTAGAATAATAAAAATCATGCTTTTTAATCTAAGCCTTAGTAAGGTGAAAAAGACTTGATTTTTTTTATATACAAGAGTAGAACGTGTATTCAGAAGATTCTTTGATACCAACTTTGACAAATGCATGACTTTTTGGAGCTGAGCTTTTATAAAATCCCTTACCCATGTCCTTACCTTTAAGAAAAAAAAAAACAAAAAACCTGCATGAAAAAAAAATCTGGATAACTTAAATTTCTTCACTGAGTCTTCCGTCCTTAAAACCCAACAAACTACTTTCTGGCTTGCTATTATTTCATAAAAATGAACAGTGGTTTGAAAACAAAACATTTTCTTCCAAAGCACTGGCCACAGTTCTTTCAGTTCCTACCAGAGCAATCAGGCAGCTTTTCCCACAAATTGTTTTCCCAGATTGTGAGAAGAAGACTCATCTTAAATTCAACATAAGACCTACCATCTTAGATATACGGGCCTTCATCAGATGGTAGATGCCAGATATTCAGTGACTTTATAATTGCTGTAAGTCTGGTCTATCATCTGTCTTGCACCTTGTGTAGCCATTAACTCCTGGGTGCATAAAATCCTAATTGGAACAGTAGCATTTTACATGTATTTCATATATATGCTATAGATGTAAGAATGTTTGCAATAGAAGCTTGCTGTTTGTAATGGTGTAAGGACCTGGTTAGTTAAGGTGAATGTGGTTGGTGGGAGGCTGGGGAGGTGGATCATCTCAACTCTGTAGCTTGTGCAGAGAAGCTAATTACATCTGCAGATAGGTATGATCTTGGTTGCCAGACTGTGCATATATATTCAGGGGCACACAAGCACATAGAATAGGAAAGATGAATATTTCCTATTTGATTTAGAGCATGCCTATAGGATGAGTGCTCAGAGCAGTAGAAAAAGGAGCACAGGTTAACTCTGAGTCTTCAAAACTGCGGTGTTGGAGACCCTGAGTCAATGCACTTGGGGGAAGAGTGGATGACAGGTTTATTGAGACAAATGGAACCTGTGCGATGTACAGGAACAGGGTCCCAGATGGAAGTCAGCTGAGGCAGAAGAAATGAGTCTGAAGAGAGTAGGACAGGCAGAAGCTGGCTACTGATAAGGGGAAAAAGAGGTGCATGCAGAGGGGAGAGCCCTGCAGTCCTCAAAGGGCTCTTCTCAAAGCCCAAGCAAACCTCATGGGTGGGGGGAAAACTGGAAAGCTGTACTGTGTTTGGCTTTGAATGCTAGTGAAAGTAAAGGCTACTCAGTTTTGTAACCAATAGAAAAAACTATCTTTTCTTCAACTTTGCCTGTACTTGAGGGGGTGAGCTCAAAATTCCACTGTGGTTAGAGCCATCAGGGCTTATGCTTCTAACATCTGGAGAACAAAGCCAGCATTGTCTCACAGGGATAAACAGTGGTGACCAAGAAAGCCCATGCCTAGTAGTGTAACTGTACCACAGAAATTACAAAAGTAATTTCCTCTGGTCAGAGGAAACTATATGAAAGATAGACTAGAGGAGGTTTAAAAGCTTTCAGGCATAGTAAAACCCAAACACCGCAGCCTGATTAGTGGAAAAGTCTTCCAAATGTACTAGTGTTAGATATTCAGATACTAGATACTCAGCAGAAATATTTGTCCACCAGTTTGCAGTTTAGCTTTTACAGGTCAGTCACATGCACTGGACACATGCCGACTGCAGTTGTAATTTTTCTGGAAAAGAAAGCAAGGTCTTTCCTTTCCATTTCCTCCTAGAAAAGCAATGTGGAGAAATTTAACCTCTCTGACTGTACAACTAGCTACCTGTTATTGGTTGGCGCCAGGTGGGACACAAGGATGTGGCAGAGGAATGTGTAGGTAAAACACTGAAGTGCCTTTTCCAGTCATAAATGAAACTTTGCCTTGTGACTTCTCTTTTGTTGTTGCTTTTTGTTTGTTTTAAAATTGTGTTCTGGATGAAGAAAAATGTCCTCACTGTAGTGCAGTTTGTTCTTTCCTGGAACAGCAAAGATGTCCTTGAAATGGCAAATCTGACTGAAGGCTACCACTAGCTGTTATCAGTCAGATTTAAACCCTAGGCTTACCTATGCTTACTGCTGAGTTCTTATGGCTGTTTTTTGGCTGGATATATCAGGGTTTTGGCAAAACTGTGGCATCTGGTTAGGGGCTAGAATCAAATAATTTTAAATCAATGAAATACTGGTTTTAAAAACTGTAATCTCAGACACAAAGACAGGGACAATGTATTTCTTTTTTGTGGCTTCAAAATTTGAATCCCAGATAGTCTAGTACCTTGGAAGATATAGAGAATTTTCAGATCTACAAGACGGATATGCTGCTTTTGCCACTAAAGCATTTTAGGAAAGCAGGATGGAATTTTCCTTTTTCCTGCTTTTGTTTTTCAGTTCTAGAGATTCATTTTAATGTTATGCCTATTATTGCATCATTAGTGTTCTCTTACTCTTTTGTCTCAAAAATGTCCTGAACATACTTTTATCTCTCCTTATTATTGCTTGTAAACCTCACACTACTTCACCACTGTGGCACAGCTAATGCTCTTTTCCCTTGCTTAAGCCTACTGCAGTCTCTCTGGCCCTGCCGTCAATCACCAGCTGGATGCAGAGACAATTTTTTTATAGCAGCTTCTGTCAGTAACAAGAAAATATTTTGAAAAATGCAGTCTAAAAGCTGAATGTCAGCCTGCTGAGTAGCCTGTTTAAACAGGAGAACTGACTCTGCCAAGTTTTTGTCTAGCTTTTTTATTAATTTAAAAAAAAAAAAAGGTTTGGGGTCTAGCCCAAATAATAAACAAAATAAGATTTTTTTTTTGCTTTCTTGGCAAGGACTCGTGATTGACTAGCTTACTAAAATTCAGAAGCATCTGCATGACCATTTCTGTCTGCACCTTATTTTCCCTGTAACATGGAAGTTTTCAGTCTGTTTTGGGTGTCACATAGGAGAATAACAAAGAACCCATAAGCTCCAGCAGATCTAGCAGATTCCTTGTTGTCATCTTTGTTTTGTTGTTGTTGTGTTTTTTTCAGCAAAATCTAAATGACTGTAAAAGTGCTTTGCTCCAGAGGTTCAAAATACTATAACTGAAAAATACTTTATCTTCACAGGAAGTAGTCCAAAAGAGATTTTAGACGTCCTGAACAGTGCTCAGAAAAGGCAGTACTTAATCTTTATGGCCAGGTCAAAACCTGCTCAAAAGATTTAGATAGGCAAGAAGCCCACATACATTTCTTTAAAGCCACTTTGGAAGCACACAGCATATTGCATACTAAATCTTGCATTAGAAAGCAGCAAACCCCTTGTCGAGAAGTTGCATTGGTCTCTTGAGCCAGAGAATATTGCTGTCCTACAGATATATTGTTGGAAGCTGCGTTGAGAAGTGCAGTCTACTTGTTAGTTGATAAATAGAGATTAGAATCATCTACTAGGCTATTTTATGGTGCTTGTTAACAATATTTACCTTCCCAAATTGATTCAGTATAATCCTTGCTATGGCTTTACCTCATTTCTGGAAGACATATAGATAATGTGGTACTTATATGAAGTCTTACATGTCACTGAGAAACTGCTATTTTTCCTTAGTTGAATTGTGCAGGAGGATTATATTAACATAGACTTTGGAACATTTGAGCTCCCATAGGGTATGGTGTGTGGTTGATATGACATGACTTGCCTTCAACAGTTGTTTTAACAAGATATCCTTCATATAAAATATACCAAGCTGAAAGGCATAACTGAGTGAGTTTAGTAAGAAACACTGATGGCAAAATTCTTCACTTTCATCTTTATCTGATTAATTCAAGGCTGAATGTTACAAAGTATTTTTAACCTAGCATACTATATGGTATGTTTATTAAAAAAACAAACTTATAGAAGATTGTTTTTAATAAATTATTAAACTCGTTGTAAATGTATGTGCTCATACGTTTTGTTGAAACCCATACTGTTTAAAAATCTTCTCACTCCTCCTAAAACTGCTTTAATAATACATTAATTACCACTTCTGTAGTACTTGGCATATTTAACACACATAATTTACAGTTCCTAATATTTTAAACTGTATGAAAGACTAGCATTAGTGAACATAGTGAACACTGCATTCACTGTATGTGAATGTAACATTAAATGATAAAATTGACATGAAGCTCTACTTTTAATTTATTAAAATAGATATATTTTAATATCTTGGTAATTCTGCTAATATTGTTTGAATTGCTATAAAGTTCTTATCAAATTTCAGCTATTTTTTCTTTTTATCAGATCTTAAGTCTCTGCATGGTACTAATACCAATTTTTTATTTTGTGGTTCATGTAAACAACTTTGGGTTTTATAAGAAAATATTGTATTTTATTTTTTTCTACTTGTACAGGGCTTTTTGTATTGTCTAGAAAATATTCAGACAAATTAATATATGAAAACCTCTATCTGTACTTTTGCATCAAAAGACTTTGACCATGAACTTGAGAACGGCTCTCAGATACAGATGGATTTTACTGTCTATTCGCTTTATGCTGCAGGGAAAAGCTTACTACATGAGGATACTAAATGGCTTTAGAGTTTAGTAATGGGATGTGGAGACCTTCACCTTAGGTCACCAGTTTGAATGTAGCCCAGGTGGGTGGAAACTAAAAGCCTTTATTACCTAACGGCTCTTGGATAGCCTGCATGAAATGAGCTGGTGGACCCAGTCAGCTTCTTAGCAGAAAGATGTCAATATTGCAAAATCATGGTTGCAGCTTTCACAGATTGGGACCCTTGGTGGAACTCTGCAGAAAAATCAGTGGCTAACTGGGCTTGGGCACTGAATTGCCTTCTGAAACTCAAGTGGTTCCTCCAGGTCAGGCAAGAAGCATAATTGTGCAACAGAATGGAGAAACCATTGGTGTTTGTTTGGCCAGGTCTGTTCTGTAAATACCTTTCCCAAACTGTTTAGCCGTGTTTGATTCCTTCTGTCACTGTTTACGAGGTAGTTCAGAGAAATGCTGCATGATCCTTGTAAGTGGAAGGTCTGGCAAAATGGAGAGGGGGATGTTAAATTATTGTCAGTGAAAGACTTTTATGATCACCGTATGAAAACAACGGTCAAAATCTAAGTGTTCTGGGGAATGGCAAAGCATAGACTGTTTTCCAACCCACAGAGAATTGTTGTCTTTCAGCATGTATGCACGCTGGCTTGTGTGACTGTCTTAAACTTAAAACAGCCCTTCTATGTGCTCCTGATTAGCTAATGAAGCTCACCTGGCCTGATAAATACAGCCTCATCAGGCTCTCTGCTTTTTACTTCCTGTTTGAGGAAATTGAAGGAGATCCTCTTGTCCTTTGTCTTCTGTAAAGCTAGCCCGCAGCATTACTAGTTCCCATTACTTTCTCCTGCACCCCCTGTGCCTGACCCTGTCCCCCCACCCACAAAAAGAAAAACAAAACCTCAAAAAAAAAAAAAGCACTTATTGCTTTTTGTATGTGGACCAAGAGGCCATACCACAAGTGAGGGACCATGTTCCCATAAGGTTCCCAATACCTCCAGTCACACTTGCCTCTTGTGTGTGTAACATAATCAGTCAGATTTCATCCTTGAAAGGTCATGGGAACAGAATGGCTGTGATATTTAACCAGTTTCACTGAAATCCATTTCCTCTCCTGCAACTGTTCTTGTCTCATGACTATGTCAGTGTGATGCTGGTGCTTCAGTTTTGTGTCTCAGACTTGGACTGAGTACTAGTTCACACTGGTGCTTGGGTGGAGTTCTTTCAGAAGAGAGAAAGAAGGATATAATGTTACTTACAAAATAATTTTCAAGTAAATATTTATTCTTTCTTAAAATATAGTAGCTTCTTGTTGTGTAAACTCAACTGTGAGTTAAATAATATTAAGATGCTGGGTGACTTTCTACTGGTTGTGTTACGTATTGTATTTCTAAACATACAAGTATAAAGGATTTATAGATGGCATCCCAGGAGCCTGTGTAGCAGCATATTCTGTATGCATCCTCCCTAACAAGCAAATCAGATGCATAACGTTAGGCTGCCTGAATACCCTCACTTCTTCGAATATTCAGTGAGAACTTACAGGTATTCAGATATTTGACTTTTCTTTATTTAAGGTAATGATGCATACTCCTTTGTAGTGAACACTGTTTACAGATTGCTGGATTTTGTGTTGTTTTGTTTTCTTGACAATAATTAACAAAATAAGTTCTAAATGGAGCATACGTTCTTCATCTAAAAAGACAGTTGCCTATAATAAGCAAATAATGTTTTTTATTATACCTGCATTTGTGACATCAAATTTTAAGTATCAGTTCTAATAAAAGCATCCACAGTTTTTGTGTATTCTCTAATATGAGATGCTGGGCAGCTCAAATAGTATCTATTAATTTTGAATTAAATGTTTGTGCATTTAACTGCTGCAACTGCTGTTTCTGTCATTTTCAGGTATAGGTAGTTCCAGTTCATAGCTAGACAAATCTTCTGATCAGTTCCCTTTTCCTTATCTTTTCAGCACACCTAAACATAGGGCTGTAACTATAGATGATGATCTAGGGACTGTAGGATTTAGACAAGTCACAGTAGAAGTTTGACTTCTTTTAATTTGCTAATTCATGTATGGAACAACACTTCCAGTGATACTCAGAGATCCTGCCCCAGGGCCAAGGGCAGGGCCTCAATTTTAGTGTGCTAGTGATAGGCATACTGTGGTTGGAATTAGGTCTCTTCTGCAGACAATACCAAGCCTATTCAATTTAAATTTCAGTAATAGTAGCGAAATATTAAACACGGAGAACACAAATTTAAAAACAAACAAAAAAACCCCTTTGTATTCAGTCATTTTCCTCCTAAAATGTGCTGTAATATTGGAGATCAAAAATTTGTTACTCTTCAAAAATGGAAAGAAATATAAATGAATACAGTGTTAATTTTATGCAAAATGTTTATATCTGAGGGTGTGATTATTAATGAGCAAAGAACAAAACTTTTTGTGTAGATGATTACATTAACGTTTAGCAATGTAATAAGTACTGCACTTCAATACAATTTTTAATAGATTTTTGTTTACTCTGATGATTAACTGGTAATTCATTCACATTAAGTTGGCTTTTTAATGTAGGTCAAAGGAATGGTAATCACTTTATTTGATAGTAACTTTATGAAAAGGGGAAGACTTTTGGAACCATAGCTTTGAAATGTAGCTGTATTTTTATGTAATAGACACCAATTTTATACCATACATCATAAAATACATTTAAACTGGAGAAAACATACCTGGTAGCTTATAGATTTTTTTCCTTTACCTTCCCGTTTAAGTGTGTGTGTATTTTGCATTCACTTATAAAACCAGATTTTACAGGATTCAGAACTTTTGAAAAGAAACTCTTAATTGCTTCTATCTCAGAAATGAATGTGACTACATAGCTCAGACTAAGGTATAAATGTCATCTGTAGTAACTGCTGTTGATATTTGGCTAATGTACATTTTATGGTTGTCTATTACTGATGCATATATTTTGAATACAGTTGTGCAGCTAAGTTATCTCCTGTTGAATTCTCTGATACCATTTATTTGGAAGACAACACAAATATTACAGTGCAATTAACCAAAAGGAAGCTGCCATCTTAGTGTTATCTACATCCCAATAAATGATATGAGTGGTGATTGTTCCATAAGCTTACCTAATAGGAAAGGCAAATGGGTGATCAGAGTCTGAGAGGCTCTTGAAAACTTGCTGCTCAGACATGCTGCATTCCAGGACAGAACAGTCAAAGAAAAAAAGCCTGCCTTACCACAGTGATGCTCCTTGTTCAGGGGGAGGTCCTAGTCCTGCACTTTATGTATACCTGTGGCACCTGTTACCTTCACTATGAGAACTGTACATAAAAAGTTAGCAGAATCTGCAGAATTTCTGTTGTTACAGTTGTATAGGCTAACTAGCTAGGTGAAGATAGCTATGGGCTACCTTGGCTATTCTCTGCTTTCTGGGATTTACTCTTTTATATAGACTCTTCTATTATACTCATTTGCATTCTAAGAAATTTATTGCATTAAACAATATATGTTTTGTTTCATCTCCTTTGAAATTGGGAGTGATGACTGCAGAGGACCTTGTAGGAATCCTTAACTTCTTTGCAGTTATTGTCCTTATTAGGTACTGAACTAGTAAAGGGTGATAGCAAATGGTACCGTGGCTCCCACCTATTGTTGTTTAGCCATTGAGAAGGCATGACAGCTCAGAAAGGGGTCCCTGGAAGAAGTAAAACTCAGTCCTTTGTTCACTCAGATTCTTTTCTTAGAGAATGTCATTCCTGATGATGTTGTAAGATAAATCATATAAAATTACTGTACAGTTAAGATTTTCATCAAGCATAGTGCAAAGGGATGTTTTTCATCATTTTCAATAATTGGTCATCTTCATTGCAAATATAACCCGCTCTCTAACGGGCCTATGATTTGTGGCATTATTTCAGGTCATAGAAAGTATAAGGTAATGAGATACTACATTGTTTTAAGTCCTTGGCTTCAATATACGTGCTATTGCATGCTGCGATTATTATATCATATTTTTAAGGAACAGTAGCAAATAAAGTTCAAAAAAACCTCCTATTTTAGAGACACCAGCTTTTTCCCTATGACTGCCTTAGTATTTTGGGAATAGAATAATATTAAAGAATGAAGGAGCTCTGGGATGTTTGAAGGAAGGTTTATGTAAATAGCTTCATCTTATGCTAAATAAAAGGTGTTCTGTGGTGGTTTGTTCCATCAGTTAAGTATTAAAACTCCTCTGACCACATCATATTTATTATGGTTATGACTTCATAATCATTAAATTTTAGGTCAGACTCAGTTGTGAGCTCAATAATAAAACTTGTTTCTTTGCCTTTTAACATTTGAAAGGTAGTAGTACAGTATGTGTGTGGTCTGCATTTTTTTGCAGACGTGATCTGCGTTTAATCTGTGAAAATTAATTCCCTAAGCTGCTGGCAGGCAGCATGTACTTGTTAATTATTCAGGTGGATGACAAATGCAGAGCAGAGGTTCTCGCAAAGACAAAGTTTGTATGATGCATGTTTAGTAACTGATAGGCTTGACATTCTGTGGTGTCTTATTCAGTGCTAATCCTAATAAGCTGCCGGATGAGATGAACGCCTATCCTCCTGTCCTTTAGAGAGAGAGAAAACAGATTTGAAAGAACTTCATTATAGCAATAAATCCCATACTTTCCGTTATTCTTGGTGAAAAGAGATCTTGTAAAGATGAATAAAACACAGAAAAAAAGTCAGAATAGTAGTATAATGCAGAGTGCTGAAAAGAATAGAAAACTATTGTAAATGTGAAGGTAGCTGCAGTTCAGTTTTATTGGTAGGCCAAGTTTATGTAGATTAATGCTCTTTGGGTTCTTTCACTTTGATCTGTAAGTGATGTAATCCTATGGATGTATGATGCCACCAAGACTTGCAAGTTGCTAGAGAAGTAACTTGAAAACACTGGATTTACTGTGGTTGACGTTCTCATTCTGTTTTTGGCAGCAAAATGCTATGTTGTGCATACTTATTCATTCCATTGAATCAGGCAATGGTGAGTGCTGAAGTTACCCTTCGGACTGAAAGCATGAATAACCAAAAGATTGCTAGTGCAAGTGGGTACTGGATTTTGCCAAATGTTTTTATTCTCAATTGCCTTCTCGTGTTCTTTTCTACTTTCTTCATATTTTATGTTAAGAAGAGAAATAATAAGTTTAACTCACTCACTGCATTACTGAGCACCCAACACTAACCAAGTGATGTTTCTTGAGTTATTCTGTGGTATAATGACCAAAGCATATCTTTTTACTGCTCTCTTTCATATGGTAAGGTCTTCTGTGTCTAACAGCAAGAATAAAAGATGGGCTTTTTGAATTGGAATTTTCTATAAACTGTAAGTACAAGAAATTCAGTTTCAAAAACTAACTTGTATACAAAAAGCGAAATTTCTGCTGTAGCACTTGTTTTTGATATGTATATTTTGGGAGTAGTAGATGGATGTTGATGGAGGGTTAGTATTTTATTTCTGTGAAACTTATTTCCGTCTTTCTTTTTGATTGCATTTAAACATCCTCTGTTTGAAATGAATGTGAGCTTGGGAGAGAAGACTCATTATCAGATTTGCATCTAGGTGGCTGTCCTTTAGCTTGCCTCACGATACCCAGCACCCTCCATTCTGTGTGTGCGTTTTTGGGGGGGGGGGGGTGTAGCATTGTAGGATAGTATTGATTCAGGTTCTGATATGCTGACAGAAACCTTGAATAAAACAGAATTGTTCCTGCTTTCTAGGCTCTCTTGAAGTATGGTTGCTAGTGAATAGTAATCAGAACAGCATTTAAATACTTGAAGGGGAATATTTTGTGGTGTATGAAGGTTAAAGCATTACAGTAACATAACAGACTTGTTTATCTTCACCAAACACGTGGTGCATTGAATCCTAGCTCTGAGCAATCCTTCTGTCTTGAGGTGAAGGAAAATGTTAACTTAATTTACAAGCTAGCAGAGTCCTGGGCCTCTCCAGATTAGGGGCTTTTAATCAAATGAAATTGTAGCTAATAATTGAAACTAGTTTTCTGATGCTAACTGTGAAATTCAGCTGAAGCCACCAAACTCATTTCCACAAGGTTTTAAGAGCTGGTTGAAATTAGTGTAGCAGGAAAGGGCTTTCGTTTGTTCCACCGATTTATGTCTGCTCTCTTCTTTTTCCCTTGCACAAATTGTTGGGCATGGCGATTTCAGTTCTGAGACCACCAAACACAATTCTGTAACATTTAAGGTTTGGCTGAAATCGGAGCATAGAGGGATAAGGCTTTCGTTTGTTCCACTAATTTACGTGTTCTTTCCATTTTTTTCTTGTACAAATTGTTGGGCATGGTGATTTCATTGCTGAGACTTAATTTTACCTAGCAGAAAAATGCATTATGTACTGTGTAAGTAATTGGTGTCTACAGAGTAATTTCATAAGGTACTTGATGCATAATAGCATGTACCAAGCTATTCATAATAGAAAAAAGTTATTTTAGATGGTTTAGGTCCCTATCTGTAGGCTCGTATTCCAAAGGATAGCCACTTCTGTGTTATCTCTTTCCTTTATATTTGCAAATGAAAACAACATTGCGTGTATTTAAATTAGAAAAACAAAAACTTGTAAGGAAAATAAACCATGTTTTTTAGTGAATGTGCAGAAACTGGGACTTTCTTTGAATAAAAAATCAGTCACAGTTCAATAATATACAGTATCCCTGCTATACTCAAGCAAACCTTGATGATAGTGTATATTAGCAAAAGTTCATTAAACTGTCACATACACACTGACAAACTTGGCAAAATATATTTTAAGAATGCTACATTAAACTGTTATGTACTGAGGTATTTGTATGCTGATTTAAGCTTTTTTCTTTTAACTGGCCTTGTCTTGTTCCTTCAGTCATTTAGGGCTCAGTCTGAGATGTGTAGATTTATTCCAGGTTTCTGTAAGTGAGCTTCCAGAAAAGAATTTGTACTGCCTCTAATCACCATATGCATCACACCTGATATTTTCAAAGCAGCTTGGATTTTACCCATAGGGGGAGTGTTTTTGATCCCTCCCCCAGCTCCATACAAACCGTGATCAGTAGATGCGCAAATGTGTAACTTCATGCTATTTGCTGTGGTAGCAATGGAAGGAATGCCCTGTGCCCTGCTGTTCCTTCTGTGTGTTTGCACTCACAGCTTCTTATCAAATCAAATTTTTAGCAATTTTTTTAACGTTCTAATACCTTAACTTGAGATGTTCTAATATCTTAATTTGTTCTTTAGACTAGCACCTTGGGGCAGTTTCTTTATCCTGTTCCTGTTTGCGTCCTAAAACAGTGCTTGAATTTAGGATATGAATCCTTTCCATCTTTTCTTTGTGATGGTTCATTTAATGTTGTTGGTGCTCTGAAGTTTTCAGCGGGGAAAAACTGAGTGTGGGATAAAAGCAAAGATTTTTCTATTCTTCTGATGCTTCAGATGGAGCTCAGATACCTCTGTATACAGAGGATAGTTTCTTTTGTAGGTCGCTGTGGACAGGAGCGCACGTGGTCACCTTTCCCTGACAGGAGAGGAATGAAACAGCTTTAAAGGCCACATGAGGTTCAAACTGGTATTGCTGCCTTGATTCTGTTCCTTGACCTAGACTAAGAATGGCTTGAATAAAGCAGTGTCACTCTAACTGGAAATCAAGTAGAACTCTATGTGAAGGATTGCCTTACTGATAGTTCTTGTCTTTAACTGCAGAGCTAAGTCACTTTTCTACCTCTTCTGCTCTTCAAGCTATGTCTCTTACCAAAGCTGGGGAACAAAACTGCTGTCTAAAAGAGTTAGGTTTAGAACTGAGGGAAGTTTGGGGAACAGATATCCCAAAAGGGGGTACACACCAATAGATTTTAAAATATGAACACACACTTCCCTCTCATCTGAAATGCAGCTATGGTGATAACATCCAGAACCTCATTTCCTGCTTCTCTTAAAGTGCAGCATGAAAAGTCAGGACTCAGGAGAATGGACTAAAATGGGGGGGTTGGACTGGTGGCACATGCAGCTGTACACATACCACTCCCAAGAGATTCCTGCTTCCTTTGCAAAGGAAAACTATCAGAGTAAACTAGAGCTAGAGAACTGCTAAGTCAGCAGAAAAAATGCCCACCTGACCACATACTTTAGCTTAAAAGCGTGTGCATATAACTGGAAAACCATGCTCAAGGCATCAGTGCCTGCATAAACAAGTGTATCTCTATGCTAATAGGTTTACATCCTTCCCCAGACTTCTTGAAAGAGAACAGAAAGATAGCATTTTTGTTGCACAAAAATAATGGAGCCAATACCTAGCTGTTGTCACACACTGCTCTTGGTCATTATGACTTAATTTGTGGGGTTTTGTTTCCCAATGCTATTGCAGAATCCTAATGCGCAGGTCATCATTCCTAGCTGTTATGGCAGCTGAAGGAGTAGTTGGAAAGGAATCCTGAAAATAAATCAGTAGTTGCTAGAGAGCTTCTTAGGCAACTTTTCTAATTATATTTCTGCCATACCTTTGCTCCAATTCTATAAAACCAGGAATTTCTTAATATGTAGCAAAGGAGAAAAGAACAGCCTCTATCACTACTGAAATTAAACATGTCTGTTCTAAGAGGGAATGTCTTTAGTTTAATACAGAGATTACTACTCAACAGAACTGTCTTTTCACTGTGTTAGTCATTACTCCCTTCCCAGTTTACCTAAATAGGAATGCAGCTACTTCACTCCACTTATGAGGGCTCTAAAAACAATAGGGGTAGCATAAGTTAGCAAGAAAACCCAAGGACTGATATTGTAACATTCTCTGCTTGTTTTTCAAAAACTCCTTACCAACTTACCAACAATGGCTTTTGTTAAGCTACAGTCTTCATGAGCTTTCTCATGGGAAAAGTGGAGGGAATCGGGATTCAAATCCTTTTCAAGCAAGGAAAGCAAATTTTGAAATCGGATGCTCAATTGGATCAATTCTGAGCTATTACAGTCAGATATGAAAACCCTTGAATGGTAAATTCAATTCCTATAGAAAGGAATATGTCATGTGGTGCATTGAAACAGTTCATGAAGTATGGGAAAGTAAGTCTTTGCATGTCTTAGATCTTCAGAAGATCATCTACTATCCTCAGATAATTTCCAAATGTTGTAGGTGGATGGGATGCTTTTTCTACTGCTGACTTAGATCATAAGCGTTCTTTAATACTGTGTCTCTCTTGTGATTGTGATAGCTATAGTGGCTTTGAGAAACAAGAAAACATCCTTATCCCTTTCTGCCTAATCTTTTTTGATCAGGGTTCTGTACAAATGAAAAGTTTAAACAAATACAGAACAACAGTTTCTTGGATTTGCATAAACAGATCCATATGGTGCTAAAATAACCCATTAATAACAGAGCTGTGCGATATCACCTTGAAGGTCTTGTCTAAGACACCTGTTAATACTGTTTGAGAACACCATGAGCATAATCAGAGTGTTAGAAACAAACAAACCCATACATTTCTTTTCCAGGTCTGTTTTGGGGAAGTGTTATTTCAAACAGTCATTTGTTTATAATCAAAATGTAATGCAACAGCTACCCAGTACTTATATCTCGGTTTTGTCCATATAATACCTGGTCTCATTTATGATCTAGGTACAACCGCATATTGTGTGATTCTGTTCCACATGTAACAAAGTAAATCAGGGTGGTTGTTCTTTCATTGTGTCTTTATTATTTTTCATTCTGAAGATCTCATCCTCTCTTCAGATTAATGTCTAGATGGTAGACAGAAGTGTTATGGCTGTGATTAATTGGTATCTCTGAGGCCTGGTCTTATTGCTCGGAGATACCAATGTTGGCTACGACAGGCAAATATGTGAAGGTTCTTTCACAGTAACTACCAGGACTAGAGTTAGCCCCACGTAGGTTCTCTTGCATCAGAGTAAGCTTCCTATCTCAGTACACGCATGTTGGGGGAGCAAAGACTTGCAGGGTGTAAGTTTGACATAACGGTTTCAGTGCTTGCATATCTCATTCATTTGAAATTAACTTGTGCAGGGAAAAAGGGTCATGGTATCTTTTTCCAAAAATCCTCCTTACTTGTATATAATTTTTCAGTCTTTAACAGACCCTAATTCTCATGTCATAGAATCTTGGCCGTGAAATGACCTTTTGAATTTTTGAAATATTTTGTTATATTCAAACATACTCCAAAATTTTTAGGGTCTGATTGCGTCTCCAAAAGGCAGCATCTGTGTTGCTATCATTAAAACTCTAATTCAAGCCTTTGGTATCTCTTTCCTTATTTGTTACATCATCTTTTTTGACATCTAACCTGCTTGCAGACAAAACCAGTCAATTTTGAATGTAGCTCTCTGGATTTTTCTGATATTCCTTGCCCTTTGCATTGGTCACACCTCCTTTCTCTGAGTGCTTTTTTTTTTTCAAATCTGTTTTTTTTAATTGACTTGAGTTCAAAGCACTTATCTCTACTTTCAAGGAGGGTCATCTCAGTTTGTCATCCCTGTGTCCCTCTGCTCCCAATGGGGTGCTCGCATCCCTCCTGCTGCTAGCACAAGCTGTGAACACTTCCTTGTCTCCTTGCACAAACACCTCTGGTGTGAGGAATTCAGTTCAACGAGTAAGTGCCAAAAGGAGCTGGCACACAGCTGGGATAGTGATTTACTGACATCTCAGAAAATTGTTGCTGTCATGGGTAATAGACTGGTGTTGTTTATAACAGTCAAACATGCCTGATAGGGTTTCCATAATAACTGGAAGGAGTGTGATTAACCTTACCAGAGAAATTATTCTGCAGTGAGCAAAGCCTCCAGTCTGTGAGCTGCCTTGTGCCAGAGGTGACCACTGCAGCCAGCTTTCTCCTTGAAGCAATCTGAAAAATTTGCGTCTTAGAACTTTACCAGAAATGAACCCTGAGGATACCAACAGAGATTAAGTACATTTATCCATAAACCATTACAGGTATTTGGGCCTTCCAAGAATTACGTGAGTTAATGTTTGTAGTTATCTGATACCAATCCTTTTGCTGTATTTCTCTTCTGTTCTATGTCCTTCAGACCCCCAGTCATTCATATGTAGGAGGAAGGTGTTCACACTGCCATACAGTTAGCACTGTGCTGTGTGCATGATGATGGAAACAATGACTGCAACTTGTACTTTAGCAAGAATATTGATGTAATAAAGCTCCCTGTTCAGGGGCAGAAGAGGCTCACAAATAAGAAGGCTTCTGTTGAGGTAGCATTAATGTGATTTAGTTGAACACAGGTACAGAGGCTTTCTGTGAGGTGGATTTTTTTTGGTGTGTGTGTGTGGGGGGGAGTGGGGTAGGAAGAGTGGGGAGGAAGGAGCTCAAACCACCTGCAGCATTAGTTGTTTTGGGGAGAATTGCAAAAGTACAGAGTGAAGACAGGCATGAATATAAACCTATCAATGATGCTAAATTCTGATGGCTCCCATTGCAATGAATTTAGCAGGGAACTGAGCCTTCCCTTGACTTCTATCTTTTTGATTTGGGATTCTGCTTTCTAAAGAATGCCACTTCACACACACTGTTTATTTCTGCATGTCAAAGAAATTATGATTAAAATTCTGAATGCTCACAAATATAATTTTCACCACTGAAATGTTTAACTGTACTGGGGAGGGATGAGTGAACAGGATGTTATTTGTTTGGTAGGTATTTTATATGGAACTCTTTGCCTTCAGAGAAACTTCAAAGGCAGTCAGGGACAAAATGTGACTGGGCAAAGGGAAGTTTTTTTCATAGCAATACCATAAAAGCAGGGAGAAAGCAGAATGAGATTGGCTTGGGATTTCTTATTTGTAAATGAAGGGTATTCATGGCTTTTATGTAACAGTCTTGTGGCAGCATGAGTTGGGCAGGAAAAGGCAGTAGGGCAAAGCAGCAGGCAGTACAGAAGGATGTAGGAGTAGCTGGAACAGTGACAGTGGCACCTTTGTATTGTGGCAGCAGGAGTATAGCACAGAAAACAACAGTGACATCAAATACATATATTCTCCCATATCCTTTTTTTTTTTGTGATAAGCTATGGATATCTTCAAGGTTCAGAAAACAGTGAAAGAGAGGCATGTAAATGAGGGCAGGCAGCTGTGACTGAGGACAGCCACCAGTGGAAATGCTAAAGTAGTAACTGGTAACAAGGTAATCTGATATTGAAGAACTGAGACAAATTGTATTTGAAGCATTCTACAACAAGATGCAGTCTGAAATATTTTAAGGCTATGAAATTATTTGAGGATGTGAAACATTTCCTGGAAATGCATTTTCTCTAGTAGACAATGTATTTGTTTACAACAACTCAAATTTTTATCAGCTGGAGTAACCCAAATTAAGACTGTTTTTTTTTTTTTTGGTTTAAAAGCAACTGAGATAGCTAGTTACTACAAAGCATATCTAGAGTGGACGGGAGAGGTTTTTGCTCATCAGGAAAAAGTTTCAGACCAGAGAAATACCTCTTTGTCCCCTTGAGTTACGTTTAGATTAAGCTGTTTTATAAAGTGCTCAAAATCATTCTTATTCAAAAAAGAAAAAAAAATCCAGACTGAACTTTGATTCAAAAGGCAGCTTCTGGCAGCTGGTGATGGATTTTTTTTCTCTGAGCTGGTCAGAGCAGTGGGTAGTGATTTGGACCTGCGGGTCCCACCATGCTGACCAGGTACCTCCATTTCTTAAGCTAGCCAGTTGCCTGGGAGGCAGATGTTAAACATCACAATATTTCAATTCTTTGTGAAGCAGCCTTTCTTCTGGTCCTCTTACTGTAGCTCCTGAGCCATGCTGTAGGGAATTCTTCTGAAGGATGAATTTAATTTTGTCTGTTGTTTGAAAAGCAACTTCATTTTGGTTCTAGAATGCCTTCAAAGCAGAGTGCTTCCAGGTGGCATCCAAACATGGCTTAACTTTAAGTGCAGTGAGTGGTCTGAGTGTTGTCACGAGACTTGGAAGTTTCTCATCTGCCCAGCCATTCTTTAGTGTGCATACTTCCAATTTTACCACAACGGAATATCTTCCAGCTGGTGTTCAAAAATATTTGCCTCACCTTTTACGGGCCACATTTGCTCTGTCAAATGAATGTGCTTGATTTTTCTGTTGTTGCTTATGTTGGGATATGTTCAGCAAATGGAAAAAAGAATGCACAATAAAGTTTTTTCATCTGCTTTGCTTGTGGATCTTTCTGTCTTTTAAACAGATCTCTACCAGCTAAAATGTTTTCTGTAATGTAAGGAAATAACGTGTTGTTTTACATTTAATAAAAGAAAAACCTATTTCAACTCATCTTTTTTCATTTCTGGGTAGGATCTGTTGGCTTGGGTGTTAGCTGGACTGCTTTTGTTCTGAACATTTTACAAATTTTTCAGTACACTCTAGAAGCTTGGCAACTTGAACTAGAAATCAGTAAATGCTTTGCTTGTTAAATTTCATTGAGTCATTGGGGGAGAGCATATGAAATACTAGTAAACTAGTAGGGTGTGAGACTTGTTCCTGTTGATTACAGATGGATTTATAATCAGTGTCTGTTTGACTATGCAAAACAGTGGAGATACTTGTTTGTTTTGTAGACAGTTCTCTTCCCTGAGAAAGAAACAAAAAAACCACCTCTGTAACCACTTTAAGCAGACCTTGCCAGATAAAAGTACTCCTATTAAGGCTCTTCGCATAGTATTGAAAACAGTTAATTAATGCTAATTTGAGTTTTTATTTTTTGAGAATTATGGTTAAGCCATTTTGCTAAGATGCTGTGGCTAAATTTCACATGGCTTATATTGTATGACTGGTAGGCACTGTCCAATATATATAGCGAAGCAACTTCTGTCACTAAATTCAGAACAACAACAACAAGAAAACAATACTAAGTTTCCAGTTTTTATCAAGGAAAGCAGAGTGAAATTACAAGGATTTCTCTGCTTAATACATAAATGTTTCTGTAAGTCTGAGCCAGATCACAGATCTGACTATAACCTATGTTGACTGTGGAGGAAATTCTCAGTAACAAAATTTTTTGTGAAACAAAAAGACTGGGGGTAAGTCACAAAAATATGAAGTTGACCAGTGTCCTGAAGCTACAACACATTTGTACTATGTTCAAGTCCAGGTTGTGACAACATGACATATCTAATTTCATTTTAACTTGAACAATAATTACGAAGGGAATCTTTTCATTCTTTTCCAGAACAATGCTACATGGATTGCTGTAATACAGTAAAAGCTGGCCTGCAATATAGCAAAAGCTGGCTTTTGCCTTTGCAGTTTGGTGAAGGCTAGGTAGGTAGTATCAATGTGAGTTACCAGACTTGGCAGGAGCTGATTTTCATTAGCTTTCAGTTATTAAACAAGTTGTAAGTTGCTACTATTGACAAAATGTCAATAATGTAGGCATATATATTGGTCAACCTTTGTTTAGAGGAATATCAATCAGAACCCACTCTGGAATCCAAAAGTGGATGAGAGAGGATGTTCGTGGATATAATTTGATAAAAATAGTAATAAGTATTGATTACCTAATCTAATTTTTATTCATTAAACCTTTGAAAAGTATTTTATTGAAGGGTCAGATTGCTCTTTTATTTAGAAATCCTTGATGGGGGCAAGAACTTTCCTAAACCATCCTTTGGAGACATTTGCAGTTTGATCTGAACATTTCCTGGTGCAAACATTCCACACCCTTGCTCATTTTATCCACCCAAACCTTGCTTCTTGTTGACAGATTTGTAGCAGTCAAACTGCTTCTTCAATGACTGATATGCTCTCAATGTCCCTAGCAGTAAACCTTATAGAAAGTCAGGTTGTCAGTGTATTACTGGCTGTATAGCTGAAATTTCTTCTACGGAAGTATTCTGATCAGCACTTATTTCACCAAGCTAAAGATGAAAATCTGTGCACGCTGCATAGATCCACAGTAAATGCCTAGGGATGTGACCGTTAATAGAGATAGGCTTAATTGGTTTCTAGAAAATACAGTGCTGGTCGTTTGTCTCCACAGAAATTTAGTCACCTTAATTTCAGGCAAATGCAAATATTAGAAGGGAAATATCTAGCATTTTCCTTGTTCCACAATGAAGTGTTTTTCTCTCCTTCCTTAGGTTCACATTTTAAGGAACTTTGGCTACAAAAAAAAAAGACCTTATTTTGTAAGTCTTAAACCATTTTCTCATTGGCACAGTACTGCATTGACTAGAGAAAGGGTATTACATCCCTGAAAAATATTTAAGATGAGAGATTAAATTGTATTTTGTTTAGCATTTAATACCAGGACCTTTGGTCATCCAGTTATTTTAGAAAGCCATAATTTTGCTGCTTGCTCAGCAAAACCTTCTTGTTGAACAAAGTGTTTTGGGACTCCACTTTCAGATGTGGCTCCTGCCACACCAGACTCCAGAGTGTTCTCAACTATAAAATTGGCCCCAATCGTATCTTCAAACACTGTCTGCATTCAGTAACTCCTGCCACATCTTGATCACTTATGTTTTGAAGTTAGGAAAGTTAAACCAGTATGTCAATTATCTCAGTTCTTTTTATCTTCTGCTGAGACAACTATTTAATCTATGTTTTTTAGTTTTAAAACATTAAAACGTATTAAATTTCTTTTCCCCATGTTGGTATTTAACCTACAGTCAGTATGGTTCATGATGCTTTGCACTTGCTTGATGTCTTATAACTAATGAATTACTTCATACATTGTCTGTCAATCAAGCACTCCTACCTCTGTGAAAGAGTGAAATTCATCTTGCATGTTGATGGCTTTCCAAAGACCTGTGTATCTTCAAAACCCTTGAACCCTCTAACACTCTTAAGTATAGTGAGTTGTTTTGTCATTAAAACAATGGCATAAGCTGTGTACTAGACATCCACACATGGTGCCTTCAGCATAGACAGATATGGGATTGATGCTGTTCTCATTGAAGTAGGTGGCTGGAAATTATTAGTTTCTGAAGTTCAGGTTCCCCCCAAAATAACTTCCTACACACAAAACTAGAAATAGTTCCATGCTTAACTTTCAGAACATTGCTCATGTCAGTGTCACATGCATGATTTCAATGCAGTTCACAGAACTAGGTTTTAAACCAACTTAAACTAGGTTTTAAACCATGGTCATGTCCAACAGTGAAGTGTAGGAGGTATTGGAGGACCTGTGCAACAGTGAAGTTGGGGAAACTCAATGCCAGTCAGAACAAGGAGGTAAATCAATTAAGAAGAGATTGTTTTCACAGAATTGTAGGGGTTGGATGGGGCCTCAAGAGATCATCGGGTCCAACCCCCCTGCCAAAGCAGGTTCACTAGAGCAGGTTGCCCGGGTAGGCGTCCAGATGGGCCTTGAATATCTCCAGAGAAGGAGACTCTACAACCTCCCTGGGCAAGCCTGTTCCAGTGCTCCGTCACCCTTATTGTGAACAAGTTCTTTCGCCTGTTGGTGCAGAACTTCCTGTGCGCCATTTTTTGGCCATTGCCCCTTGTTCTGTCCCCACAAACCACTGAAAAGAGGTTGGCTAAATTCCACTGTCTCCCACACTTAAGGTATTTGTAAACATTGATGAGATCCCCTCTCAGTCATCTTTTCTCAAGGCTGAACAGACCCAGGTTTCTCAGCCTTTCCTCATAGGGAAGATGCTCCAGGCCCCCTATCATCTTTGTGGCCCTCCGCTGGACTCTTTCCAGGAGATCCCTGTCTTTTCTGTACAGGGCAGCCCAGAGCTGGACACAGTTTTTATCCTCATTAGTTTGCGGCTGTAAGCAAAATTAACATTTCCCCATATTCATTCCTGTAGCTAATCAGACCAACCCATTGGAATTGGCTGGGTGGAAAGCAAGCTAGCAGGTAGGTTTGATTCCTTTCTGGGTGAGTCTACTTTGCCTTTGAGGCTTATCATTCATGCTGATTAGAGAGCCAGTTGTGGTGGTTTCACACTGATAGACTGCTGGACTCCACCATGCTACTCTCTCACTCCCCCTCCTCAAAAGAACGTGGAGAGAAAATATGATGAAAAAAGGCTCATGGGTTAAGAAAAGGACAGGGACTTTAAAAACCAGTTACTGTCGCAGGTAAAACAGACTCAAAAAACAGACTCAACATAGGGTGATTAATATATTTTGTTGCCTATTACTAACAGGCTAGGGCAATGGGGCACTAGAAGCAAACTAAAACCACTTCCCCCTATCCACCCTCCTCTGCATCCTCTCACGAAGTGGCCCAGGGGAATGGGGGTTGCGGTCAGTCAGTGACACTGTCTCTACTGCTCCTTCACAGACACTCTCTGCCTGGCCCCTACTCCACGTGGGGTCCCTCCCATGGGATGTCATCCTTCCTGAACTGATCCTGTGTGAGCTTCCCACAGGCAGCAGCTCTTCAAGAACTGCTCCACATGGCTCCGTACTACAGGGTCCATCCATCAGGAGCAAACTGCTCCAGCACTGGTCCCCCATGGGCGGCAGTTTCCCCCAGACCCCTGCTCCTGTGTGGGCTCCTCTCCACGGGCTGCAGCTCCGGCCCGGGGCCTGCTCCTGTGGGGGCTCTCCATGGGCCGCAGCCTCCTCCAGGCCACATCCACCTGCTCCACCGGGGGCTCCTCCACGGGCTGCAGCGTGGAGATCTGCTCCGTGTGGGACCTGTGGGCTGCAGGCGGACAGCCTGCTCCACGAGAGGCATCACCACAGGCCTCAGGGGAACTTCTGCTCTGGTTCCTGCCCTCCTGCTGTACTGATCTTGGTGCCTGTACAATTCTCTCTCACATTTTCTTACTCATAGCTGTTTTTTCCCCTTTCTTCAACCTGCTGTCCCAGAGGCCCATCCATCATTGCTCACTGGCTCAACTCTGGCCAGTGGTGGGTCCCTTTTGGAGCCGGCTGGGGCTCTCTGATCTGACATGGGGCAGCTGCTGGGCTCTTCTCACAGAGGCCTCCCCTGCAGCAACCCCCCTGTGACCAAGCTCTTGCCGCATAAGCCTAATACACTGGTTATTTAAGAGTACCTGGTCATGGTGGAGATAAAAGCAGATGCAAGTGTTAATTGTCTGCAGCTATAATTATGGCTCATTTTCCAAGTAAATGGTGTATATAGTTTTATCCATGTTGGGCGAATTGAAGGTGTGACCCCCCCCCCCCCCGGGTTGTCTTAATGTGAATCACAGGTCAGGCAGTGGTTACTGAATGCCACTGTATTCTTCAAACCTTTAACTAAAAAGTAAAAATAAAACAAATGTGAGATGAATTCCTTGATAGGATGTAGAGTACATAGTTTCTCTGAAAAATTTGATTTTTTTTTCGAGCTCTTGATTTGTTATCTTTCTCACTGTGTTTTCCAGTAGCGGGTCATGGGGCATAATTGGCTATTGCTTCCCTCGTGAGCTTCACAGGCAGTTGTGCTGACAGCTCTCGAGTTGCCTCTGGGTCTGTCATATAGTAAAGCTGCTGATGGGCTTTCTGTGTTGCTTACCGAGCTACTGTGGATTTAACCATGCCTCCTCCTGAGCTGTGATGTACAATTGAATTCCCTTATTTAAGTGAAACACACCAAGATTTTGCAACTTCTGTACGCCTACCTAGTGGATATAAAAGCAAACATATTGCTATACTTAGCATCATTACTTCTAGTATTTTGTAATAGTAGCGATTCAACAGAAGGAAGTGATTGGAATTATTAGTGATCAGGTAAATGGGAGGTGTGACCCTTAATTTTTTTTGTTATTAGTAGAAATAGTAAAACACTTTAAGACCAAATATGTCTTAAAAGCAAGATAGTAAAACGTTGACTACTTGGAGAAGAAAAAACAAATGCTGCTGTTGAATTTCATTATGCACAAAGAGTATTGAGCTAAATGGAAGGAGGAAGGAGTTAAGTGGTTTGCAAATGCAACTAGTTTTCTGGCACTAGAAAATTCTTAAGAGAATTTTGTGCTATTCAGGAATATAGGAGTCTTGAAAAATTAGGGCTTTGAAATGGCTTTTAATGGGTTTACTGTCCTCATGGTAGAAATAAAAAATAAAAATAAAACGGCTTCCAATTGTATAAAATCCACAACAATTGAATCACCAAATGTAGCCTCTGAGTATTATTTTAAGGCAAAAGTACATTTAAAAATGCTGTGACAAATCAATATTAAAGTGTATCTAAAATTACAAGTACAAATAGAATGTTGTTCTTGACTGGTTTGCTTACATTGAAACTATATTATTTTATGTGAAGTATGTGTAATAGAGCATTAGATTCGAAAACTCTGTGTTGAATATTATTTCTGACAGCCTTTTTTAGGGTCACTAAAATTCCAATAATTCAGTGCAGAATTGAAGTCGATTCCAGAGAAAAATTTAATATAGTCTGCTTGCCTGCCAGCTTCAACATAGTTTCTGAGTATTGAAATGGTTTGACACATTGAAATATAAAGTGCATTTGTCATATCTATTGGTGGAGTATTTTATGTGATCACATCTAACAAAACTCAAGCCAAAGTAAAACTTAATGCTAGTCTTTTTTAGAAAAGGGGGTTAACCCTTTCTAAAAGAATGTAGGGAATGTAAACTATTGTTTGTAATAAATATATGAAGATTTGTGTGCTAATGTCACATAGATTATCAACTAATTTGTGTTGAATACGGTTTCTTTAACGCTTTTGTATAAGGCGGATGTTGTTACACAGTAGTAATGTGCAAGCATTCCATAAAAGTTCACTTATACAACCTCAGCATCCTCTTTCCCTGTTCTTGCACATGTAATTCTGAATTTTACATGCAAATACTTTGTGTATGTATGTCTGGAGGAGTGATTAAATTGTGGTGACAGTTGCAACTTAAGTTCAAGAAAAATAATCTTTTTTTTTCTCTTTATTAAAATACTAGGTTTACTGGTTTCCTGCTCTAGTAGGAGCAAGAATAAAAGGCAATGGGAATTTATACTTTCCTAGTACTTACTAAAAGCATTTTCATGTTATTACAAGTCTAGATTTAATTTACATGAATCGTGGATTAAGCTTATAGTTGAAATGGAGCTGAAGCAAGATGGTTAGGCTCAGGTGGGAATGTAAGTGAACAACTCTGAAATGGGTAATCGCAAGAAAGTAGGAAGCTCATGTTGATGAGTTGCTGATATACTTTCCCCACTTTATAAAGGTAATGTGAAGGTGTTTCATAAGCACAGGTGCCCAATTTGATGACACTATGGCTGCCTGATGCTAAAACATAGACTCAGTTATTAGATTAGATTGACAAACTACCTGAAAAGCATTTCTGGTGTGTGTTCACACATTATAGTTCAATCTGTTACGAGTCAAGCTCTGTTGCCTCTTTAAAATGTCCCAAGCCTTTCCCAGTGAGGAGAGAGCTGAGCAAAGAAGTATCCTTCCTGGAAGTATCCAGCTCATGCACCAGGCTAGACTTGAAATTCAAGAAACTATTTTAAAGTCTTTTACTTTTAATCTTCAGAAGCAAAAATGGCAAAGAAAATATAAAGAACGTTCCGTGTTTTCATACATGATTTTGTCCTTTGGTAACTTGGCATTACTTGCAGTAAGTTTGCCTGTTTCTTCTAGGTGATACTTTTTTTTTCCTTCAATGTATTTTTGTGGCCCTCAGATTTGAGGTATAATATTCTGACTTAAAGCATTCTCTAGCAATGCTTTCCTGTTAGCATTGTAGTCTAGTGAAAATGTTTTTTTCTTAAATACAAAAGTAAGAAAATAGATTATTGGTCAAAAAGGTAGGATAAAAACTATTTGCTATGTAGAAAGATACTACATGAATGATCGGTTCCAAATCTTTTTCCTTTTAGTAAAAAGACCTTTTTTTTTGTGGAGTTGAAAAAGGTATGCACACTTTATAGTACATCTCAGTAAAAGAAGGTATACGTGAAAACTGTGTGTGAATTAAGGACTCAGGTTGTTTGCCCAGATTGGGGAGTTTAACAAGTTACAAGCATAAATACACCTATTCATTATTAAACATTTGATGCAAGCAACATAGGAAGCATACTGAGGAGTGAACTATCTGTTCTGGAGAGGCTGCGAATACGACAGTGGAACTTTCAAATAAAACTTGGTGGACCTTTTTGCTGCAGATTTGAAAATAAGTCCAGAAGGCTGAGCTTAATATAACATGTGGCAGGTGGCCTGCATTTGCCTGGAGAATTCCTCTAGGGCAAGACAGCTCAGCAAACACATAAATCCTTTTTTCTCTGTTATCTAGTAGCACATTTAGTTGCCATGGGAATTTTATTTATGCAGCAGATCCTCTGCAGTTCAGTTTGTGCCTAAAGTTTAACTGTACAGCTGTTACCGTAAATACTACATGGCAATATTTTCAAAACACAGCACCTTTGAAGAAAAAGAACATCTTCTCTATTATTGATTTTGTTATGTTATCAAAATACCATTTTGATTACACTAGGACAGTGTTTCCCCAAAAGCTTCATAAGCTGATTTAAACCGTGCACCTTCTGTACAGCGTTTAATATTTATTTATTTAGAAAAAATATGTCCAACATTCTAGCCAAAGAGTAGATTACAGGAAGTTAAATTCAGTAACTTGCATAGAGAGAAAACTTCACGTGAATACAAACTGCATATATAGCTGTCTGCTTATTTTCAGGGTATTGGTTTTCTTTATTTTCTATATTTAATAAACTATTAATAAAGATTTTATTTTATATCTTTTTGTTTGTAGTTCTGTTTCCCTCACTAGGGACATATGAAGAGTGTTAAGTTCATTGGCTGATTATTAGAAAAAAATCTTAATTCTGATTTGTGTAACAACAAATAAATCAACAGTTTTCTTTGTGCAAAATAAGCACAGGCTCTATTTTTCATAAATCTGTGGTTTTTAGGAGCGAACAGATTACTCAGTGCTGTCTGTACCCTGGCCTGTGCTCTGTAATCTCTAGATTGCAGGTTGTGCTAACTAAAAGAATGAAAAATGAGTAGTTTCAGTGCAGAGAATCCATTGTTACCTTGGTATTGATAGGAAAGTTTTCTGTGTACAAAAAAAAAATAAATTTCTTTCTAAAATCCTGTGGAGACTTTGTTCTACAGTACTGATTTAAACAAATATAACTAACATTTTGTTTAGAAACCTTAATTTTGTATTTTGATCAATGTTAGATTTAATGCAATTTTATTTTGGCACAAGTCATACCAGTTTAACGTCAAACCATGTTCCTGCAGTAACAGTTATTAAACAAGATTCCTGGTATGTGCGCACAGCTTCCAGGTATTTCCTCTTTTTAGTATAAACTGTCTGAATATTCAGAAAATAAATCCCACCATGTTTACTAGAACAAATTAAATGCTTTAAACTGGAGCAGTTTGGAGATACTGAGTTTTGCTGTTAAGGTGTTGGTTTGGGCCTCTTCAGCTTGCTTGCTGTTAAGCTTGGTCTGAAGCTGGAGAACAACCTCTACTTGCATAAATTTATGTTAAAAACTTACTGTATGTTAAGCCAGGATGAATGGCAAATGTATGTAATGTAACAGAGCACTTCTATTGCCTTTCCACTGGTAGTCACTTAAAAGTAGATGAGAGCAGGGGGAAAAAAAAGCATATATTTGCTAGCAGCTTTACTCGTTGCCTGTGAGAAAAAGGAGTTTATTGTCTGGCTGACTGATGTGTACAAATCTTGGTCAGGAAATTTTCCTGGACAGGATTTGAGACATGCTCAGTTCACATTTCCCTACAATGGTATTGATTGCTAGAAATCTGGTATGGAGGAACAGATCATCAGCCCTAGAGGGCTGGAACTGCAGCTTTGGTATTTTTCTGTGAATGTTCCTTTGGAATTGAAGACAATTTTGTGTATTTAAGAGCTCGCTTAACTAATATGCAACATTGTAGTAGATCCCAATCTATCTTTCTGTTGTAACACGAGATCATATGGAGTGCGGGACTAGGCTTTTCTTTGACATTGACAGAGTTGTCTGTCATGCTGTTGTCCAAGGTGCTCCTGAGAACTGTCCATGCCAGAATGATCCTGGAGGTGACTCAGGAGCAACCTTTATAGTAGCTTGCAGAGTGGAAGATCATGAGCATTTAAATTCAAAGATTCACATATAGCGTGGTGGTCAGTCTTGGCTCTTCATGGCATTAAGATTTCTGCAAAAATGGCCTTTCCTATTTTTCAAAGTGATGTGGAATGAGGAAATTTTCCGACTTCAGATATACTGGGTAAGTTTTCTCTTACTTAAAGGAGACTGAAAGATGATTTGATTCATAGTGCATGACTACCTTCACAGGGACACAAAGGATTACCTTCTATTGTACCTTGAACAAGAGGAACCCCTGGCTGGAAGCTGAAACCTGAAGAGAAACTTGGCACTGCTGGGGAATTACTCTGAGAAAATGATGGGCTTGCCATCTGTAGACATTTTCAAATTCATGTTGGCTAACTTTTTGTAGGATGTATGTTAGCTATCAACTCACTGGTTTCAATATAGAAGTCAAGAAGTTAACAGCTGAAACTGAGGGATTGATTATGCAGGCGACCAAAAGTAAATAATCTAACATCTTTCTGGTCCTAAATTCTGTTATCAAAGAGCTCCTACAGGGATAAACTGTATTGTCTGTTCTTGCACACTTGTAGATGCTAATGAATATGCTCTGAACAGAGAAAGAAGCAAGCTACTTCCTTTGCCTGCCAAGGGGGAACATACTGAATTCCCAATACAGTATATTTCTGAGAAGAGAAGTCAAGTCTTAACAGTATTCCCACAAAATTCTCAGACCAATGCAAAATGGTTTGTGTATTGCTTTCATAAGAAGGATAATTTTTCATTAATAAAGTGGAAACTTTTAACTGGACATGCAGCGGGATTAGGTGATATTGCTGCTCTCAGTCCAGAACTACTAAATGTATTATAAATAACAGAGTTGTGAGATGATTTATCTGCTTTTACCTATAATTTTTTATGTAAGAATTTATATTTTGCCACCAGTTCTCTGTGGCAAGAACTGTATATTAAGGCGGGAGCTCAGATTCTCTACAACCACAGAACAGAAACAGAAGAAAAATGTTTACTACCACATATTTTTCAGAGAGAAGAAAACAGCTGTAGGCTCTTCATAAATTTGAGAAGCTTCTAGTTTTGCATTGTGTAACCTATTTATGTCTTAAAACTAGTGAAAGTAAGATAGACTTTTTTTTTTGGAAAAGGCATATTCAGTGATGGAAACCCTAATAGATTTTTTTAGAACTCATGCATTTTATAAGTAGACATTTTTGTTAGTATTGGCTTGATTATCTCAATAGATAGAGATAATTGATGTGCAATAAAGAAAAAATAAGATAATTGCAATGCATACTTGGTGTAGTGGCTTTGCGAGATTAAGTAACATGCATTTTAAGATTTTATTTCCAATATACTCCTGAAAAATGTAAAAAGATGCATTTTTCCACTTTTGTTCTATGTATGCATGGAAAATGCAGCAGAATTCAGTTGGTTGAAAACATCTTTATCAGAAATTGAGCATTTACAGTGACTAATCACAGTCAATGAGTACTTTTTCTGAATTTGCAGGACGTTAGTTTCTGTTATAACTTAGTGTGATAAAATAGTTCCTCAAATTTTACTTTTTCATAGCTGTGTGTAGCTTTTAAAGGAGCTGGTTAAATAAAATAGTTAAAATATCTATTGATGAGGTGAAGTATGTCTGCCTTGACATGTTTTAACTCTTGCTTTCTTAGAGTATGTTCATACCTAAACCTGAAAAATTGTTAAGGATGTTTGTGTGGTATGCCATATTTTTTTCTCTTCAGATATTTGCAGTTGACTGAACTCCAGATATGCTATGTTAGACTGGTCAGAGACAATATAAAATTGGTGAAATTAGGAT
Organism: Anser anser; assembly: GCF_964211835.1. Classification (NCBI taxonomy): domain Eukaryota; kingdom Metazoa; phylum Chordata; class Aves; order Anseriformes; family Anatidae; genus Anser; species Anser anser. The sequence goes on along the minus strand of NC_139725.1, from coordinate 21,859,144 downwards.
CAGTTTCCCCATGGCAATGGAAGCTTTTCACAACACTCTGCTGTAGCAGACCAGAGGTCTGAATGAGATGCATGGTGATGGCCATTGGGGTAACATTTGCTGTAAATAGTGATTGCTGCCACATACACACAATTTGAGGAGATATTAAAAGAAAAATAGTGAGGAGATGGGAGGCTTGGACCCTCTTTTAGACTGAGCATCCCTTAGTCTTCTCTTTTAGGAGCTATCACTCTTTTTTCCCTCTCCCATTGTTTCTCTCCCTGTCAAAATATTGGGTCAGACTTAACTGCATATTTTAGGAAAAATAGAGCTTGTGAGCCTGTGGCGGTGAAGACAAAGGAAAGGAATGATCAGTTGGGGTTCTTAATCGCTTTTAGCACTACTGCTATTCTGTTCTCTCACTAGAAGAGGTGGAAAGAACCTTAGGTGCCTTAGTTTGTGTGAAAAAGTTGGGGCAGGTCCTTCATGGGCCAGAAGCTATTAGTTGTTGCTGGAGCTGTGACAGTGACATTTGAGATTATTTCATCAATAGCCATGTTTTCTCCCCTTGTAGCCGATGTAGCTGATATCCTTACTTTGGTGAAAAACTTTTTCCTTCTTGTTCTCCAGAACCTGACTTGCTGTTTTCTGTTCTCTCTCTTCACCAAATCTTTTGAGAAATCTAAGTCAGCCGCTAGCATTCTGCAATTTCCGAAGGACATTTCTCTCACCCATTTGTTGCCTAGAGAGGCTGAGAACAATTACTTTTCAGCTTTACTTATCACCAGTTTGGCAACGGCAAGGAAGACTACTACTCCAAGTGTTATTCTTAACATTTCAAACTGTCTTTGAAAGACTTGAGCCTACTATTAAAAAAAAATCGAATGTATTGTCACACATTAGATTTTCACATGTGGAGCCTGTAATTCTGGAAACATCTATGTTCTGTTCAACCAAACCTTGTCTTCTAGAAAGATAGAGAAATGTTACAAATATGCACTTGATTTATTATATAAACATGTTTTTACTTAAGACCTCTGATTAGCTAGTATACTTCTGCATTTTCCTTGGTCTTCTATGTCTTGTATGATCTTCTGTTAATACCTCTTTTTCTGAGAGAATCCTGCTACTCACTAACAATTTAATACCTTCTGAATAATGGTTACTTTTCATAGATTTTTTTTTTCTTTATACAGTTACATAACAATTATACAATCATAAAATCATTAGGGTTGGAAAAGACCTCCAAGATCATCTGGTCCAACCATCCCCCTACTGCTACTGTCACCCCCGAAGCTATGTCCCTAACCACCACGTCCAGCCTTTCCTTGGACACCCCCAGGGATAGTGACTCCACCACCTCCCTGGGCAACCTGTTCCAGTGGCTAACTATTCTTTCTGAGAAGAAATGTCTCCTCATTTCCAACCTGAACCTCCCCTGTCACAACTTGAGGCCATTCCCTCTAGTCCTATTGCTGGTTATCTGCAAGAAGAAGCCAACCCCCAGCTCCCCGCACCTTTCTTTCAGGTAGTTGTAGAGAGCAATAAGGTCTCCCCTGAGCCTCCTCTTCTCCAGACTAAACAACCCCAGTTCCCTCAGCTGCAGCTCATAAGACTTGTGTTCCAGGCCCTTCACTGCCTTTGTAGCCCTTCTATGGATGTGCTCCAGGGCCTCAATGTCCTTGTACTGAGGGGCCCCAAACTGAACACACTACTCAAGGCATGGCCTCACCAGAGCCGAGTACAGGGGGATGGTCGCCTCCCTGGTCCTGCTGGCTGCACTATTCCTGATACAAGCCAGGATGCCGTTGGCCTCCTTGGCCACCTGGGCACGCTGCCAGCTCATGTTCAGGCAAGTATCAACCAACACCCCCAGATCCTTTTCCCTCTGCACAGCTTTCCAGCCACTCTGCCCCAAGGCTGTAGCGCTGCATGGGGTGGTTGTGGCCAAAGTGGAGGACCCAGCACTTGAGCCTCTGCCCATCGCCCCATCCTGTCCAGGTCCCTCTGTCCAGGGCCTTCCTATGCTCTGTCAGACTGACACTTCTCACCAACTTGGTGTCGTCTGCAAACTTACTGAGGGTGCACTCAATTCCCTCATCCAAATCATCAATAAAGATATTAAAGAAGGTGGGCCCCAACACCAACCCCTGGGGAACATCACTTTTGACTAGCTATCAGCTGGATTTCACTCCATTCACCACCACTGTGGGCCTCGCTGTCTAGCCAGTTTGTAACCCAGCAAAGAGTGTACCTGTCCCAAGTCATTGGCTGCCACCTTCTTCAGGAGAATGCTATGGGAAACCATGCCAAAGGCTTTACTGAAGGCTAGGTAGACTATGTCAACATCCTTTCCCTCATCCATCAGGTGTGTTACCTGGTCTTAGAAGGAGATGAGGTTGGTCAGGCAGGACTTGCCTTTTGTGAGCCCATGTTGACTGGGCCTGATCCCCCACTTGTCCCGCATATGCTGCGTGATTGTGTTCAAGTTGATCTGTTCCATCACCTTTCCAGGCACCAAGGTCAGGCTGACAGACCTGTAGTTCCCCAGGTCTTCTTTATGATGCTTATAGATGGGCATCACATTAGCAAGTCTACAGTCATCCGGGACCTCTCTGGTCTACCATGACTGATAGATTGTGGAAAGCAGCTCTTCAGTTGCATCTCTCAGCACCCTTGGGTGGATTCCATCTGACCCCATGGACTTGTGACAGTCCAGGTGGAGTATTAGGTCTCTAACTATTTCCACCTGAAGTGTGGGGGGTTTCTTCTACTCCCTGTCTCATACTTCCAGGTGGGGAGGCTGAGTACTCTGAGGAGAAGTGGTCTCACTAGTGAAGACAGTTGCAAAGAAGGCATTAAGAACTTCAGCCTTTTACTTATCCTCAGTAGTCATGTTCCCTTCTGTGTCCAGTAAAGGATGGAGATTCTTCTTGGCCCTCCTCTCCCTCTTCTTGCTGTTAATATATTTATTAAAACATTTTTTGTTATCCTTAGCCATAGTGGCCAGGTTGAGCTCATGCTTGGCTTTAGGCTTCTGTATTTTTTTTTTGTTCTGTTTTTTCTTTGTATATGCTGGCAACTTCCTTGTACTCTTCCTGAGTTGCTTGTACCTTCTCCCACCACATGCTCAGTTCCCTGTTCAGCCACGCCAGTCACTTTCCCTGCCAACTCATCTTAGTTTTACTTAGTTTTACTGATCCTCCTCCTCCTGACTTCACCAAGAATAGAGAACTCTGCCATTTTGTGGTCACTCTGCCCAAGACAACACCCTACCACCCCATCTCCCACCAGTCCTTCTCTGTTTGTGAACAGCAGGTCTAGCAGGGCAACTTCTTGGTGTAGGCTTACTAACCAGCTGAGTCAGGAAGCTGTCTTCCATGCTCTCCAGGAACCTCCTAGACTGCTTCCTCAGGACTGCATTGTATTTCCAGTATGTGTTTGGGAAGTTAAAGTCCCCCATGAGAACAAGTGCTGGTGCTTGTGCAACTTCTGCCAGCTGCTTACAGAATGCCTTGTCCAATATATAATATTTAATAATATATATATCTTATGTTCTTACATAGTTGGCATTTTTTTCTTTTTAGCATTTTCTTTCTTTGAATTATCTTGCATTCTTGAGCACTACTTTCAACAGCATACTTGTGGAGTTTGACTTAGAAGCCAGTTTGGCTTTGAGGATGTGGCATCAAAGGCATGGAGCTTGTATATTGTTTGAAGACAGCACTTTAAGGAATATGTAACATGCTGCAGGCAGCATGCCGGGACTCCAAGGAGGCTACAATGAACAGTTCCTCTTGGTGAAATCCCTGGGAGTAGTAGTGTGTGTTGACATATGCTATCGATACTGCTTATTTTAGTTCAGTTTGATATTAATTGATATTAATTTAAATAGTGTATACATTTTAATATAATTAAGCAGAATGTATTTATAAATTATATCCCTAGTTCTATAACTTTTAGAAATATCTGATGCTCCATTTGGTAGTGTTCTTGTATTCCTGCTATCAGAGATCATGTTAATACCAGTGATACATCTGAAACAGAACAGAAATGGTTTCTGTGGTTTTATCTGCCTGGTTTCTTCACTTTCTTAGTTGTACACAAAATGTCTTGAGGTTGTGGATTTGTATTATTGACGTCTAGAGAAATTTACTAAATTTTGTTGTTCAGAGTTATTTATCATTTATTCTGAGAATACAGAAGTGTTTCAGCCATTTAAAAAAAAATAACTCGTTGGGCTTATATTTTTATTTCTGTGCATAACTTAAGCTTGTTGGTGAGATGACAAGGCTTGCTAGTTGGTTTTTTTTGTGTGTGTGTGTTTTTTTGTTGTTCCTCTCCCCTGGTTAACTCATCTACTGAATCCGTCATTTTGAAGTTGAGATTGTTTCTAGTTAACTATGAAGGAATTTTGGGGGAATTTAAAATATCATTGATCTTCCTTGCTAAGTGCTTCATCCTGTCTGTCTGTGTTTTATTATTGCATAGCTGATAGTGCACGATGGGGCAGTGTGTGGATCAGTATGTCACCCTGTTACTGCTTCATAGGTGTTAGTGGAGCTTGGTGAAGTTGGTAAGGATTGGGCCCTGTGTCTGTACTATTTTCTTCTACAGCTGTTGCTAGCTGCTTCCTTTCGTTTGGAAAAACGGAGATTTAAAAATTTACATAATCTGATCTACAGTCTGTACAAACAGAATTTCAGATGCTAATTTTCACTTGTTTGCTAATCAAAGGTTTTGAAAAGGCAATGTTAGTGTATTATTAATAACTTTAAAGTACATCCTGTTTATGAGGTAATAACCTTCTGTCGTGGGCTGAATTGACTTTGAGTTTAATTAGCTCAGAATTTGTTTAATACGGAGTTAATCAACCTTACAGTGGCTGTGGGGGTGGCTTTTGTTATGTTTTTGTTTTTATTTCCCTGAACCAAGCTTCAAAAGACACAAAATAACAAATGAGGAATATGTACCCCCAAGAAAAAATATATATATATATATATGAGATGTGTGTAAAACGAAAAAAAGAACAAAATTCACTATAAAATCAGAAATTTAAACTTATTATTTTTTAAAAAATATGTATGCTTGTTACTGTCCAATTGCACAGAATTTTATTGTTTGATCTGAGAATTAAGAAAGGGAAATGGCATTGTAGACACATATATATGTCTGTATGTCCATAGACATTTATAGTTTATTTCATTGGAAGTATTATAAGGAGTAAGTCAATATCTTTATAGCAGTCATGCAGAACATAAATACAACTGGAGTGGTGGTTATAATATGTCTGGAGAGTGTATCCCTGTCTGTTTAAAGTAAAAAGATTTGATTGTAGTATCTTAACGCACAAGTACAAATGATAGTGATCTAATGTGTGAAACTTGAAGCTGCGTGGATTTGAATTAATAAGGCTTACATTTTTAATATTAATTTTTGGAACAACTTCAGTTTTGGGGAGAATTTTCTACAGCGTTTTAGAACAAACAAATCAGTTGTCGTCTTTTTCTAAGTTGTGTAGCAGTTCAAACAAGAACCGGTTTGTATATAACCTGTGTTATACTGAAATATTACAGTTCTGGAATTTGACATCAGTATAGTTTATTTCCAAATACGTTACGCTGTCCTTAAGTGCAATGGGAAAGCTCAGTGCAGCATATTTTTGCTTATAACAGCAATTGGATCACAGTGCCATAACTCAGACTGGAAGGGACCTTGGGAGGTCTCCAATCTCCTGTTTAAGCAGTGTTCATTGTCTGGCTGCTCTCAGGGCTTTTTGCAGAGATTTTGTGAAAATCTCTGAGCATGGAGATGTCACAACCACCCTGTGCAACTGATGGCACTGCTGGACTGTCCCTGCAGTGAAAGTGTTTTCTTCTATATCCACGTTGAAACTCTTTTGCTTGCACTTGCACCTGTTGTACATGGCAGGAGGGTGACGGGACTGGTGCAAAGTAACTGGCTCCACTGTGCCCTCCCCTTAGATACTGGGGGGCTGCTTCTAAGTGTCCCCTGAAGTCACTTTTTTAACAGGCTGAAAAAACCCCAGTCCTGCTACCTCTACTCACAAGGCAAATGCTCTCGCCTCTGACTGTCTTGGTGCTCATTTGCTGAACTCCCTGCTGCCCCACAGTCCTCCATGTGTTACTAATATTCAGGTAGAGCGAGACTCATTAACCTCTACCATCTGAGCCCAACCACCCAACCAGATTCTTATACATCTAATTCTTTTTATTCTTCTACCAGTATGTTTTGAACAAATAGATTCTGGTAAAAACTGGATCTGCCATTACAGCTGTCAAATGAGAGCAAGTTGCCAAAGTCCGTTTTAAAAATTACTTTTGCATGTGATCTTTAACAACTTTTTATATTATTCAAAATTGACTATTTCCACCCAAGTAGACAAATTCTAAAGTTTATAATCTTATTGTCTGGCTACATCTGATGATGTGCCTCATGAAATCAAGAAATAGTATCCAAGAATGGCTTATAAATACTGTAGAGTACACAGAAATTTTTGGCAAGCTTCATAAGCTATATGAACAGGACCCTTGAGGACTGCAAAATTCTTCTTTTTGTTCTGTTGAACATGAACTATGTTCAAAATACTTCAGCATGGACTAAATATGATTTTTTAGAAGTTCAAGCCTAAGCAAGGGAGTGGGGAAGCTCCATTTGGCTTTTACTAAGATGTTAATCTGAGAAGTATTACATGATTTCTTTAACAGCTCTGAAGTATAGAGAGGGGAGAGGAAAATAAGTAGCTTTGGACATGTATGTGATTAAGCCAAGTTGATGCTATTTTTACAAACTCAGCCCCTCTGTGGTGTTCCTGTTTCAGGACTGGTTATCAGTCTCTAAACCAAATGCTTTAGCTCAAGTTGAAGTTACAGATACGTTATAAAAATTGTTCGGGAAAACCTGAAAAACTGTACGTTCTGGAGGTCAGAACAGATGGTTATAATTGTTCTGGTTTTAAAATGATTGAACAAATCTTGAACTGTATTCCTCTTGTATAGTTTTACAAGCAGGAAACTAAAATATAAAATTGCAATTAAAAGTATTAATGACCTAAACTAAATCCTTTGGTTTCCTCATTACTCCTCTTTGGCTTGTTTTCAAGTGTTTAGCTTAGGTTTATCTGCATTAACCTCCAATCCAACAAAACTTCTTGAATCCAGTCCTTAGGAAGATAGAATGTGGCAGGTCTTTGGTAAACCTCCAAGAGTCATAAAACACAAGAAACCTGCAAATATTGTTGTAAATATAAACTTCAGCATCTAACTATATATTTCAACATCTTGATTTGTGTGTTAGAATAAGATGTAAATCGGATATGGAATCTATTTCATACGGATGGAATTTATTTTAGTGTATGAAAGCAATGAAGAACTGTTCTTGCTGTAAGTTGAGAAGTAATGGAAATGTTTGTAAATCTATGATTCACTGCTGAAAAAAAAATTGTATTTTTTTTTACAACTTCTGCTTTGTATCTGTTAAAACATAACTCTAACACTCAAATATAGTCTCCAGCTAAGGATTGCTTATATTATTATGAGGCAATTGCATGGCTAAAGCAGTTTTCCTCGGACCCTGAGGTCCTGGTAATTGTTGTTCTCATCAGTGACTATTTTCCTTCCCAAGTTATAAGCCCCGACCTGTTAGATATACTCATATAAACCTTGGGCAGTATATATGCACAGTCTCAGTGATTTCAGTCAGACTTATGTCCAGAGTTACATGAATACTTAATGAGCTGAATTTAAGCCTCCAGGAGGTATCATCATAGAGGCAGACTAAAATCTGTGTTGGAGGAGGGGGAAGAAGGGAATTCTTTTATATCAGGGAACTTCCAAATTATTAGCTAAAAAAATAATCTTTTAGCCCCCTATTCTCCTTCTTTTTTTTTCAGTATGTCTTTCAGTGCTGTCAACTGTTGTCCTTCTGAAGTTGCTAAAGGCATTTTCATCTTGTAAACGGTGGGTTGTAAATATAAATAAAACTTAAATACAGATCCAGAGAAAAATGTTTTGACTACATTCTCATTTTTAAAACAGCAAAGATGACATTCCATTCAGCTGAAATGTTTCTCTACACAATTTTGCTTCTTGCATTTCATTCAGCCCCCAGAAATTTACTGGGCTTTCTGACAGGCACCATCTCATACTGGTCTGAGGCTGATGGGTTTGTCAGGCAGTATTATGTTTGTGGGGGTGATTTCAGGTCTTCCAATGGGGTAGTTAGGGCTGATGTTTTACAGAGTTCTATTTTTGGCTTATTACAGTTAACATTTGTACGTTGCCTTTGGGCCAGATTAATCATTGGCTTGATATTGGGTTTCATTTCTGTGCTGAGGACATGCTAATTCATTTGTCAGTTAAAGCAGCAAATCCAAACTGTGCTTTTATTGTCTGGATCAGTTCCATGGAAAATATTAAAATATAAGTTATGTTGATTTTCTTTAGTTAATTTCAAGTAAAAAGAAGGTTTTTCATTTAGTGGCTCTATCCATAAGCTTAATGCCACCTCAATTTTTGATGTAGCTTTTACGTATATATATTATTTGCAGTACAGGATTACCACTTAAACATTCCTGTTTCTGATTCCTGTTGGAATCTGAAGTGTCCTTTAAACTTCACATTGGGCAGATTATTAAGACTTTCTACTGTCATTTGAAAAATGGAACGATACTTTGTCTGTATTTATCCTTGTCTGTTTATGGGAAGCTGGCTCGGGGTTTTATCTCCTCCAAGCTAGACAACCGTAACACTTTGCTTGCTGGCCTGCCAACTGGTCTCATTACCAATCTTGAGCAAAAGTCTTTTGCCAGAGAGGTATATCTTGAAAAAATAAAAATAAAAAAAATCCACCATATCTCCCTAATCCTAGCATCGCTGCATTGGCTACTTGGAAACAAAGGATTGATTGTAAAGTTGACCTGTCAGCCCCTTCATGGTCAAGGTCCTGAATATATCTCCTGATTTAATTTTGAGATAGATCGCTTCCAGGCCTCTGTGCTCTTCAGTGCCCTCTTAGTGCAAGTTCCAATTACAAAACTACAAACCTTGTGTGATGGAGGATTTTACTATTATGCCCAACAGCTAAGGAATAAGCTGCCTTTCTCAGTTTAGGAAGCTCATGCTCTTTGCTTAAATCTTCTCTTCTGAAGAATCACTTTTGTCTTTTTCCTTTTTCAGTGAGTAGCACTTCAGTCACTTTGGGGTTGTAATATATAATGGGTTGCTATGCAGAATGAAGTCGTAATTGTAGTTTTAAAGTAGAAATACTTGAGATTTTTTGTTGGTAGGTTTGAGGGGGAAAAAACTTCTTAAAGTAATCATTATTTTTGTCAAAAAAACAAAACAACAGGAAAATATTATTAGATTTAGAAGAAAGGAGCAAAGAAGAAGGCTTCAAGATTACAGCACCTTCCAATATCTGGTAATTGGTTGATTATTTGGATTTGAAAAGCTCAAGGCCAAGCTTAGCTATCTTCCTGTTACTGAAATATTTTAATTATCAAGCCACTGGCTGCTCTGAAGTGAGGCTTTTTAAATAACTTCCATGATAAATGTGGTGTTCATGTAAATAAAGTTAACTGATGCTTGGACCTGAAATTAGATCTTATGCATCTTGCTATAGACCATAGGCTGTTCTAGAGGAAATATTTGTAGACATCTTTTTTCTTTAAAAACAAACAAACAAAAAAACTAGTTATATTCTCACAATGAGAGCAAAATTTTTAAATTCCTAGTTGTAAGTTAGATATTCCATTTTCATATGAAGAGACTGATTGGAATTAATTAGCAGTAGTCCTTTGCAGAAAGCGAGTTGTTTCAGTGTTTAAATTAAACACTAGAAATTGAGTTAAAGAAAAAAAAATAAAAATAAAAATTGTTTGTGTTTTAGACAGTTGAAGACAAACATTTCTCTAGAGATCTGAATACAAAAGAAAATTATTACTTTGCTCTGGTGTTCTGATATCATATGTTAGTCTCTTAAGGGTGTTAGTCTCTTTAAGTCATTTTCATGAATTTGTACTAAATGCAACAGGCAAGATGACTCAAATACTACAGTGTAAGCAACAAATTGTAAGTAATGATTCGATCACTCAGCATTATAATGGCTTTCTTAAACTTAAAACATTAGTCTTACCTGGTTGTTTTGAAGGAATAAGGCCTTAAAAACTCACATTACGCATAGTATATGTGCAACAGTCCATAGAATCACTAAATTTGTCTCTCCTTCCACTTTTGGCTCACTATATGGTGCAAAAAAATCCTGTACATGGAGAATTGTCTATCTTTTTGTGCTCCATTATCTCCTGCAGATTTTCCTGCCATTTATTTGGACAACTAACAACAACATTATGGACAGACACAATGGGAAAGAAACATAATAGGAATTAAAACATAACAGTGTATCTTACAATGGTTAAGTCTGGAATCTCTTACTTCACAATGTAAATGGGGAAATGTGAGAAAGAAGAATTGTTATCCCATGCACCCATCAGTGGTGTGGTGTATAGCCAACCACTGGCTTACTTACAGTTGACTATCTTGTTAGTCTACAGTTTTGATTTAGACAGATCTGAAGTATTGAGGAAAAGGATTTGTAGAGAATAAAGCAGAACATTGGACAAAAATTATGAATTGTATTATTTTAAATGAAGTACTAATCTTGCACTATGTATTTCTAGTAAAAAAAAAAAAACTATAGGAAATGTTGCTTAAAATTAATTTCCTTCCCATATTATATAGTTCTTTCTTGGAGAGAAATGAGAGAGTTCATAGAAAAATTGTTCTTCCTGAGTGTTCATCTCTGAGATTTTTTCTAAGCTAACCAAAGATATGTGTATGTGTACAGCAACCATAGAGAGTATAACATCTTAGGATTTCTTAGTCTTTTTGTATTTCAAAGGGGGGAAATAGTAGTGTGATACTTCTGTGGATATTCATGGGAAATTTCAGTATGAATGGCAGAAGAGGAAAGAGGACAAAGCCTTATAAGTTAACTAAGAATTGATGGAAACTGATGAAATGGATCCAGGAGATAAAATCTTAAAAAAAAAAAAAAAAAAAAAAGTGTGTGAAGTGTGTGTGGTGATAAATAGCTTATGCTTTAATGCAGTAGCGGGGGGGGGGGGGGGGTGATCCAAGTAGGAGTGTCGTGGTCAAAGAAAAATGCTCTTTTTAGTGACATTTTAAATGGGTATAAATAGGGAAAGATGACACTTCTCAGAGACGGAGGAAAGGGGGTTGCAGTAATATAGACACAAAATGACAACGTAGATGCAACTTCTAGCTGTTTGATGGATAGAAAAGGCTGCATTTCAGAGATCCTGCATGGAAAGAATGGGCAAGATTCAGATATGTTCTCCATGTGGCAACCTTTAAAATGACATGCTGAAGCAGCAATTAGAAGAGGTAGAGGAAGAGTTAGTATAATGCAGTAATGGAAAAGTGAGAGGGGTGAGAAATAAGAGAGCTTCAGAAAAATAACATGGCTAATGTTGAAGAGAAAGTAAAGTATTGAGAGAGACTGGAGGGGCTAGAGATTCTGGTGAGGAGTGTTACACTGAGAGCAATTGTGGAAGTCAAATGGAGATTGCCTAGGTGGGTGAGGAATTCAAATAGCAATATTAGATGGCATATTCAATACTTTGAGAGGAATGAAAGATGGGGTGATAGCTAGAGAGGCTAAAGGAGTAACTATCAAAGTTGTCTTGTGGTGTCAAGGTCAGTTGTAAGAATACTAGACAGCTTTGCTCGTAAGCGTGTATTGTATACAAATAGAACAAAACATAGGTCTTGAACAGTTTGATGCATCGCTTAGGTCATAAACCCACTTGATCGTTCAGCAGAACTGAACATGTCACTGGGCAGGTTTGGTGGGAGAAGTGGGAGGTGGCAGGTGGTTCTTCCCTCCCAGGGGATGCTCCTGTATTCATAGAATGTTGTGCTGCCTATACTGGCAGCTCTTGCTAGGGTCTACATGTGATGGGGCAGTGTGCTAGCCTTAATGAGATATGAGGAGCAGGCACTGATCTCTTCTATCTGGTGACCAGTGATAAGACCTGAGGGAACGGCATGGAGCTGTGATGGGGAGGTTCAGGCTGGGTATTTGGGAAAGATTCTTCACCAAGAGGGTGGTTGGGCACTGGAACAGGCTCTCCAGGGAAGTGGCCAAGCCTATTAGAGTTCAGGAAGCGTTTGGACAATGCTCTCAGACATATGGTCTAATTTTTGGGTGGTCGTGTGCGAAGCCAGGAGCTGGACTCAATGATCCTTGTGGGTCCCTTCCAACTCAGCATATTCTATGTTTCTATGTATATTTGGCTACGTAATGGTCATCTCATGCCAGGTTTGTAATCAGGTTTTGTATCAACAGAGGTTTCATTCTGACAAGCTATTAATAGGCGTAGCAGTACTGTATGGCAGCAAAAGATTCTGCACAGCTGCAGTTACTATCAAAGAGTTTAAAAGTTTATGCAGTTCCCAGATGAGTGATGAGGAGGTCAATCCAATGATACTGGCAAAGGCATAGCTCTGTGTTAGCCTAAGTAGAGCTACAATAAGGTTTTTGCAGTGTTGGGTGTCTATTTTTTTGGCAGTGCTCATGGGGAATGTAAAAAGAACTAAATTATGTAAGTATGTAATTGAATCATAGAATGGTTTGAGTTGGAAGCAACCATAGAGATCACCTAATTCCAACCCCACTGCCCTGAGTTGGGACACCTCCCACCAGACCAGGTTGGTCAATGCCCCATCCAACTTGGCCATGAACACTTTCAGGGATGGGGCATCCACAGCTTCTCTGGGCAAACTGTTCCTGTGCCCCACCACCCTCGTAGTGAAGAATTTTCTCCAAATATCTAATCTAAACATAACTTTTTAGCTTAAAACCATTACTCCCCATCCTATTACTACACTCCCTGACAGAGTCCCTCCCCAGCTTTCCTGTAGGCCTCCTTTTTGTATCAGCACAGCAAATTTTGCAAAAAATCCAGAGGGAGGAGGTGGGTTGGAACGGGATGATCTTTAATGTCCTTTCCAATCCAAACCATTCTATGATACTTACGTGGAACTTCCATGGTCATTGTTTTTTATGTTAATGTGAAATCAAATTCCATGCTGGGCAGTGATTGGTTAGGATTTTTTTTTTTTCTAGGAATTAATAATTATTTGTAAAGTATTATAGCAGTTGTTTTCCTTTAGTTAGAGAAGGTGAGCAAACGGAGGAGGAAATGAGATACTGTTAAATGGAAATATATGAAGTTCTTCAAAATAGCTGAAAATGCTATCCACAAAGAATTTAGCTGAACGCTAACTGCTCTGTGGTATGTATATAAACACCAGTCACAAATAAAAATATGGCATAATGTAAAAAATTTTATTGAGATAGTATTTTTCTTTCACCTGAGCTTCTAACAGGTTTTTTTACTTTTTCTCTACTGGATTACAAATAAAATATCCTTAACAAAGGGATACATTAGCAGTCTTCCATCAGCCAATTGAACACAACTTTTCTGCTAATTAAAACAAGTTGTATAGTTCATATAAACTCATACATTTCAAGTTACAGATATTAAAGGCAGATCTGAAATGTAAATTATTGATTTTTTTGTATGTATTGCATATACAGAACTTATTGGAGTAGTTCTATAAAATGAAGTCCTCATTTTTATTTATTTATTTATTTTGCAATAAATGACTATTTGGGGGAAATCCAGGTCATATTATAGCTTTTTAACAGAAAAAGCTGGTTCTTTTTTTTTTTTTGCCCGTTCAAAGTGTAACTATAACGAAAACAAATGTTTCAGTATTTTAAAGGAACGTTTATAGAGAAAGGGATTGATCTTGATGTCAGTCGTGTTGTATGTGATATTGTTGGAGAATTGACCTTTTGCAGCTCTTCCATAAAGCTTCATCTTACCTTCTGAAACTACAACTTTTTTCAGTAGATTTCTTCAGCTTTTCTGCCCTTGCCTAAGTAGATGTATTTTCAGTGCTTTATTTTTGCATACCAGAAATTTCCCTACATTTTTTTCCACTTCTTAAGCTATGTGATACATTTTGAGGAATGCATTTACAATGCATTTTTAAAAAAAAAGAATAACACCAACAAAAAAACCTCTAAACATATAGTCCATATCTCCTGGAAAAAATATCTTCACCACTCTTCATGCCTTTATTTTCCTTTGACCGCATACTTCATGGGTTTTATTCATTGTAGTATCACTGGTCAGTAATCAAATAAATGAGGCCTATCAGAGCACAAGTTCCTATTTAAATTAAAGGAAAGTGGTTAAGAATTTTTAGATGCTAATACTTTATTCAGATGTTAGCAAATGACTTACACACATGTAGGCAGCAACAAAGAGAACAGTACATGCTTTTGGTAATACGTGATCTGGGCAGCACAAAAAAGAAAGGAAGCTTGGAAAGTGTATTTTTGTGTTTTTGGCAATATTTTGCTCCACAGAGTGCTGCCAGAGCAAGAACAGTAGCGGACATTGTCTAAAATGTCTCTGACCATCCTCTGAACTCTTGGACCACCCTATGGATGGATGGTTGCCGGGATATTTCTTTCAGGGGAAGAGTCTCTTCCTCTGCTGTTGTATTTTGGCTGCCTTGTCCTTAATCTGAGTGTTTCTTTTCAAGGTGTCAGTTTCTCTGCTTCTCCCACAAATGTCATTTATACTCTACAATCTCACTGAGTTCCTGTGCCTTTCAGGGTGCAACTTCCATTTCAGTTTTCAGCCTTATTTTAATTTGGCTTACAAAAAGCCCAAATATAATTCATAGAGCTAGGAAACCTTCTGAACAGTCTAGAGACACAAAGCACACAGCAGCAATAAAAACCTATCTCTTTCCTGATAGCGAAGTTTTGGTGGTTTTTTTGTTTGTTTTGTTTTTTTCATTTCCTGGTTTGCAAGAGCAGGGAAACTGGGAGGAGGTCCAGGGTTGCAAAGCACAGGATAAAAGGGCGAAAGGGGGAGGGAGACACCTTAAAAGATGATAGGAGCAGCTGCATTTGGAAGTCGATGAAGGAAATAGAAAAAGCTATTGACTCCCGCCAAATGCAGCCTGGAATTCCAAAAGTGACCTGCTGTAAACCCCGTCAACAAGCTAGTGATCTCTGTGTATTTAATGCTGACATGCTCTGGGGTATGTGGAGAACAGCCAAAACAGAACCATGGCTGTATGCTAAGAAAATAAGTAAATTCTCATGTGTTTTTGCTGTTTTGCATGCCACTGGAATATATTCGTTATTAGTTAAGGATGTGGATCTACAGCGCTGCTCAAATAGTAGTTAGATAACAACTGGCACTGAGAGCAACTCTCTATTTTGAGGAGTAAGGGTGTGAATCAGATGGTTAAACAATTCAGGGGTTTTTGGAAAAGATCATAAAATTCTTCATGGAATGTCAAAACCTGCCTTCATTGGCTGAGGCCCTTGCTTTCATATCCTCATTTTTTGGTATGTCAGCAGTAACTAATAAATATTTTTGTAAATCATCTGCAAAATACTGCCTTTTTACAGAATGTAGCAGACAAGTGGTGGTTTTCTCACATTGCTAATTTTCACGGATGTGTAAGTCCACTCCATTGATACTCTACCTGATAATTACAAGTTCCATTGCATGGTCTATTTCAAATTAATAGCATCTAGATTTTTTAAAATATTCTTTTATCATTATCTTTTTATTTTAATGAGTAAAAAATCATTTAAAACACTTTTAAAATAAATACAATTAAAAATGAGATTAAGTTCATAGGTTCAGAGTATAATAATCATGTTTCTTATGTAGACATGGTATTTGTACATTATAGTTTAATGCAATTTTTCAGCTAAGGTGGGGGGAGTGCTTTTGCAGACTGATAGTTTGTGTGGTGCAATGGAAAACTAAGGATTTAATTGTGTCCTCTTTATATCTTGAGTGAATTAAACTTGTGAGAATGAAGGGAGTGCGTTATAGGACTCTTGGGCAGAGCTTCGCAGGAAAGTATAGTACATTTTGAAACTTCAGGAGACTTTCTTTGATTTCTTCAAAACTGCATTTGAGTTTTGTTTTTTTTTTTTAAGAGGTTGCGTAATACAGTTTCTGTGACATAAATAAGCTTCATTTTAGCCTCTGAATAAATAACAAATTCCCAGTCTTACAGTTCATATAACAAAGTGAAATGTGAATAGCAGTATAAAGTCCCAAACATTTTTATTTATTTATTTATTTATTTGCCTTTCTTAGCGCTTATTTAATGCTCAGAGACTAATACTGAGTGGAATTGAACACCTCCAGCTCTCACTTTGAGTTATGTTTTATATTGAAGATGAAGGGAGTTATAGGTCTTCTACATTTTCCAGAACTCATCTTATGTGCCACTGCCTACCTGAAAGGACTTACTGTTCAAGCAAGCTCAGGCTGAGATTTTTGTTGGTGGATGCACCTTATGCTTAGAGTACGTGGCTGTTTATGTCTATAGTTTTTGATACCTTAATGATGCTTTCATTTTTGAAGTTCTTGGGGTGGTTTAAAAATTATTTATGAGGAGATCTCATATTGGGATCTTCAGTAACTTTGCAGGGAATGATCACTTGCAAGCTATCAGCTCTATGACTTCAGTATCGCCCATTATCTGTTATCACCTGACTTTACTGCCCTTGCCCATGAATCTGCATTTCTATGTAAATAATTGGCATCATTTTCAGGGTGAGAAAAATATTTGTGCAAGGAATCGATTTTGCATCTAATTTTGGTTTTTGGAAAATAATATTACTATCTTTTTATTATTAATTTGCTATTAATAACAATGAGCAGAGATTAAAAAGCATTCTAGTTAATTAATGTTTCCTGAATTGGAGTTGCCTTAAATCTGCTTCTTTTTCATTTTCCCAGAATTATGTTAGATTTAGCAGAGGCAGATTTTTTTTAACCCTTTCATCCATTTAAGAATTTTTGCACTTCTTTTGGCCCATACATGGGCAAATGTTCCAATGTATATTATATCACTCATGCAGCACACGTGTAGAGCTAACATATATTAATATAAGAGTAAAAACAGAGCGTATGTGTTTTGGTGCATAGTTTAGGGTACTTGTGTTATTTAAAAAAAAAAAGACTTGTATGATATGCACATGTTGCTCAAGGAATGAGTTCTGATTGTAGAACTAAACTTTTTTTATTTCAAAAACCATCATAACCACCATTTATTTCAAAAACCATCAAATTACTGGTAACTATGTGGTAAGGAAAAGTGGGGAAAGGTACAAATATTAAATTTCAAACTGATATAATCACAAACAATTGTTTTATGAGCAAACCAGGGAAGATATGGTTATTATGACTTACCACACATCAGAAAATACAGACCACGTGTGCTGCAGACCATAGTGATAGACGGTGGGAGATGAAGAGAAGATGGGACAATTCTTTTCTCTCTTCCAGGCACCCCATCCATTGCTGAGGCCAGTGACACTACCTGCATCACTATTTTAAAAAAACATAACCTTGGCATCTGAAATTTTGCAAATATTAACAGATGTCCACAGTTCCCTTTCCTAGAACAACTTAATTTTATCAACTTTTTGAGAATTTATTGAAAAGCTAGAGAGAAGGACTGGCTTTAGTTAGCTTTATTTTTTTAGTAGTATTTTTATTTAGCTTTTTTTTTTTTTAGTTAGTACAGTGGGTGAATGTCATTAGCCTGACAATCATACCCTGGATATTATAGACTCTTTTGCAAGTGTATAGGTTTAGCTAAAGCTCCATTGGAATGATATTTAATAGTTGAGTTTCAATGGCTCTGGTTTTGACATCACTGGAAAGTCATCTATTGACTTTCACGCACAGGGCCTATTTCCTTTTCCATGTGTTTTATAACATGTTAGACCAGAATGTCAATCAACTTTAGTTCCATTTCATTGAATATGTTTAAAACTATTGGAATTCTTTGGATGATTTTAAATTTATTCTTTATTGCATCATTATGAAACACAGAGAGAAAACCCTAGTCTGCGCATAATATGTAACATTTCTGATACATAGAGATTGGTGGTACACAGTATATTCACATACTGCATTTTCTTGCTTGCCTTTTTAAAATTCCCTTAATTATTTACAACAAGATAAATCATTTAACATTTTAAATTTTAATTGTCTGCAGGAATCATCACTTAGTATTCTATGCCAAACTTTTAAACTTGGCATAGATTCTGAATTTCTTCTAAATAGATTTCAATTAGGCTTCTTGCTCTTTTTTTTTCTTGGGAATAATTGAAAGTATAAAAGACCCATTTAAATTACCACCCCCTTCTCCAAAAAGGGGCAAGATTACATACCCAGCAGCCTTTGAATTCTTGATGTGCCTTCAGAAGTTTTCAGATATTTGTTTTAATAATTGTTAAGAATTCATTACGATGCATTAATTGTGTGCTCTGTAAGTTATTAAATAATGAGTTCAACATATTAATCTTTCATGTTATTGTTGCTAATGCTGTATTTAGCAATGAAGAATTAATTAAAATATTCCTTTAAAGATTTTTTCTAAAAGAAACCAGTACGTACACTTATCAAGATACATATTTAATCTGTGGGGAAATGATTGCAAGCAAAATTTTGATATAGCATATGCTGAACTTGAATTAAAAAGATTTTGGTTATGTAGAGTTCAAATTACCTTTGACATATTTTTGCAGGTTAGTTACAAATTCTCAACTAAGCATAGAGCTCTTCTTTATAGTAGAGCCTAACATCAGATTTTAATCATATTTTGTACCCACAGGGTTTTAGGTTTCCAACAGGCCACCTGTCTCAGACATTAAAAAATTCACAGGACAGATGGGAAGGTGAAAGTAGTTGTCCTTGGATAAAGAAATTCTTACACTGCAGGAACAGTCACAGTCAAGGCTGGCCAATATATCACACACATTCCCCTTTCTTCTATCATTGCTGTATCATGATTGCAAATTTCCCTTTAGTTGTATAAATATGGAATTCATTATTTATCCTTTTTCAATAGCACGATTTGCAAAACCTGTCTCTTTTTCATGTGATCTATGAATCACTGAGGGATAACATGACACGCATAGTACTTCAGCAAATACAGCGTGTGTTGTACACACAACAAGGCTCCTGGAATTCCTGTGTTGTTTATTAATGACACCAAAGTATGACTATTCATTTGTGCAGACCTCTGGCACTGGTTTGATAGGTATGATGTATTTTAATATTATAAATGCACCAACCTAAAGAAAAGTGGTCATTGGAAAAAAGTGTAATGTGGTGATGTTTCCTCCAATATATTGTTGCTGTTTCCTACAAAGATAGTAGTTTTTGTGTCACACACAGTATGATGTTATGTAATAGCAACCAGCCAAGTTTTAAAAGGCAAGGGACAAATTCTGATTTCAGGTATATGTATACAGTTGCCATTGACCCAAGTATTTAAGGCCAATAAATCAATGGTAGTGATCAATTTGTTGTGCTTGTGATGAATGACAGAGCAGGCCCAATAGGCCCTCCTTGTTCGTCTCCTGTGAAGATTCCCTTCTAGTTTGTGCTCTTGGTACCCTTCCCTGGTCCAAAAGAAGAAAATACATTTACTTGGCAGTTTATGCTGTTCAAAAGCTGCTATGTGTGCACAGACTTAATAACAAGCATTAGGCCTGAGACCTGACCTATGTGACAGAGGGGTGCTCCTGTGTGGCCTGGAGAAAGGTCTGTGCAAGTGCGCCCAAACTGGCACCTAGGAAAGCTGGCTTACTCTGTGCAGCAATTTATATTTCTAGATGTATATGGTGAAGTCCAAGAGAATCCAAGTGCAGAAAAGTGATCTTGTTGTAGCTTTTGGAGGTTGCCAGTTCACACTGGATTGTTGTTTCTCAACATGTCTTCTGCAGTATACCAGTTACTAATTTAATTATTGACTAGGGCTGCATCGAGTTGCTTGCCTCATTCCTAGCAGTATACCCTGTACGGGTATGCGTATTCTTTTTCTCTGGCCCAAGGAATGCTGCTTCTATTGTACAGAACACTGGAGGGATTAAGAGTGCCCACCTGCTCCAAAAGGGAGGATGTTGATGGCTAGTGCAGGCCCTCAGGGTTTGATTCCTCTGTCAGGAGAGGAAATCGAACCTCGTATTTCTATTTTTCATGACCATCCTAACCCATAAGCTGCTGTGTGAACAGAAGTACACCTACTCCTCTTCTAGATTCTGATTTGGAGTAAAGTCACAACTTGAGTGGCATTTTGTGCTGTAGGGATGTGATTTAGGCAGGATCTGAGGACACTTCAGATCAGGGCACATTACTGGAGATTAGCGTCAGGTAGTGACAGAATGCCCCTCACTTTGCTTGGGCAGCTGTGAGGATGTTTGTGGCACGAACAGAAGAACCAGAGAGGCATGGGGAGCCTGTGGGATCTGAAGAGTCTGTTTAGAGGCTCTCAGGATTTACTTGGAGCTAAAGGATTGCAGTTCCAGTCCTAGATACCTTCAAAATTTCCAATTTTATTTGCCTCAATCCTGCGGCATGTGCTTTTTAATTAATGTTTGCAAACAGCTTAGATGGAAAGTGCTCTGGAGGTGGGTCATTATGTTTAAATGTGTGTGTATATATGTGTGTGTGAATATATATACATAGGTAGTTTCATTGGTCCCAATAAAGATATCTTAGTCTGTGTCCTCTGCATAGAGATAAGGGTCTTCTTCAAAATGCTTTGATCTCTAAAGTTAACCAAGAAATAGGGTTTAAAGAGACTTCAGTTGGGGAAAAGAAAACTGAAGGACGTTAAGTTTTGAGCACAGTTCTTTGTTATCGTATGCAATCATAATCTTTCGTATAAACTTACTCTTCAGATCATGGAGGATGCTTGACTTTGTTTCTAATGCTGTATGGTAAATTGTTACTCTTTTCACTAGTGTATGAATGAACTCAACACAGGAGGATGTCAAAATGTCAGTCCTGTTAACAAGTTTGAGATAGTTTGTGAGTGTTTGTGGGACATACCCAAGTCAACAGCAAGCTTGACCTGTTTGTTCTTTAGCTAATGATTTTCCTGAGAGCCTTTTCTTAGAAGCTTGGATGCAGTATATTTTCTGTGAACAGGGCAGTAATCTTTGCTGACAGTTATCCTATGTTCTGAAATCTTCCATAAAGTTTATTCTGCAACATAATTCCAGCTCTATGGACTATAATAAATTTGTTCTCACTTTTATTGCTGTACATATTTGCAGAGTGTAATCTTTTATTTCTCTTTTTTTTCTTTTTGCCTTGCTTTGTTCTTAATAAATATGTTTGTTCTAAAATAAGGATGTGAAAAGACAAGCATGCCTAATATTGAAGGACAGTATGCTTGTGCCTAATACATTAGAGCAATTGTTCAAGAATAATTCATCTTATGTGAAGATTACCCCTGTAAGACTGCCAAGGTCGCAGGGACTTTAGATTATCAGCTGCATTAATGCTGCTTGTGTGTGTGTTAAAGGGGTGGCTTTAACATTTCATTACAGTTCTTCGAAACATTTTAAAAATTATTTCTAAGTTTTGTATTCCCTATTTCCGCATTTGATACATCTTTTCTTTCCTTCCCCCCACCCCTTGTCTTTTTGTTATTCATATCACTGTGCTGGTATTAATTCTGAGGTACTTCTGTAGAATTCTGAGCTACTTCTGTACTTCTAGAGCAGTAGCTTCCAAATGTGGGGTCCGGAGCCTAGATGTGGATTGTGAATGAAACCCTCAGAACTACTGCTTTACAATGTATAGATTCTCCATGAGATATCTTTCAAGCAAGCTTTTGCAGAAATTGTGAGGAGTTGAGGGGAGGATGTGAACATACCAGAACTGCAGGACCACACATATAATTCAGCATTCTTAACAGAAGCCTTTTTAATACATTTAAAATAAAGGAGCCAGAAGTACATCTTGAGATTCAGGCATTTCAGAGACGTGACAAAAGGTTAAACCAGAAATATGAATTCTTTTTTGAGAAATTGTGCCCTTTGCTTTTTTTAGTGAAGGTACGTTTCATAAAGTTTGTTTTCTGTAGATCTAGGAAACTATTTAGATTATTGGAGTTAAGCCACTTTCTACCAGCTGAGAACTGGCCTATAAACCCTTTTAATATATTTCTACTTGCTTCCTGTCAAGCTATTTCTTCTCCTTGTAATGTCTAATATCTGTAGTTTTTGTTCGTGAGCTTTGTGACTAGCAACAAAATGAAATGAATTTGCTTTGTTTTGGAAGACAAATCTGTGGTGGTCTGCCTGTGACCCAGTGGTGTCTCTGGCTAGCTTTAAACTGCTTGATTGTACTGAAAGAGGCGTTGCAAACTAATTTACATATTTTACACTGGTACTTATATGGATAATAAAGCTGTAGTTCTAACAGAGATTTATGTTATTGTGAACTGGGAGCGAGATGGCCTGCAGCATCATATTTGAGAGAGAATTTCTGTGGAAGGCTGTCAGCTAGAATGTTAGTCTGCAGTTGGAAGATGGTTTAGAAACCCTTGCCAGCATCAAATGTTGAAAAATTGTTGAATGTGAATTCCTACGTTATAACCTCTGTGGGTAAATCCCATGACTGTGTTATACGTATAATCCCACCAGTGAAGAATTTGCACATTTGTGAATGAGTTAATGAATTGATGACAATTTTCTTGGGGTTTGCTCAAATTTTCCCCCTTGGTGTGGTCAAAATCTTGATGAGTTCAATCTTTATAAAAAAAAAAAAAAAAAATTGAAATGGAGAATGAGCACTTGATGTCCTGACATGCATCCATTATTGTATATGCTACTTGCATTATCTTGCATGGGGGAGGAGAGCACTGAGTTCCTAGCATCATCACCAAAAAGAATACGGGCCTCTGAGATAGTTACTATTGACAAAGAAGGAGGATGGCCCCATGACACCAGCATGAAGTCTTGAAAGCATCTCAGCTCATGAACAACTTCCACTTAAAAAAAAATCTTGTAGAATTAGTTTGGTTAGAAAACCTCTGCACTGTTCATTTATTATTTAATCTTATTTTACTTTGTACAGTTGAGCTATCTGGCCTAGTGTGAGGCTTCACACAGCCAATTACTTCAAGGTGTTTAGTTCATTTATTATTTAAAGCATAAATCTTGTACAGGTTGTCCATTGACGACCCTGTGAGGAGTCTATAGTAAATGCCTTTCATCATTGCTGACTGACTCATGCACATGGACCTACCTGCTGAGCTAAATAGGGCAGGAGAACTGATGGATTTGTAAGATATTGGATTTAATAGTTTTAAAAAATATGTTTGTTTGAAGTTAGTATGTATCGTTGAAGACCAGTGTTAGAATTTAAGAAGAGATGAAATTCTTATATAGTGTCATTAATTGTGCTTGGCTCTGCTAACTGAAGACAGTGCTCCATTCTTTTTCTATGCTTCATACCTTGAAATATATTTTGAAAGCTGTATTGTTTGAACAAAATGTTGCCATAGGAAGCTACCTAAGGTATTTAAGAGCAGATTCTTAGAGATTTCCTATTTAAAACGTAGGTCTGGGGCTATGTTTATTCTCCTCCCTCCTCAAATCACCCTTCTTAGTCTCACTTTTAAGCCTAGTACAGTAATACCAGCAAGGTGCTTTCTCTGAATGGCTTGGAAAGAAACTTGTTCAACTAATGTGCCGATTGCAGCTGATGGGTTTATGTGCCATTAGCAGTGTCTGTCCCACACTGAATGTGCCAGGTATTTAACTGGGGACTGGTACTAATTTCAGAGCTAATACTAAGCCGTTCCACATCAATGCTTACAGCAGGTGGTTTGAATTGACAGTGTAAAGGGAGAAAAAAAAAAGTGAAAGAAAATTACCATTGTACTATAGAATTTCTCTGATTGAATTGACTGATTATACTGTCAAAAGAGCATTGGGAAACTGGCAGTGCTTATGAGGAGGAAAGAAATGACAGGATTCTTTTTAAAAGAGGTTCTCTTACTTTGCACAGTCAAATATTTCAAAATGATAAGATTTGCTGTTGAAGGTTTTAATATAGACAACACACAGATTTCTTAAGTGCTACTTTCTCTTTTAAAGCTAGTATCCTGTGTAAACTGATCCTGCAGTTTTCTTACTTTTTACTGTCTGCTTTCAGTAATAGTCAGCTGAACCAGCATTATGCTAAAAAAAAAAAAATGCATATCCCATCTTTCCATGCTAACTCTGCTTTTGAGTTAAAACAATCGCTAATAGCCACCTTCCAAAGCCAACAACACTGCAACACTGTTGTATTGGGGTGGAGGGGGCAGTTGTGATGTGAAGAGTATATATAGAGGAGGTCTACTCAGTAGCTTACAGTATTGCAAAGTTTATCAAACATATAAACAATGTTTGAAGTGAATCTCCTTAACTGGTTTAATACTTAATTCCACTTGCAGTTGAGTTATTCTTTTAATACTTGATTTCACAGGAACAACACCAGACACAGATCAGTGAGAAAGTCTGAATGTTTTTTTAGTAATGTAAATGAAATTCTTTGGTAATGCCCAGTTACTCTGTTCATTTCAAGTTATTAACTATACCTTGTGATAGCACTGTGTTTTTTTTTTTTTTTTTAAGCTCATGTCTGATCAGACAAATTTTGTCTTGATTGTATAATCCCACTGATTTCACCTGGCAAAATTTGGGACTTCTTAACAGCTCCAGGGGAGAGATTGTACAACTCTTTGATAGCAACAGTGACCAGGAGAATTTTCACTCTGTGTAGGCTGCAAAATTGTATGGAGGCCCTTTAAAAGATACTTTTGTTATCAAGCTGTCCTTGTCTGGCTGGTATGAAATTTCATGAATGTGAATAAAGTAAATATTGCCTAATTCTTTCTGACATTACAAAAATGGCATTGACATAAGAATCTTTCTTTTAGCTTGTCTGTAAAGGATGTTTATTCATTAAGAGTAAAAACTGAATAGGAAACGTAAAAGTTGGTTTCTGCATTAGATAAATCTCATAAATCAATCCAGAGGTGGTTTGATTCCAGAAACCCTTTGTTTCTGGAATTTATGACAGTTAATCTTGCTAGAGAAATTGTGTTCAACCTGTGAAGACAGAACACAACATAGGTTGCCAGGATTCTTGTACAGATGTCAGGGCGTTTTCCTTTTTGAGCTTTGTGGTTTAAGTATGGAATCATTGAACATTAGGCTAAAATGGAATCTGGGGCAAGTGGAGAGAAGCTTGCTAATCTTCAGTCATGGGACAGAATGTTATATCTAACCTAACATATCTGATGATAGAACATATTCACATCTTACATATAAATGTATTCTTATATGTTAGTAGGAAGCTTTATTGTGTGAGGAAAGAAAAAAATACTCTCTTTAGAAGCGTGTCAGAACATGTATATTTTTGATGCATCATTTATAATGGTGAAGGCTATGGTTACTTTATAATTATTCCAACACACTGTTGCAAACCAGTGGGAAACTACATTCCATAGGACTTCTATGGTGACTTCAGAATTTGTTCCATTGCTTCCAGAGCAACCAGTTGTAGCTGAGGGTAGTTTTAGGGCTCATACATGGAGCTATTCAGTTCGTTCTACTTGCCTTTGAACTGTAATGCTAAAAGCAAATATAAAATATTTTGCTTGTTGTATTTATGTTATAATCTCTAGATTTTATCTATTTATAGTTTGGCAAATGTAGCAGCAGAACCTGGAAAAAATACAATATATCTTAAATTGTCCTCTTATGTCGATCAAATTGTACAACAGTTTGTTCTCTTTGCATTTAAAAGAAACCCGATCCTTGCTGCTTTGGGCTTTTACTGGTTGTAAACATTGATATTGCAAGGAGAAAAGTATTTTGTTTAGACCACATTTATCTAGGAGACATGTCTGTTTTAAGTTGGTGTTTGGGCTCTTTACCAATTTGAAAGGGAAAAATAGTGTGAAAGAATGACTAGCCTTACTGTTGGATTCATACATTTAACTTCTCTTTGTGTGTGGAATGAAGAGAGATATCGTACTATTTCATAACTGACAGCATGAATGGTTTTGATCCACATATTTATAATGGAGGGAGAGTTAATGCTGGGTAGCACATGGAACAAAAATGAAATGGTCAGTGTGTTGTATAGAATAAAAAGAGGTTTAACTGATTGCTATTCATTGTTCTGAACATATTGCTAGGTGGAGATTAAGGATCAATTCTTCTTTTACTAACTGTCACTCTACCTACCTAGGATTAGTTTTTGGCATAACTTAAACCTAGGATCTCAATATGTTTTATTTGGCTGTCAATTTACGTTGATGAGAGCTGAGGAAACTTGAGTCCAATTCTACAAAAGGAAAATCAGCAGCATGTATTAAGCTTTGTGAAAAAAGTTACTCATGACCTCATTCTTTTCCTCAATAACTTTTTATGTCATTATTTACCCAAGATGCATGTTTGTTTTCTGTTCCTTCTCTCTATCTTTAAATTTAATCCTCATTTCTGAATGTGTCGCTGTTCCTTATTCCAACTCATTGTGAAACAAGTAAGAGCATTCAATAGCAGGGAAGGGTATATGGCGCGTATCTAGAAGCAGGAAGGTAATACATCTTTGAAGTGAAAAGTAAAAACTTCTTGTACAAGAGAAAAACAACTGCTCCAAACCTCAAATGGAGACATTTAACTTGGATAAAGTGCAAGGTGAAAATCTCTGTGATAGATGTGCAGAGTAGGTGAAAAATGTAAAGTAAGGGGAAGTAATTTTCCATTTTGTGTGAATGCAGAAATGGAAACATGGCCCATGGACAGTGCTCCAGGCATGTTGAAACCACCGTTTAAATATGACCTGTTTCAAATTTTACTCTGAGAATATATTTTTTTCAATTGCTAAATGATAAAAATCTCTGCTGAATTTCTTGACTTTTCTTTAAATCTGTTGAAAACTACACTCATGGCAAATTGGAAATAACATTATAATATCATTTACTTTGGAAGGGTTGGAAACTTTTTTTTTTCCAGCATTTTGGGAGTTCTGTAGCCCTCTGGTGGAATGTAAGGAGAATCTGCAAGTAAAATATTTGATAATCAGTTATTATTCAATCATGTTTTACCAGATAGCTGAATAATAGGTTCTTTCCCTTGTTCACACAAGAGTGGTGTTCTCAGTGATAAAGCCTGAGTTTCAAAGTGTCATTTGAAAGGCTCAAATCATCTTTTTTTTTTTTTTTTAATGTATATTGCAACAGTGCAGGGCACAAGATGTAAGAAGTCTTAAATAACATGAGTAGTTGTGGAGAGACTGTTTGGTAAGAAGGATAACAAGAAGTTTCTACGTCCTGATCAGAAATGTTCAGCCTTCCTGATAAGGCATCTTCAGTCTGCGTCCATAAAAGAGGGTTTGATTAAGAACAACCATTGTATTTTGTCAGGAATTGACACTGAGTTCTAACAAAGAATTTTATTTTATTTTTCTTGCTGAGAGAGAGAGTTAAAAGCAAAACTTCTTCCAGGGTGCTGCTGTGGTAACAGGAGAGGAATAAGTAGTGAGATATTAGCAGTTGTGGAGTCATGCAGTCTTAAGAGACAGTGGGAGCCAATTTCCTGGTAGCTAGTGTAGGTGGGGATAGGGGAGCAGCAATAACAGATTGAGCAAGAAGCGCCAGGGCATTAGCAGCTTACTTTTCAGATGGCATAACCTGCATGCAAGTGACTGTAAAGACAACACTGGAGCATGGATCCTACTGATGTACATGGAATGGGTCGTGTCAAAGTGAGTAGAAAGGCAAAGGAAAATAAAACCACAGCAGCAAGAATAAAGATTTGCAGGCTTGGAAGTGTGGAGATCTGCTGGGTATCTATGTGAGACTGAAAGGAAGACTGGGCAGTCAATTCCAGCAGGAAAAAAAATGATTCCTCTGGGGCTGGGCCCTGAACTCTGGCTTCACAAGAGCTGTGTTTGAAAAGAAGGAAAAAGGGGTACTTTTCAGGGAATTAGGGTTCTGAAAGTAGGCCTTGAAAAGTGCTCTTTTCTTGTCACAGGACTGAGCCAGTAGAAGAAGGAAAAAAAACATAGCTGGTGAATCTGAAGTTTGTAACAACTGGCAGTAGGAATTGCTCACAGGAGGTCAAATTTAGTTTACTACAGCATGGGAGCTAGCAGTGGCTAGGAAAAGAAACCCATGGCAATGTTAAGTAGTCCAACCCTTCTCACTGTGCAGCTGGCAAATTTTAAATTAGTTTTAGTCCTTAGCTGAGAAAATCATGTTGGGTCTAGAGATGTAAAATGTTTACAGATGTTCCTGGTCTCTTAAATATATCATAGAATCATTAAGTTTGGAAAAGACCCTCCATCATCATCTGGTCCAACCATCCCCCAACCACCACTATCACCCACTAAGCCATGTCCCTAACCACCACGTCCAGCCTTTCCTTGAACACCCCCAGGGATAGTGACTCCACCACCTCCCTGGGCAACCTGTTCCGGTGGTTAACTATTCTTTCTGAGAAGAAATGTCTCCTCATTTCCAACCTGAACCTCCCCTGTCACAACTTGAGGCCATTCCCTCTAGTCCTATTGCTGGTTATCTGCAAGAAGAAGCCAACCCCCAGCTCCCCGCACCTTTCTTTCAGGTAGTTGTAGAGAGCAATAAGGTCTCCCCTGAGCCTCCTCTTCTCCAGACTAAACAACCCCAGTTCCCTCAGCTGCAGCTCATAAGACTTGTGTTCCAGGCCCTTCACTGCCTTTGTAGCCCTTCTATGGATGTGCTCCAGGGCCTCAATGTCCTTGTACTGAGGGGCCCCAAACTGAACACACTACTCAAGGCATGGCCTCACCAGAGCCGAGTACAGGGGGATGGTCGCCTCCCTGGTCCTGCTGGCTGCACTATTCCTGATACAAGCCAGGATGCCGTTGGCCTCCTTGGCCACCTGGGCACGCTGCCAGCTCATGTTCAGGCAAGTATCAACCAACACCCCCAGATCCTTTTCCCTCTGCACAGCTTTCCAGCCACTCTGCCCCAAGGCTGTAGCGCTGCATGGGGTGGTTGTGGCCAAAGTGCAGGACCCAGCACTTGAGCCTCTGCCCATCGCCCCATCCTGTCCAGGTCCCTCTGTCCAGGGCCTTCCTATGCTCTGTCAGACTGACACTTCTCACCAACTTGGTGTCGTCTGCAAACTTACTGGGGGTGCACTCAATTCCCTCATCCAAATCATCAATAAGGTATTAAAGAGGGTGGGCCCCAACACCAACCCCTGGGGAACATCACTTTTGACCGGTCACCAGCTGGATTTTATTCATTCACCACTACATTAACCAAGCAAATTCTCTGTTGTGTCAATAAGAGAGGCAAACTTTAACTGGAAAGATGGTAGACCAGTGCAACTGGATAAGGTGTTCCCTGATTTTCATTCCTCCACCACCAACCCAGTTTCTCCAAGAGGCTGATGTGTTCCTTGCTAAATGTGTTGACTCAAAAGAGTTTCAGAGCAGCATATATATCTTTAAATAGTTGCCAGGATTTCTGTTGTTAGTATTAGTTCCATGGTAAAGTAATTCCCTATGACTTCCATCTCAGTCTGGATAAGATAGATCAGAACTGGAAGGTCAGTGAAGTTGCCAATAGAACATGAGCGTTTAAATTAAATCTTATCCTGCTGTTACCAAGTGGGCAGACACTTTCAGGTAATGCACACTCAAACTATACATTCTAATATAAGTCATAAGCAAAATTTATGCTAGTTTAATTTCCAGGTGCTATGGATGTTGCTGAGTTGCTCTGATAATATTTGAGTGATTGTTTGAAATAAGAGATATGCAAAGCTGAGTTTCTCAAAAAAGCAGTAGTTTGTCCCTACTCTCACTAGCTCACCAGCACACTCTGCCTCCCCCAGGACATTCTTGCACCTTTATCCGTGTCTGTGCAAGAGCAAGCCGAACTTGTATCTTACAACCATGAATGCATTTCTTTCCCTTTTTTGCAGAATTTCAAGACCAAATCCTTTGTTAGCCTTTTCAGAAATAAATTTAATTGCTCCCAAGCCAGGATGCTTTATGCCAGGTTTCGGCCTGTAGCCACTTCTCACTGCCAAGTTCTGAACCCCTGAAAATAAGGGCTTATAGAACTGCTGACACAACCTTAACTGTAATAATGCGAATGACACCGCCATAACACTAATGATAAATGGCATACATTTTAAAACATTTAAAATGATCATAGCCTTAAAGTCAAACACATCTGGGAAATATTAATGGTATATGAACTGCCCTGTGTGGATCTGAATTATGAACAGAACAGAGATGGAAAGAGATAAATTGCATAATAAATCATTTTACTTATTGTATTGTTTACTTAAAAAAAAACCATATACTTTCTGTTTATGCAGCATGTCAGCTATTTGAAAAAAAAGATGAATAGTTCTAGATTCATATTTATTCCAAAGAATGAATATTTAGCGCTCTGTGGTGTCACACTGACTTCAGAGAAATAATTACAGTATATGGTTTTACCAACAATGATGCTCAGAAGCCATTGAGTTTGTATATATTTAGTATGTTTTTATCCTCTGATCAGTTTGTTCTTTTTTGTTTCATGAATTTATGGAAGTCAGGTGTTTTTCAGTCTTCCGTTCTAATTTGGCAGAAATGGCATATACAGCATTGTCTCTGATGGTACTAAATGGACAATTAGTGTTTCAGTGTTTCATGATTTACCGCATTACAACACCCTAATATTGGGACTATTATGAACATTTTGAGACCTTATTTTTTCCAAATGTCAGTTTGGCAAACTCCATGAAACCCCATGTACAAGGGATTCAGGGAGCTTTTCTAATGTTTCTTATCTTTAGGAATGTTGTAGGATTAAGTCAGATGTACTTGATTTAAAATCCTTCTCTGGGTACTGGAATAACACCTTGGGGGAGGGATGTGTGTGGGAGTGCAATTTCACAGGTGTACCTGAGCCACACGTAATGCATTCCTGTATAAGATACTATACGGGATTCCTGGATAAGATGGTGTACAGGATTTTTCAAGTGGCTTTCTATGGATCTGCTTAGATCCATCATGGTAGAAGATGCAAACATCTCTCCCATCCTGCTCATGCATTGATCAGAATGTGGTCCACTCTGTCTTATCCCCATTCTTTCCTTATCTTTTTCTATTTTTTTTCCCTCTCCTCCTGTCTCCTTACTGAAGAATGCTGATGTATTTTTTTCTTCAGTCATTCCCATGATTGTTGGTTCTGCTGAGGCCTTCAGGAGGGGCTCTCACCTCTTGTTCAGGCAGCTCTGCTGCTTTTCTTCAGGTGTGGAGGAGCCCCAGGCAGAAGCTTTCCATACCTAGGTGATATGCATCCTGAAATGAAAGAGAAGTGAGCATTCAGTTTTCAGAAAAGTTAAAACATCGTGAAAAAATAGAATTATCTTGTGAGGTGTTAACACTTAAATGACTATTTTATTATGAATTAGAAATTAACATCTAAAGAATAATTCTGTGAAATGCTATTAAGAATATATAACTAAATAGCCACATTTCATCCCACATTATGACTTGAAAGAACCAAATCCTTAATATCCAAATTTTCAAATAAATGTAACAGCAACGTTAGTTCTGATAGATATTCTTTACATGAGAAATGGGAGAAGAATTTTTCTTTTTTTTTTAAGTGTTGGTAGCAGTTATGTATAACATGAAGGTTATTTTATTTTTTTTCTTGAGACATTCATGTTTTAGATTAATTTATATGCATTGCCAAATCTTTTTGCAATCAGTTTGAGAAATTAATTTGGAGTCTGTTCATAATGTTCCATGTTCTTGAGTTTCTCTTCTGTTTATGGGAATTTTCCCTTGATTAATTTGTTCTTTCCTTAATCTCTTCCAAAAATCCTCACCAAAATAAGAATTTGAGTCTCATGAGGGGATTTGCAAACACATTCTCACCTTCAATTATGCTTGTTTAATACTTGTCTTAAGGCAGTAGTGAAACCCTGAGCTTGTACTCCAGGTTCTCTGTAGTTTCCTGTATATTCATTCTATAGAGATTACTGTACACTATTGACATTGTGTGTCTAAAATACACTATTTCTGAACAGGATCCCAATAAGCTTCTGAGCAGAGATATTAGTTAAGAGAGATGTATCAAACCCAGAACTCTGACATGATTCACAATATCCCTTAAGATGGTGTCTTCTATTTTAATAAATAGTTCACTGTATTTTTTGTATAAAATGAAAGCTAATGTGGGCTGTGGTCCAGAAAAGCACTTAGACATGTACGTAACTTTAAACATAAATAGTTTAATTGACCTCAGTGATGCTCTCATGAGCTTCTAATTATTTATATATTTATTTATGTATTTAAACATCCTGTGGAATCGAGCTCACAGGAAATACTTTTGCTGAAGGGAGCAAGAACACAAGATAGCAACCTGCAAATGTAATTTATTTCTCTTTTGTTGCACTGTGACTACTACTTCTAAACCAGCATTGTTTTTGAAAGTATTTATTAGAGTGAATGGAGAGGAACTACCACTTGCTACCTGTCAATGTGTTGGGTAGGACCCTACCATGTTTTTTATTTAAGAAATGTTAATATAGAACTAATCTGTGCAGTGTTTTGTGTGACTTGCTTTTACTTTCTGGTACTCTTGAACCCTTCAGTAGAACTTTTCCTTCTTTTTCCTAAGTAAATAAACAAGGAAAAAGATTCTCCTAATATCTGCAGCTGCACACGCTGCAGTATTCAAAATATTAGGCCATCAGTTTTATTTTGAGTTGAATTTGCTGAGAACACAATGATTATTTTCTAAAATTGTGGGGTGGGCTGTGTTTGTGTATGTCAGGGAAGCCAGGGAGAATGTGTTTAATCCTACTCTTTATCTGTGAAATTAAAATTGAGAGAGAAACCTATTTAACAGTGAGCAGTATGTTGGCTGAATCCTGCGAAGTCCCTTGTAGAAACCTTGTTCTTAAAAAGGCGTGTGTTTTTGTGGCACTGCTGTGTGCTCATTGTTTGCTTCATGTGTTTTGTAAATGCAGCTGATAGAGTAGGTACCTCCCTAAACTCCATTGTGGACTTCATTCAAAGACTACAAAAATAAGTGGAACAACTTCTGTTGACTGTAGTCTTTGAATTCTTGGTATAAGTCAATCAAGCATCGACTGACCTAAACACATTTTGACACCCAAAGTTTCTATAATCTAGGTGGCTGGGAGTGATATAAACGGCAGTGGGCAGATCACGTCACAGTTCCAAGCTGTGCTTTCCCCATTAGAGTAGTTTTGTGATGCACTCATTTATACTATGTGCATGTAAAGATCAAGCACCCAGAGTGATCCCTAAAAACTGCTCTTTGAAATTAAATATTCCAGTGTGGCTTTTTCTTTCCAAGTTAGAAACAAAGAGATCTCTTATGTATGTGTAGGAAAGTACATGCGTATACGTGTATGATGTGTGAATACAGTCACATGCTTATTTGCCGGTAATCTGTTGCCTAGAGGAAACACATTTACTAGCCACTTATCGTAGGCTACTTCTCCTCTGCTGTTATAGGTGTGACTGTAGCATTCGCAGGCATACCCAATCTAGTTTCCACCAAAAGTCGTCAAGCTATAGCAGCACGGATTTCAGTGCATGCTAAGTGCCCAAATATGCAAATGCCCGGCTGGCTGCCTCTCTCCAGCGCTCTGGGACTGGTGATATGTGATGTTACCATCATTCATACTGCAGCTAGCTTTAGTCTGCCTGCATTCACACATTTGCACCTCTGCTTGCTGTGGAGACAAAGCCCTGGTGTATTATTTGGAAGGCAGCGTCTTATTACAATTTTCTGTAAATGTAGAAGTGGTCTTTTTCTAAAAGGAAGAAATTGCACAAGACTGTATTATGAAATCTAGTACAATTTCTGTGCGGCTTCTAATGTTGGGTAAAGCACAGGAACCATGTGGATTAATTGAATATGGGTCAAAAAACTGTATCCAAAGAGTCTACCTGTGCTCCTGCTTCTGTCATTTCTGATGCCTGAAAAGCTGTTACCTCCACATGTTCTGCTTCAGATGCCAATGCATGCTCCAGGGAGAAGGACATACTTTGCATCTATGCATATCAAGATTAGAATAATCAATCAGGTTCCCCCCACCCCCAATAAAAAGTGTTTTGAAGATTGAAGTTTGTTCTTTGGCAAATTCTTTTGTGTTAACTATTTTCTGAGGATCCTGCTTTAAAAAACAATAACAATGAATCAAAGGTTGAACAATATTCTATGTTTTTCACAGTTCTATGACAATGGAAATATGATACGATATAATTCAATAAAATTAGATTTTCAGTTTAGTAAGAATGCATTTCACTGAAATAGTTCAGTATCAAAGACCTTCCTTAACAGTAAGGGAGAGAAAAAAAAAAAGGCCTGATTGTGCTAACATTGTGAACAGCAAAGAATCTGACCATGCAATTCTTTATAGCAACAGTGCAATGTGCTCTCTAGATCCAAATGTTTAAACTTTAGCAGTTCTCATGCAGATTAGGTAATTGTTTGCCTAACTGCCAGCTGTGAATTCAACTGCTGGTTAACTAGCCAAAAATGCGGATTTGCAGGTGAATAGAAATACTCAAACATTTTAGTAATAGTGGCTACTGCACAAAATTGAGATTTTTATCATAACAGTTTTCAAAAAGTCACACCACTAAGTTTATTGAATACATTTTCTTACCATTTCATATTGCATGAAACAATAGTTTAGAATATATGCTTTGTTGAAATGTATGATTCTGGAAACTGTTAAAACTCACTCTAAATCTTCCATTTTACAGATAATAGGATTTTACCTATGTATACCTGATTATATTTTAAATTAGTGGTTGATAGTGCTTTGTGACCATTGCTATTGATTTTTGTGATCATTTTACTAAATCATTGTTTTGCATCTGAAGAAAAAAGGCATTACTTTGAAATGAAATAAAAATGAAGTGGTGTCAGATGTTTGGCTGGATACCCTTTAAGCAACCAAACTTTTGCTGGGGTATCCCCTGCTGGAATAAATGTACTTGCTTAAAAGCATGGAAAAAAAATCACAGCCCTCGCTAATACTTCTATGGCTGCAAAACTGGAAAGTAAATGGAATAGTACCAGAAAAGAGGTCTAATAGTTTATTCCATTTGGGGAATGAATGTAATGCAATTTTTCCCCTCTTTTGCCAGGGTAGGCTATGCTACAATTACACAGGGTGTGGGAGCAGGGGGATAAAAGGACCCTAGTAAAGATATATTATTATAACTATTAAGGCATATACACACTTGAATTTCTTATACTAGTTTTTAGTGTTGGTTTTGTTTTTTTTTTGGGGGGGGGGGGCTGTTTTTTAAAAATAACTGATTTGGGGACATCTATTAAATAATTCAAAGAACATCTGTCAAATGTGATCAAAGAGCCATGTTAGAATTCGTCTTGAACTGAATATGAAAACTTTCTTTTTTCTTTTAAGCCTATTCTTTTTTTTTTTCATTCAAGTAAATTGAGCTGTTAAAAGGACTGCAAATTCTTTCAATTTCATCTTACAGTCTCTAGTCTTCCACATGTTTTATAAGTCTTCTTTGGCCATTTTGCTTTATCTCCAATTAAGTAACAATTTCAGTACAATGTATTTTGAATATTCTGTATGTTCTCAGTTTTTCATGAAATGAGCTTATACATTGTAGCACATAAAACAAAAGCAGAAAAGACACAAGAATGCAGCTGTTTATTACTAGCTGATGAAGAATTAAATAACTTTTTTGGACCATCTGCAAAGCTTACTCATATGGCCTCTGCTTTTTGCTGTCATAAAATGTAGCTTTTGAATTAGTGGTGAATTGGAGCTCTGAAATTATCACTACTAATCATGTATTGTGAAAGAATGGAAAATATACTATTCACAGAATCACTAACTATTGCTTGATTTTTATAGTTACTGTATTCACTTTTTGTGACAGTGGCATATTCGAGCATGTCTTATCTCTCGCCTTATCTGTTCTTAATTTAAAGTGCTAATAATGAGGGAAGGGTATGCCCCTAATCCAAGGTTAGGAGGCGAGAAAGATTAATCTAAATGGGGTCACAAGGTTTTCCACCTCTCCCTTCACTGGGGACTTATATTAGACAGCCCTTTCTAGGGCGAGGGAGAGCCATGTGAATAGAGTTTTTTGAAGCAATAGCAAGGCGGATTAGGGCTGCGTATCTGGCTTTTTGTTCTAAATGTTGCTGTTCTGTATTTGAGAAATTATAGGGAGCTATGGTTAAATATTGTGCCTTTGTGGAATAGCAGTAAAGGGGCAGAAGCATCTGTCTGGTTATGCTGTAGCCCAGCTGCAAAGATCAGTCTTGTATCTCAAGATTGTTGGGAGAGTCAATCCATCTGTGAAACATGTAGGAGGGAGGGAAGGACATGGGGGATACCTCTGTTGGAGAGGGAACTTCTGCACACCACTCCCCAGACAGTTGCTATAGGGCCTGATTTCTCTGCATCTGTCCCTTGTGCCTTAGTCTTCCACATGGCATAGGTCAGGTTGGAATGACTTTTGGAGGTCACCTGCTCAAAGCAAGTCCAAACAGCACAGCTTGCTTGGTGTTTGCCCAATCAGATTTTCAGTATCTCCAAGAATAGAAACTCTTCAGGCTTCTCTGAGTAACTTGTTCTTGTTCTAATGCTTATCTACTCTGGGGGGGAGAGGAGGGGTGTCTGATATTTAACTGGAATTTCCTGCTTTCCAGGTTGTCCTTGCCTCTCCTCCTATTACTACGCACCTTTGCAGAGTCTGGCTCCATCTTCTTTATATTGTCCTGTCAATGGGTGTTGATAGCAGTGACCTCTCTCTTTAGCACTCTGTTCCTGAGGTTGAACAAACCTGGTTCTCTCAGCCTCTCTTGATACGTTATGCACTGCTGCCCTGTATTTATCTCGATGGCTGTCCACCCACCTTACTGTGCACTTATCCAGTCCATATCTCACCAGTTTGGCTAGAAGGGCTATTTAAGAGAGTATTGGAGATGTTTCTGAAGTCAAGGTAAACAATGTCATTGCTCTGCCCTTGCCCATCTTCTCAAAAAATGCAGTTGAGTTGATCAGACATTACTTGCCCTTGATAATTCATGCTTGCTGTTCCCAGTCACCAAGCACTTCATGTGCTTGGAAGTGGCTTTTGGAAGGATTTACTCCATAGACTTATCTATGAACATAAAGTCAGCAATTGTGAAGCTTCCCCCAGTTCTATGAAGAAGGTATCACCTAATTCTTTTTTTTTTTTCTTTTTTGGTCAGGTGGTATATAGCAGATGCCTCCCACAACATCACACAAGTTATCCTGTCATCTGATATATACCTATAAGCTCTGAGGTGACTTGCTTCCAGTATCCTCTTTTCTTCCTGTTACCTCTGAGCTTCCCTCTTGGCTGTCCCAGAGAATGAAGGGCTAGAGCATGCCAGGCTGCTCAAACTAGGCAGTAATCAAATGGCATGGAGGGCAAAAAGGGGAGACGTACCCTTGATGAGGAACAGGTGCATCTTTTCTGAGATCTCCCATCCAAACTGACCCTGATCTCCACTCTGTGCTGCCAGAGACATTCAATCTGTTCCCATCAGATTGCTCTCCCTTTATCCCTTCTGAATGTCTTAGAGTCAAAAGGCCAGATATGCGCTGTCACTATCCAAAGCCCAGGTGGTAGCTTGAGAGCAGAAAAGCAGGGCATATGTGCACCCAAATGTATGTAAAGCTTTATAGGAACCCAAGACAGGAGGGAGCAGAGCCCAGTCTGTGTATAATCAGTTTGTAGGACTCTGTAAAAACATAGATGCTGTTTTTGTTTGAACACAGTATCTCAGGGAGCTATGCATCTCCCCACCCAGCCTGAAGTTTGCAGGTCACAGCAGAGCTCACAGAACAGGAGGTGGTGTATGGAGAGGATGGGATTCATTCCAGAGAGCTGGAAACAGTCAAGAGAGTTAGTCCATGCTCGTGGAAAGTCGCTTTGACCAAAGCCAGCTACCCTGACAATGAGTGTTTGTAATGAGGAATACATCTTGCACAGATTGCATTTGTTTGGAGGCAAAGGGAGTAAAAGGCGACGAAAGGAGGATAGTGAAGCTTACTTGTCCGCTGAGTGAACTTGTCTCCTGAGGGCTGGAATACTTGCTGATCCGTAGAAAGGGATTCTCCTATTACACTGGTGCTGCTGAACGTATAGAAGAGGCACTTGCCAAAAGTCAGATACATAACTGATAGAGGGGAGGGGGTCTATGTATGTAATTAGAGAGCTGAATAGTAGAGGTGAATTTCACTTTTCTTTCAAGCAGCACTTCTAAGAGGAGTTGTGTTTTTTTTTTTTCTGCTTACAACTTCAATATCTGGTCAAGGCCTGATGAGGCTGGCTTTGTTCTCTGTTAAACTAATGTCATTCAGATACAATCCAAGACAGGAAAAGAGAATATCTGATTTCAGTAAAAGGTAGATTAGAGAAGGAAAGGGGTCCAGAACAATCCCTATATTTAGGACTTTAATTTGTGTGCTTTCTTGCAAATTAAGCTTTTCAAATATTCTTGATTGTGGAGTTTCATGCTTTAAGAAAAAAATCTGTTTGCATTTCTGGATATGCTTCACTCAGAGGTGTGCAAATTTAGGAGAAACTGAGTATTGCAGGGAACCAGATGTCATGACAATTCCCAGCTGTATTTTTGGCATCTAATGGCTATAGTCACCTGATATGAGCTAGAGCAGAGCATGCAGTGCTTGCCTCTGAAATTGGGACAAACTCTGCACGGGGGAGTTAAGGACAAACTTTGATCATTTGTGGTTAAGTTGTACATAAGTTGCGTAGAGATGGATTATCACATAACACTGATACAAGCAAGTGTAGTTTGAAGTTAGTGCAGTTACTAAACCATGAAAAGAGGCACGAGAGATCATTACTGTACTACTTGGCACTGATTATAAAATATATTAACTATTAAAATGAACTTAATTATATTCTAACACAAAATGAAAAAATGTACTTGAATGCATGGATTAAAATAATGCTTTTATTAATTTATGGCTACTGTTCTCCAAGGAGGTCACAGAGTCACAAACTATGATAAAAAGCTAGATTTTTATTATGTAGGAACTCTGATGGTTTAAAGATATCTAAACAGTAAGGCCAGACAGGTCCCAGTTGGCAACACATCTGAACAGCCTTATGTGAAAACGTTATTTCAGGTAACATCTGAACATCCTGATTTTAAGCAGGATTCAGCATTAGTCAAACTTTAGTTTAATTCAAAGACTTTGCATATTTGAACTAAAAATAAATAAAGCAAGCATTCAAGTGAGGAAAATGTTAGACTGATATGAAAAAACTTTCAAGACAGCAACGTGTTTTGAGAAGCAGAAAACCTGAAAAGCAGAAGTGATTAATAAGTGAGTTTTGCTGTATTGCTCATAAACCACTAAGAAGGGAAAGAAATCAAGTGAACAGTGGCTCTGAGGAACCTGGCTTACATCTCTTCTAAGATCCTATTAGAATGCAGTTCAGAAAGTTGGCGAGGATTTTATTTGCCGTGGTTATCACTGGCACTCTGTGTAATATTTATTTCTATCAGCTACTGAGTAGAGATGTAGAAACATATGCTGTCAATTATATTGAAATCTATTTTTTTCCATGTCTGTGGTTTCAGTATGCGGTTGAGTTCTACCAAAGTCCAAAACAAACCACTGCCCCAGCATGGCCTTAGGTTACTGATGGATCCGAGTGAGAATTTCAGGTATTGACTGGCTGTGTTTATTAATGTTTAGCACTGTTCGTACTTCTAAGCAAGCGTTTCTAAAGAAATGGTAATTTTGGCCTGACTCCAAGTGGGCATTTACATTCTGGCAACCCTTATTGTTCTGACAGCTTCAGCTGAGTATGTCGTCTTGCTCCTATCGTCGCCTTTCCTTCATGAATATATTATGTTGGCAGTGCTTAGAGATGTGTTTTCACTTATTCTGTGCCACCCTTGCCTATATGGATGTTTATACATCCACGTGGTAAAGTGGATTAAGGAGCTTGTAAACTAACCCTGTAAAAATCACTTACTTTTAACCTCACCAATTCCCAAGTCAGGGGATGGTGCAGAGGTGGGAATACAGTACCAGTGTTGAAAGAGAAGTGATTTCTTTTAGCTGTAATGATAGCCTGTGCCAGTTTAATGTGTTTGTGAAGCTAGGACCTTGTTATTTATTCCTGTACACAGCTCCCAAATATAACATATTTGCAGTAGTATATGAAATGATACCTATATTCACTGGTATCCAGCTGTTTCAAGTGAAGGGCTAAACATATTTCAGTGAAGTCAAGGGGATGCAGTCTGTGCTTTGAAACAGATTCCTACATCTGTTCCATTTGCTTTGCACAGTTATTTTTGCTTTTGTTCTTTTTTGGGGGAAAAAAATGTGTTCCTTCCCCCCCTCCAGTGGTGTATGGAGAATCCACTGGCTAATATAGCTAGTAGAGTTAGGTTCTACACCTTGTTTTTAACGTGTGTGTCTGTGTGCACCCTGGAGTCTGAAACTGATGGGAACTCACTATGCGCTAGCAATTCCTAGCTGGCCTAAGGTGAGGTGGGTACCAGGGCTAACACTTCATTTGCCTTTCACTCTCCAATAAAAAACTGAATGTGCTTTTTTAAAAAAAAAATATTTGGCTGCTTTATCTATGTTAGGGGGAGGAGGATATCTTTGAAGAAATGTTCCCTAAAATCAAGTCAGCTCAGGTTTTCTCAGGCATCCTGAGAGAAAAGCTGAATAGAAACA
The DNA here is from genome assembly GCF_964211835.1 of Anser anser. Classification (NCBI taxonomy): domain Eukaryota; kingdom Metazoa; phylum Chordata; class Aves; order Anseriformes; family Anatidae; genus Anser; species Anser anser. Next base: position 21,818,401 of record NC_139725.1, on the reverse strand, counting down.
ATTTTCTGTGTCATGATATGTATATGATATTCTGTGATATGGGTTCGATCAGAAAGCTGATAAGCAGTTGTAAGACAGAAAGAAAAGCAGCTTTTTGGAACAATCCCAGCTCATGTGAACATTGCTTCAGCAGCTGCAGGAAAAGCAGTGGGAGGGCAGCATCCCATAGCAATGAGGCTGATTCATGTACTTCAGTTTTTAAAAGTGTGTGGTGCAGGGGTTTCATCTTCAGTTCATCATCAAGTGCACACTTTTTTATAGGTGTGTTTTCAGGACTGCAGTTTAGATACATCAGAGTTCAATGTCACCTAACCCATAGGCTGGACTTGTCTGCATGGACCTGAATCATAAATTCTGATTTTTGCAAAAAATCTCTATACAGTCTTATTAAAATGAATGAACTGCTTTCAGGCAAATAAAGTTTGCAGGTTTGGGATCTGTGAGGATTTGAAAATGTATCACATAACCTAAATCTCAGAGCAGTTTTTCTAGTGGGCTAATATTGTGAGGATGTGGGTCAAGTGTTTTGCCCTTGATTATACTAGAAATTAGTGGTAGGACTCAAATTAGGAACTCAGATCACTGACAGTCAGCCTCTGATATAGGTGGTATTTATACAGTTTAAATGTATAAACATGGTCAGCATGTCCCCAAAAGCATCTGCCAAGTATATATAATACAAATTATATCATCTTTGCAAAAGGATGAAAGAATACTAGTAGCTCATGTTTTATACTCAGAGCCTGATATTAACTGCTCAAACAAGAGCCACGTTCCAATATTACAAGATAAAGTGCAGATCCAAGGGCAAAATTTGGCTCTAAAGGACTGAATGGAAATTATTCTTAGAAAGGCTTCAATTATCTCCACAGTAAAACTACTAGAATCCTCATTTTCGTCACTAGAGACACTTGATGAGAGTAGCAGATGGCCACACAAAGCATCCATGCTATTTTATTTGAGATTTTAATGTAAACCGAACTCATAAAATATTTTAAATAAGACTTTTAAAATTGGCACGAGAATTCTTCGTTTTTTGAAGGCTGTAGGTCTAAACAAATCTTGAAGTAAGCTGAAAATCAAACTTTTGCCCTGATTTTGCTCATTTGGTTATCATCATCCAGTCATTACCTTTTTACTGTCCAAATCTCCTTCAAATGTTTTTTCTTCTTGTGTATCAGCCTAATGCCTTCTTTTATACTGGCTATTAATAAAAGAGTCTAAGGCTGTATATTTTGAGGGGAGTTTCAGTTAAAAAGCAGCTAGTAGAAAAACTAGGTCTGTTGGTGACTGGATGTTCAGGATGCTAGAGGCAGTTATGAGAATCCTGATCCTGCTATAGGAGACAGTCACAAACTGGAGGATTGGTACGCATGGGTCTATCTTCAGTAGCCTCTGCCATAGGTCGTATGAGCACAGTAGTCAAGATCCCATTTTGTCATGTCACTAGTACCTGTCAGCAGGCTAGTGGTGTGGGAATTACCATTTGCACCCTATTAAAGATACAGTGTAAACCTTCTTGCTCAGATAAGTACTCAAGTGTCTTGAAGGCATTAAGCATCACACAGATACACTGACTCCCTCTGCGTTATGGGGAATACTTCAGCTGCTTTTTCTTCCTTGTTCTTAATAGCGTGATTTTTCCCATCGTGTTTGAAAGTAGGTATTCCAAAGAATGCAAACAGTAGTTATATAAGCTGAAATCGCAGCAACTGCTGTTGTCAACAGGCATGATTTAATTATAAAGACTGGCTGTGTATCTCTTCATTTCTAAGTGAAGATGAAAGCGTATGTGACGTACGCTATACTCAGTATACAAAGGAGTTTAGAAAAGACTGCAAGCTTCAAAACCCTGGTGTAAAAAGAGTACTTTTAGTAGGCAAATTCTCTCAGCAAAACAAAGTGTCTCATAAAGGTTAATTCAATATAAGTTTATTAATGTCAAATTTAGTATGTTTTTATCTTTCTGGGGTCTTGTTCTCCATTCACTTTTTTCCAGACATTTAGTCACTTTGAGATGAGCACATATCCCCATCAAACAGTTACAGGATTATTAGTACATGATTCTCACTTGACAGCAAAAGGTTGGAGATTTAATTTGTTCAGCTGCTGTGAGCTTGCTGAAACAACTGTGTACCAAAAGAAGGATTCCACAAATTTTTCTCATTTTGTTTTTCAAATATTTACTCTTACGAAATCACTTGACACTAAGGGTCTATGTTGTCCTTTGAAATCACTGGTGTGAGTTGGGCAGACACATCTGGTGATGGAATTAGACTCTGCTTATATTTTTTTTTCCACTCTTAATTTTTCAGTGGCGGAGTTGCCAGGACTAGTGATTAATAAAAACAAAAATCCTGTTCTATTTGAATTGAAAATGTATCCTTCTGGCTTTTTTTTTTTTATTACAGTTGCTTACCTGGATTTTTTTGTAGTAATAGCAACAACTTTAACTGATGCCAGATTACGTATTTATATCAGGGATCAGACTGCAAATTCATTCTTTTCCAGAAAAGCAGAAAGATCATGTAAAACTGGTGACCACATGTTGACAGGCTGCATGATTTAACAAAACCAGAGGCAATCATTTCAAAGAAAAATGTTTTATTTTCTGCCAGCAGAGTATAATGGAGAGAAATTGGCTGGTATTATTTTTAAAAATTGCTCAAATCACTGTAGTTAGTATAAAATTGTCTCTGGAACTATTTCCTGTAAGTTAACCAGACATATGATTGTATCCTTTCTATTTTGAATACTGAAGCTCACATTTCATCTGTCTTGTACAGAGCCCGTCAGGTATAATAGCTCTCTGTGATGGTTCCTTCTTTTCGTCTTTCTTTTCTGTAGCTAAGCCCCCACCCACAAACCTGATACAATTGCTAGTTTTAGGCATCACTCAGTAGTTATTGCTAGCAATCTAGCAGTCATTGCACCTCTTTCCCCTTCTGATGAGCATGCAGATCTATCAACAGGTAAGTTTCAAGATTAACATGCAGTGTTTACGGGTATATTGGTCTTATTTTCTCTTGACTCTGAAGTATTCCTCGTTTACCTGTCTGAGCTCATACTAGTGATGACAGGTTTTAAATAGAGTAAGGTGGCATTTTCAAACGCAACTTCCAGGGCTTCATTTGTCTAGGAGCAGGATTATGCCAGGACTGTGTGGTTTTGAAAATGACATGTTAATTATTCTAAATGATTTGAACACCTGTGTGAATGATGGCTTATGGGAACTCTCAAGAGTTCATAATTAAAACCATGTTCATAGGAATATTTAATGGCATAGGCTCACTTGGTAGGTGTGTCTGGGTATACCAAAACTTCAATAGTTTGATGATGACTTGAAACGTGGAACATGAACACCACTACAAATATTTTTGAGGTCTGGAAGTAACAGGCCCATGTTGAACCACAGTGCTGGTTTGATGGCTAACAGCAATCTGAAGGCTTTTCCTCAGCCTTTGAGGAATAGTAATATTCTGCCACCAGCCCATCTGTGACAAATTATGCTGTGTGCCCTCAGTGATTCATGCTGGTGCTCTTAAAAGCTCTCCATCCCTGTTCACCTTCACTGGTCAGCCTCACAGTGATGATGTGTTCTGTGGCAGTCAGAGCACTAGGGAAGATGGCCAGAAGGTTAGGAGAAGAAATATTTGTCTGTCAGATGAATTTAAGCAGAATAATTCTTAAGCCTCATGTTGTGACTGGGTAGGAAGGGAATAAAGGTGTCTTTATTTTTATATTTTAATACTTTATTTTATTTTTGCTTATTATTATACAAGGTACTGATGGATGGAGTAGTTCTAAATCAGTGATATTCTGGTCCGTCTAAGTGGTCTGTGCTGGGAAACATGGTAGCCTTTCCCTGTCAGGATATTTAGTCCATTCAGGGAATAGAAAAAATAAAATAAATCTGGAGTAGTGAAAAATGCATATGCCATGCTGAGGGAAATGAGAAACTGGCTGTCTCATCTTGTTTCCGAGTTCTGTCATTTTAACCCCATCAAAAATTCTGGGGTGGTGTGAAAGAAATCCTTGCCTGGGTGTCTCCAGAGCAATTGATCACTTTACCTTTATTTCACCTCAGAAATAAAATGGAGAATGATTGCAGAGAATCAGTTTGTATAAGACTAAGATAATTCTAGATGCCTAGGAGAAAGCAAAGTGTTGGTATCTGGAGTTAATGAATTAATGTTTTTCTTTCTTTTTACCTACCACCCATGGAACTTATCGGAGATGTTTACATTTCTGAAACACACATACCATCAATAGTTAACTTTTCTTATGAGTAGCAGGGCACTGTAGCCCAGCATGATGCCATTTCAGATACAGACTAGAATGATCTTTAAATATATTAATTGAAATATTGAACTTGGAAAACTGTTACCCACTGATGATTGCTACCATGTCCAGTGTTGGAAATTTTTAGTTGACCTAATGTTGAAAAAAGAGACTGCTAAAATCATGAGTGGAAAATATACAATGACTGAATTTGTTAGTCAATTGAGTCTTGTCAAAAAAGGGAGGTTAAAGGGTGACTTGATCGTGGCCCATAATTACCCAGACAGGAAGAAGATAGATATTTGGAGTTTCTTTTGTTTAATGGACAAAGGAATAGCAAGATTCAGTGACTGAAAGCTGAAGTCAGCAAAGTTGAAACTGGAAATAAAACAAAAATGTTAATGGTGAGGCTAATTTAAACATCGCAGCTGCTTAGCAATAGAATTGCTTTGTCTTGGAATTTCTGGATTAAGGTTGATATTTTGCAAAAGAAACTTTTTAATTTAAGCACAAGTTATGAGGAAAATGCTGGAATTACTAGGTAACATTATGTGGCCTGCCAATGGTGAGAACAGTTAATAGATTATCACAATATTCCTCTCTGTTTTTGACCTGTGAGTCTTTGAAGAGAGCTGCTTTACCTGCTGAGTATATAAGAAGACACTCAAGGCAAGTACCTTTTAAGGAGGGGACCATACTGCTGGAACTTGCTGTCTTTCATGCTTTGCTGTTCCTTACTTCTTCATAGCAGGCTAGCCCTTTCTGAGGAATTGTTTTCATAAGCTTTGCTCCTTGGCGGAGGTGTAGTCTGGGAGGCCGTTGTGCAGGATTTCAGAACACTGCTAAGTAATGCTTTGATACATGCACTCTGATGGATTTAGGACATTGCTACTCTTTCTTGTAGCTGGATGTTACTGATGAAATAAGCATTATTGTACAACATGAGATTAATGTCTTAACTGTTAATGCTTTGGGGCTGTTGGTTAAGTGTGGCTTTTTGTTGCTCTTTACAGTTTTAGGATACCAATTGATGATGTGTGTGTTTTAAGGAAAAATTTTGGCATATCGTTTCTTTGATCATAAAAGGCTTGTAGCATCAAGACCATCTGGCTATAATTAAACTGGTTTCTGAAGAGAAATACCATATCTCCTTTGGCTATACCATATCTGAAAACTTATCTAGAAATTAGATCTCAGGTCTGCTACAAGTGCCCCAAAACTAATATACATAGGCACATACAGCCTGTACAGCAATTACTGCTGTATGAGGCAGTTTGTGGTCTGGGTTGAATATATAACCTCTGGCAACAGGCTGTTCTTGGCACTTCAGGAAACACATAAGCCCAATAATGTGCATGGTCAGTACTGATACATGCAAGTGGAATGAGGATGGCATTCCTCCTTCTGCAGTCAGTGTGGACTTCACTTTTAACCTACTGTATCAAAACTGCTGAAAATATAGCAATATCATGTCTTTTTCATATGGCCTCTCTTTGTGTTGTGCACCTAAAATTCATACAGTCATATAACAATTAAAAAAAAAAAAAAAGCTTGAATTTTTATCTGTCTCCATAGAAAATTTCATTTTGGAGACCAGCTGAGAACCAGCATGAAAAATTTTAACTTAAAGGTTATTTCTTTAAGAATGTTGTAACAGACTGAGAGTAGAATGATTTTCTATCAAATTGTTACACTTATGCAATGCTACTATAATACACTGAGACATAATGATGCAGGCAGTGGGTTTATTTTATAAAAAGTTAAATATAAAACTGATTGCTTTGGAGGGACTAAGCACTTTAACCCTTATATAGGTTTTCTTCTATTTATTTATTATGAATGAAGGTGAAATAGAAGCAAGGGGACAACATGGACTTTTTTTTAAGCTTTTGAGGATCACTAGTATATTTTGTACAGCTGGAAAAATTTGAGAGCATGAACATCATTTAGTGTGTATCTGTGAGCCCCACCAATTTTTTAACCATCTTTTTACCTCTAATGAAAACTGGAAGTTTGTGATTAGAGCTGAGGAGAGACTTGTGGAGCATTGTACTCTATAACATGTTGGTTCATTAGGCTTTTTTTCCTCTAGTAACCTGTAAATTATAATGCCAGCTGTGTGCTGGTGGAAACACACACATTTCCATATGGTTGCCTTGACATTCTGCTTATGTTTTGGGGAATGGTTCCCTCTTGCTAAATTGATTGTAAGATTCTGCAGTATTCGGGAAGTCTTTCATCTTCCTTAGGAAATACATAACATAATTCCATCAAGATGAAAGTAGGATGTGGGAAGCGAGCCTAGGAAAATGCATGTTAATTCTGATTTATGGAAGAATTATGGATTTTTTCTAAGTCAAGTCTTCATTCTATGTCCAAACCTACACACTTGTCTGTTTCTGGTTCTAAAAACTGCATACCCTGCTGTAACCTACCAGTGGCGTCTAAGCTATCAGTTTAGACTTGGAAAAAAACAGGTGACTAGATTGAAAATTGAGGGCTTTTTTTTTTTTTTCCCTGTTTGAATTAATGTTTTCTGGCCTGCTCCCCCCCCCAAGTTTAGGCTTTTCACTGGTGTTTACTGGATAGTTACAGAGCTGCCCCTTCTCCCAGAGGGATAAACAAAAAGTAAATATAGTCCCTTAAGTCCCTTATGCAGGGGAACTCCATGGAGATTGTAGCCTGTCCTGGAATATGTAGGAAGTAATATAAGTTATTTTACTGGTTGTGTTTGTGAAAGAGACATCTGCTTGTGAAAGCCTTGCTGCCTTGTGTGCTACTGAAATTAATTCACACTAAACTGCTTGGTGTTCTTGCCAGAAGCCTCAAAGTAAAATGCCTTGGAGCTCATTCATACTCTACTGAGGCAATGGTGAGTGGAGAGTGGAACTCATGCTGCTGGAAAAGTGAGCTTCAATAAATCCATTGATGAGCTTCTGGAGACTTGCACAGGCAACAGGGCCTTCCTAAGACTGCAAAAGCAATGCACTCAAATCGGAGCATGCTCTGCTCAGATTACTCAGTGGGTGTATCTGTACAACAGCCCAGAGTGGTTGTTGCTTTTATTTATTTATTTATTTTTGTAAATGGACTTTTTGGAAGGACTTTTAAATTAGGTTGCTTGAGTACCAGGTAGAAAAAAATGTGGAGCACTCAGATGATTTTGGCCATGTGGTTCATCATTGGGTCTATTGTGTTGAAGCTGTATTGTCAGTTTTAAGGTTGCTCAGTTCTGTGTCTGTAAAATGTAGTAGCTCCTGTGGATTGCAGTGTTAGTGTATTCTATTTCCCTCGAAAGCTTCTTCATAAGAGGTCTTGTTAATACTCCCATTAGCAGGGGTTTGAAACTACAACTTGCATATCTTCAGTATAGAACCATCAACATAAGCATAACTTTTGGATCGGAAGAAGGGAATTATGAGATGATGAAGATAATTATAAGAATATGTAGGGAAATAAAGCATGTTATTTCCTTTAGGATGGGTCTTGATGTTACAGTAATTGAGAACACACCACCTAGAGATTATTTATGTGACAGCATTGAAAGAGAGAGGTTAGAATTCTTGCATTTTTTTCCTGGCTCTGGGAACTAAACTGGAGCGGATAGATTCAGAGAGCACAGCCAACTCTAACAAAATCCCTGTTTAGGTCATCTGTAAAGAGCAAACATGGGATGTCTGAATGCAATATTGTGCTCTTATGCCTTTTTGGCAGTAGAAGAACTTCATGGTATAGGCAAACTACCTATGATAGATACAGTTTATGCCATACAAACAAATACACAAAAAAAGTACAGCTTTTTATGAAAGAGCTACCACTGGTAAAATAATGCTATGGAAAATAATGTCCACAGCTAATAGGAGAGTTCCAGCAAAAAAAATCTCTGCAATAGTTCTGATGTAGCTGAGGAAAATAACAGATGATTACTCAGTCTTTAAAACATTAATTCAGAACCAAATCAAAACCTCATAACCTGGAGTTCTCCTCCTTAAAGTTCATACTCACTATAATTACTAAAGGAGTAAAACTGGAAATTTGTATGTTTATTCATTTCCTAGAGTGACTTATTCATGTAGTAACTGCTACTTAGTGCAAAGTATAAAGCTCATATTGAAATTGAAATGTGCACTACAGCATGTTTTAATATGGTATATGAGATCGCATATTTGGAGAACCTGGGCTATCCAGTTTTACAATTAAAAGTACTGCTTTTACTTCAGGCAGGTAGATGTGCTGTGTAACATTCTGTCTCTACTGTCCTCTTGTCTTCCTCACATCACATAATAGGTGCTGTTTTTCATATATTTGTGAGATTGCTAGCATTTAGGGCTACATTACAATCCTGGTATAAGCATACCTATGATCTTTCTTTGGTTACCCATTGAAATACCATAGCAAAATTGCAATTTTCATCTTAATGCTGAATAAATTACTTCTTTACATATTTGGTAATATATTCTCCTGTCACATAACTCTTGTTATTGTTAATTGGAATTGCTTATGCTCATTGAGGGAGGAATACTTTTCATCCTGTTTTGAATGAAAATCTGTAATCTTGAATTTGTTTCTAAACTTCAGTCATGAGGAGAGCAGTGCAGGAAATTGCTGCTGTTCCACCAAATTAGCTTCTCAGATATCCTTTTAATTGGAGACCATAACTCAGATCCTTAGTATTTTAGGAAGCTGAACAATACAAATTGAAATACAGATATTTCCAGTAAGGGCTCAGTTCAAAGGCGGCCTTTATACACAGATGAGTCTGCTAACAAATAGCATGTCATATGATAATGAGACCATGTTTTCTTCAGCAGTTTCACATTTCCTAACTGCACTGCTGTGAAATAAGTGGAGTGTTTATCTACTTTCTCTTAAACTGACAAATCTCTGCTAGGAACTAGCGTGCCCACTATAGACAGAACATATGTATACAAAAATACAGTCTATGCTCTCAATCAGAAGCACAACACTTCCAAATGCAATGTATTACACTTGTTCAGAACATTCATTTCCGCCAAAGTATTCTTTTTTTTTTTAAATGTAAAGACTTCAATTTCTGTTTAAGAACAAGTAAACTATAGTACTTTGACAGCCGTTCACACTTAATTTCTTTGCATTAAACCAACAGCATTCTTTTCCACAAACATCCATTGTTAGGACAATGCTCTCAGACGGAATTTATGAGAAATGGAATTATGTTACCAAGGAGATAGCATTTACTATAATGAAGAGTAGATCCTAGAAAATGGCCCCTTTTACAGCAGCTCAGAACAGAGCCACAAAAGCAATTGATTGGTCTTGGCATTTAGTCTTATATCAGCTGTGTCATCCATAGCTTCAGGAGTGAGAACACTAATCTGAAGTGACATTTCTGTTCTGGCGGGCTTTTCTGCCCTGATGAAAGCAATTACTTCATTCCTAAATGATAATTTGCAGGAGTTTCAACCACTTTAATTGATAATTTTTTGTTCTGAGAAGTTCAATTGTGAAGTGATTAGCTGATTTGGTAAATAGAAATTTAAGGTGTGAAATGTACAAGTTGCTCCAAGGTAAAGTGCTGTTTATTGGGCACTGCAAAATGGCTTGATAAAACTGCAGTTTCTCTATTATCATAAGGCTGGCAATTGCTTAGTTCAATATAAAAAAAAAAAAAAGATCAAAGTGTTGAGGTTGTGGAGTTTGGGTTTTAACCGGTGTGTTACAGCTCACTTAATTGTTGCTATGTGAGTGTACATTTTTAGAAGATTGTGCAGGATGGTGAGTTCTGTAATCCTTAAAGCTGCCAGGTTCCTATTATTGTGTTCTAATGAATCACATTGGAAGTAAATCCTGATATTTAAATGTAACAAAGATACTTATTGAAGATAAAACATTCAATTTAATGATTAGTTCAAACATACACAAACCTTTTCCTGAAAAAAAAAAAGATACATTTCTTTGAACCAGTTTTACATATTGAAAATAAAAGAAACATCTTTTTTCTAACCATAACCCCTACAAAACAACCTTGTCTCACTGATATTATAAAAAGCTTGGGTTAATATAGGTATTATTTTTTCTTATGTTGCACATTATTTTTAGAATAATTGTTAAAACACATTTGGAAAATGTATTTTGTTTTGCTATCTACAAGGAAAGGAGCCTTTTTAATAGAAACCAGTTCTGTGATATTTTCCTATATAGTGAAAAAATAATGGTCATTTCATGTGTTAAATGAGAAATATAAAGCAAAAATGAAGGTCAAACTGATTTAGCACATCAAACAGTCTTTGTCAGCCAAGCTTAATATATCCTGAGTTTGTGGAACAAATGAAATTTTGCTGCTATGTTACACTTTGCTTCCAAACAACCATTACAACTGGTTTTATATATTGTGTGAGCATCAGACCATCAAACAGTGCATCTTTACTGACGTGTTGCTGCAGTGATGATCTACAGCAGCAATCTGCCATTTATATAAGGGCAAAATGTGCATCTATATTTAGTTGTGAAATTGGCCTATTATACTCTTGATGTTTACAGAGGCTAACATAAATTAATGATGACAGCTATGAGCAGTGCATTAGTTAAGCAGCAGAGTTTTTACCTTGAACTTGAAGGTTCCAGCTTTAACTTCCAGCATATACTATACAGCTTTCTTCCCACATTAAAGGAAGTCTTCTGAAATCATTGATTTTTCTTGGACAACATTAAATGGCTCCAATTTTTGGAGTATGCCATTGATGATAATGTCAGATAATGGTTTCATTTACATTTTTAGCAAACTTTTTACCCTGTAAGAATGGTGATATTTATGGTGTGGAAAAAATGAATTTCCCTGAAAACTGTTTGCTCATTCAAAGGGCCTGATTTGACTGACTTCGGACTTAGTCAGATGTCAGATATCCCTTGTTTGATGAAAAGACCAGTTTGAGAAAGCAGTGTGGCTCACTAGATTATGTACTGCACTTTCACCTGAAAGTCTCCTCATGCAGCTTGTGTCAGAGCAAGTATAGATACTGAACTATAGATTCCAGCTAACTATGACCACAGATCTGACAAGTATGCAGGTGTTCAAAGGTTCATGAGTTAAAATGCTGAAGTCTTTGATGAATTTTTAATGGATGAATTTTTAATACAGGTCGACCTTTTTCCTTTGAGGCTGCATGCTAGATTAATTGATAAATAGTGAGACTGAGCAATGTTCAGATCTCCTAAGCAAACAAGTGGAAAAATCCATAAAAATCTGCCTGTCTGACTTCTCAGATGTGCTTTAAAAAACAGAAAGAAGGTAAAATTTAATGTGGCTTTGATTCTCCTCCTTCCTCCTTTTTTGGAGGTTTTGCCCTCACAAAAGTACTCTTCTCTTTTAAACAGTGTAACTGTTTTCTTATAAGTCTTGAAATTCTTGTACTCTGAGTTCAGAAAAAATCTGTGTGAAAATTCTGTGAATAGGACAGTAGGGGAAAAAAAGGAAGAAAGAAAACCATCAAGTTGAGAAGTTGTCTAAGAATAAAACCCAGAAAGATAGCAAATACTGTGTAGAAATTAGAGGTAAACATATATTTTCGGTATCAATTTTTCAGAACTAATTGTGTCAGTCTTATAAAATTGAAGATAACTTTTTTTCTTAATTCACATCTGCAGGAACATTAGCTTTTTTCTTCACTCTTCTTCACTCTTTTTTCTTCACTTGTAGCTACTATACTGAAAAAATATCCAGTTTCATGCATATTTGTGAGCTCTCTAGAGCATAACATTTAGAAAAAGAGAACAGTAACAAAAAACCTTGACAATAAGAGGCTTTAGGCTCCGGCAGCCACTAATGCTGATGCTTGACTTGCTTAGACTGGACTTTTCAACTGCAATACGTGCAATTATGTAGTGCAGGCTACTCTGCTGTAGTTTCTCCATCTTTCCCCCAGTCTAAATCTTTTTTTTAAGAGTCTCAAAATGTTTACTGCTGTTCAGGTCAATATCCACGGGGGTCAAGTGCTGTTTCTAAGATGTCACTATAAACAAACCTCCTCAAAAAAAAAAAAAAGGCATAAGAACAGCCACATTAGAAGTCAAATAAGTATCCCAAATAATTGTGTCATTTTGATACTGATGCTATTCTATTCCTGCAATTTCTCATACTGAGTGATTATCCTGTTGTATCAATGAAATATCACTCATCTGATGAAAACAGATTATTATAGCCCAGAAAATGGCCAATGGGTGTGCATCTATAGGGGGACTTAGACTATATCTGAATGAATTGCCCAGGCAGTAAGGGTCAGATTTTCAATGTAACTGTTGCAATAGATGGGCTCAACTGTCATTCTTGTTTGTACTGATCAGCTTGAAATCTAAGAACAGATCCTTGTCAAGTATGTGGTGAAGTGAGGGAACAGGTGATATATATTATTTCTGTAATAGGTCAGAACGTACAAACATTCCTGTTAGTTAAATTGCCATACTTGGTTACTATGAATCGTGAGTGTCGATATAAATAGAGAAAAGATTTAACTACGTTTAAAAATAAAAAAGGGAACAGAACTAAATTATTTTAGATATAAAAATGTCTGAAGTATAACACTAATAACATTAACACTGAGCAAGGTAAGAACAAAAGGATGTTTCCAATGTATCTCACAGAATTACACAAATGCACACCTGTGGGCTCAGGAGCAGCTAAATTTGTTTCCTTGTGTAATGCCACAACTAGATGCAATAGCAAGTAAACATTCTTTTATTCTTTATTTTGGAGAACATTTTACACAGAAGGACATACATGACTGAAACTCTCTTTTAGAGATTAGAAGCAATATAGAGTTGGGTTTGTTCTCTTTTCTCTCTTTTTTTTTTTTTCAACAGACACATTGTGTGATCTAATGTTGCACATCCTTTCCATAGATCTGATTTCTTTTCTATGAAATGGATATAACATGCATCTGACAAAGGCCTTTGGAGAGTTGGAGAATGTTTATAGTGGACCTTTTGATCCTTGAATTTGAATGACTATACTAATACGGAACTACACAGACGTACTGCTTCATTGTCTATAAAGCTTGTTATAAGCATTATTAGATATTACTAAGCGTTATTGTTGTACTGTATCTGGTTTTGCTGCTGCTAATCCATATTGTTGTTAAAGGCTTAAGAAATTCGCTAGTGGTCGATAACAGCTGAATTAACACGTATGATGTTGTTTAGTACTTCAAGAAGCGCTCTATTCTGGTATACTGTTGCACTTTTAAAGCTTCTCCTGAAATCAAGGAGGATTTCAGTAGAACTACAGAAATACAATAGAACTGTAAAAATACTGCGTATCCTTTGTGCAGTACCTTTCTGCTTGTAGTTAGTGACAACAAGCAAAAGCAGTGACAGCGCAGCATGGACAAGCTGTCTGTTGGTTTCAGCCATTCTAGCTGTATCTCAGCAGCCTATCCCTCAAACCTTGTTTTATTGCTGTTGCCCCCAGTCCAATCTCCATTTATGTCAGGTGGACCTTGGGCACTGTAAAACCCCACCAGTGTGGGTATGTGAGGCTGAGCTGGGGGAGACCAACATCTCCAAGTGTTTTTCTAATATGGGCAAGCCTGCTGCTTCCAAACTGTATTTTGAAGTTGCAGATAGACATATTTATCTGTAACCATAACCATTGCCTTGTTTTCATTCAAAATGCAAACTCATGGAATTAAATTGTTTCACTGATTTTTACCACACAGGCAAGGTATTGATATGCTAAAAAATCTGTGCTAATGTAGGTCAGTGCATCTGTTGATATGTTGTAATATTTGATTGTCATTATATGCTACAAAAATTAGAAGCTGTCCTTGTCTCATCTTTCAGTTGATAGATGATCTGTCAGACATGTGGAGGTTGGGGGTGTGCACATGGATATGGATGCATATGTAGGCTTATGAATACAAAATGTATAAAAATGATGTGGAATAAAATATGAAGCAGGTTAAGCTTGGAATGACCACAAGCACAATGAAATCACAAGTGAGTTATGAGTACCAATAAAACTTTTATGCAACACCATATTATCATGTCTTCTGCATCTGGTGTCTTCAATAGAAAATTTACTTTAGAAATGTTGTGTACAACATTTTAAAATTATACAGTACTACTTATTGTACCCTTTCATCTGTAAAAGCAGATCCTCTTTATATCAGTCCATCTGGAAAAGCCCTAGAAGGAAATATACATATATATATATATATATATACATACACACACACATATATATATATATACACACACACACACACTAGAAAGCTTCTATCCAAAATAGCATTAGTTTTCTGGTCACTAAATATTCTGTTTATATGCTATTGCATCTCAGAATTATCAAGAAGCTAGCAGCTGAAAACCTGTCTTCTTTAGTGGACTCTGTATGGAAATTCCGATAGAAATATGTTCTTAGCGGGAATGCATGAATTTTTACCATTGTATGATGACATCATCCTTCGATATTGTACAGGGATGCAGTCTCCAATTATCTGAGCTCTTTCTCCTTCTCCACAGACAGCAAGAGGGGAGCAATTTTTGTGTCCCTTGGGTATATTTCACACTTCATTATTTTCTTGTTGGCAGTGTGGGTAGTTTATGTAGATTTGCTTGTCCGTTTGGAGACCTTATCTAAGAACCACTCCTTCTGTAAGACACATGCAATACTTGTATTCTTGATGTTTTCTGAATGTGAAATCTACATAATAAACATAGGTAAAGTTTCTCTCACTTTAATTCTTATTAGTAGGAGAGCCTGCAGGAATTTCTAAGTGTCTGCACCCTGGTACTCTAGCAAGTTCATTTATGTTACCAAGAACCACCTCTAATCTCAATGTCATATGACAGGGCCCAAGATGTGTTTTCCTCCTGTGTCAACACCAGAGCTTTCTGCTGTGAGCTGCATATCCCTCTCTTATTGCATCTTCTTGGTATTTTCATTGCCAGCACTTTCCTCTGTTAAGAGCATCTTATGATGATGCTGATGTTGCCTATCAAAATCACAGGTGCCAGAGATGGTTAGGGTATATCTAATGATTTCCTGCATCCTGCTGAGGAAATTGCTACTCCCAAATTAAGGACCTATTGTATCAGCATAACCCCAGCATCCAAGCTACGAGTGTTTCTCTGGTAGAATTGCATAGTATAGAAATTAAGATTTATATGTGTGTTTTGCCAGACATTGTTTCTAAACTTAGCATAATGCACTGATGTCAAGAGTTATGAACTCCTTGACTTGACTGTCTTGGTGGAGCTTCCACAAAAAACAACATACCAAATGGCCAGCTGTTGTTTTTGTGCATGTATTATATTGACTCCCCATTATTTGGGACTTTGAGAGTTTTTTCATTCTACTAGTTTTAACATACACAGGTGGCTTTCAAAGTATGCTATTTACTTACACAGGTAGCCTCACTCTTCAGCTTGCAGGCTTCTATTGCAAACCTGTTAACAATTCAGTAATGCGTTAAAAGTTTATGTAAGTTATGCTTTATATTATTCAGTTTCAGCAATCTCCTGAACCTTATATAGGACTTGTAAAATGTGGATTCAGTTTTTGGTGTTGCTAAGGAAAAATCTATCACCTTTCAATTTCTAACACCCTTCAGTTTCAGAAATTGCTGAGATCCGCAATGTTTCTGACATGTTTTACCAAGGATCTCTAAAAACTCCCCTTCATGCACAGAGGTATAATTAGGTGCTTTGTAAGGATGGTATGGAGCAAATGCTCTTGGTGAAGACTTTCAGAATAGATCTAGAATCTTAACTCTTCTGGACTCCTCAAATTGATCAGGGGACTTGGGGTATTTAGACTTGGCTTCTGGAGAATAAAATGTGATGACAGATGAGTAAATGTCATCACTTGTACCCTGAAAATGAGTTTTCGCTTGCAAGAAACTGAGCAGAGAGATGTGCCTGCATCTCTCTTACATTACTAGTGTATTTAACTTGTATAGGGTATCTGAAATTAATTGGATGGTTCACACCTCACAGAGCTGCAGTTTCTAGGTTTCTGTATATATGCAAAATATTTCTTCTGGCTATATTTAATGCACCTCTTGAGGGATTTTTAACATCTATGATGGTAGATATTTAAAATTCAAAATTGGACAGGTGCATCTCCATGAACACTGAAGTATTATTTGTCTCCTAGAAATGAACTTAAAAACCTGAATGTAGCTGCTGGTACTTTGTGAAGACAAGTAGGTACCTTACTATGGGATTCAACAGAACGCCTGAGGTGGCATTTCCTCCTGGTATCCTGATCTCTTACCATCTGTGTTCTTTACTTAGGCTGTCTTTTTAAATACAATTGTGTAGGGAACATGAGTTGTTAATCTTTCTCAGGGCAGTGTGAGGGAGGGATTTCATTTGTGTTTTAAGGGCCCAGCTGATCAGCCCTCCCAAGTCTGAGGTATATCTTGGGCAGAGGCAGCCATAAAAATGCAAGTGGATAAGAATAATAAGAGAATCTTTGTAATTTAAATCATCTCTATTTTAGAAAAAATAGGTAAATAGAGGTCTCAGAATCATGGTATTAGATTTACGTGTGTAAATTCTACTGATCTACCTCATTCCGTCATGTTTTTTTTGTTGTGTATTGATGAAATCCAAGGTTTTAAGGAGAATTGTAGAAGCTAGACCGAGACATTTGCTGTTTCATTGGAAACTAATTGAATTTTAGTTCTGTTGTAAACCTGTGCCTACTTAATGGAATTGTGTTTTTAACTTCATCAAACTAACAAGGAATCAAATGAAACAAAGTAAAAATAGTCTTTGTAAGGGACTAGAAGTGTTTCTACTCACCTTATGCAGTGATTGGCAGACACCAACATCAGCGCATAGACTCCAAATCTTCTGGGAAGTATATTGTACATTTCTGTCTGCCTCAAACCACAAAAAAGTTCCTTTTCCCTTGTAAAGTAGTGTTATCATATATTGAAACAAACTGAATCTTGAGTTTACTTTGAGTTTCAGGAAAAGATCAGGGAAAGACCGCAGTCTTGATGATCCAATAACTGTGTTCAGCAGTTATATGCCAATTAAATAACCCAGGAATAAAAACTGTTACTTTTAGGCCTTGCATATGGGTGGTAGCAAGAGCTAATACATTGGTAAAACAGGAATAAATGAATGTCTCTGTATTTCCACCTGCTTAGCATAAGGCAGAAGGTCTTTTCTGATCAAAAAGTTGTCTAGGAGTCTGACATATGTGGTAGTTAATTACAATCAGAAACATGAAGCACATAACTATTAACTGCTTTCTCACACCTCTGACAAAGGTTACTGTTCCCACAAAAAGACAGCTGAACAGCTCATAAAGAATAACTTCCTGAAATCCCAGCGGATTTGCACTGTAACACCAGACTTCTGTAAACTTCTGTGACTCAGAAGCTACTTTACAACCTGTTTGGTCATCTTGGCTGCCTGCATAGCAACCCCTGTCAGAGGTGGCAAACACATCAGACATCTGTTTCTAGCTTCCTTTCCCACCAGAGTCAGAATTTGGTACACATTTAGACAAAAATGGGTTACAGTGGGTCAGCAGCAGCAATGGCATCTGTGTAGATAAACCCTGTGTTCTTGGGAATTTTTTCTTGTGACTGGCATCAGAAAAAGGAAGGATAGCCTAAGAAGGTGTTGAAATGAGTTAGTAGTCATTACATAGCATGTCCACAACCAAAACTCAAGTACTATCATTAGTTTTAATTATTCAAAGACTGGAGTACCATTAGATATATCCTGAATTCTTTACATCCATACACAACAATATTTTGAAAATGTGGTAGTTTGTATAGAAGACCAGCAATGAAAAAGCAAATTGGTTAAATGTGACAGAACACTAATATTGATGAATGCCCTACTTTGCTTATTTTCTTCAGTTTACAAGCTTTGAGGAAGGAAAAGTCCCGAGATGCTGCTCGATCTCGCCGGGGAAAGGAGAATTTTGAATTCTATGAGTTGGCAAAGTTGTTGCCGCTGCCTGCAGCCATTACCAGCCAGCTTGACAAGGCATCCATCATCCGACTTACAATTAGCTATCTGAAAATGAGGGACTTTGCTAATCAAGGCGATCCTCCATGGAACTTGAGAATGGAAGGACCTCCACCTAATACATCAGTAAAAGGTATGCTGTAAATACGTTGTATTATATCAAATATGGCAGCCTTTAGTAACCTCTAAATTGAAATTTTTACCATCATCCTTTCTTCTTTCCCTGCATATCAAATCCTTTAAAGGGATACAAATGTGGAAATCTGAGGTCTGCATGAGAAAGACACCATGTGAAGGTGAAATAAACCTCTTATTTTATATATTTTTATTTAACAACAAACCTGTCGATACAAGTATTACAGCTACAAGTTTTCTGGGTAAAAGATTAAATCATTCAAAGTTATTTAGCAATGATTGTGTTACTTTTCCTATTCTAATATTCTATAAAAGGATGCATTTGAGAGGAACATGGTGTTATTCCTTGATTTGAGAACTCAATCTCTTAATTCTGTCACTAAAACTTAAAGGCAGAATCATGTTGTCTCCCAGTTCACGGACATCACATCCAAATTTTTAAATTTTCAGATCAGAGACCAGGATTTTATTCATCATCTTTTAATGTGTATAGAAATTATTTTTGACTTTTGAGCCTGTAGGCATTTATCAAGAGTTCAGCCAACATATGCTATTTTCAATAATAAACACCCTCTTTTCATGCTTAAACAAGCTGTTGGGCCCCAAATGTTTTAGACATGAGTATCCATAGAAGTCTATTAATAGAAGAATCAGATTTGTTTTTAGAGGCTGTATGCGTGTTGGTCCTGACTAGTGTTTCCAGTAACTTATATAAACTGAACGTTTTGTGTAGTTTTTTATTCATGCTATGTATATAGAAGAGTGTGATCTTGCTGTCTGATAAGTATTTTAAATTAGTGTGAGAGAACCTTATTAAACTACAACTGTCCATGAAGGGTTACCGGTACTGGCAGTGCAAAGAGCTTTTACTTGCTCTTCTACTTAAAGGAAGCAAGATTAGTTAAGCAAAGTTATAATTTTCAGTGGATGGAGGGCAGTAGACATGGAGGGCAACAACCAAAGGACTTTGAGGCTGATGATTTAGTAGCTGGACGTATTTGCGTCACTTCATATATTTCATTTATATTATCTGCCACGCCATATATAATTTTCATGAAGAAAAAAGGTAATAATTACATCATTCAGAGCACAAGTACAACATGGTTCATCAGGCTTCTGATATAATATGCAAATGTTCCCCATTTTTTCAGGATGAAACTTTGCTCTGAGGTAATTAGACAGTGTTTCAAGATGAGTATAAAGTAGACTCCTTGCTGTAGGATCTATGATCTGTCTGTAAAAAATAATTCCTTCCCAAATTCCTGTAGCTAACTGACACACAGAGCTTCTACAAGCTGCCCTGTGTTACAGAAAGTCTGATGTCTGCAGGTCTCTGTGCATGTTTTCAGAGTATCTGGGATCTGTTTTTCATTATCCTCTTGTGGAATAAGAATATATATATATGAATACTGAAGCTTCCTTTTCGGCAAAGATTGTAATGAAGGAAAGATTTTTAAAAGGAGAATAAAACCTTATTCTTAGATAAAAGCATAAATAGTCTGGTCTGGATTAACATGTTTTTCCCTATAAAAAAGCTAGGTAAACATTTAATGTCTTTCTACCCGTTGATGATATGGGTCCCATTCCTCTAGGCATAAGGGCTGGGGGGGGGGGGGGGATAAAGAAGGATTTTTACTTTTTGTTCTATTTGAGTAGAATTTTTTTAAAGCTGATTAGGATTTTACTTTTTGTCAGTTTATTGAAATAATTATTACTAATAATTCCATTGTATAAGAACTCACCGTAAGCAAGCTTAACTGTACGGTACAGGTATACTTTATTACTTCACGAGTTCTCTTTACACAGAAAACCTGTTCACACATTCTGATCAAACATTTGTGAAATTACATCAAAATAAATTCATTTTTGTTTATTAAGGTTGCTTTTTGCTGACCTTAAAGAAGTTCATATTGATAAATTCATATAAATAGCTTGCAGGTTCATATGAAGTACAGTTGATAATTCTACAATAAAACACTGGACGTTATACTTTGTGCAAGTCCAAGCAATCTCCTGAATAGACTCAAAGGTATTTGGAAAATTATATGAGAGGTACTTATGCTGCATAGGCAACTGCTCCACTGTGTTACTCCCCCTCCCCCCTCACCCCCCGCAATGTGATGGTCTGCTTGTGTTAATAATTAAATTTCAAAGCTTAGTTTTAAATTTGTTCCCCACTACTGTACAGCAACTTAATCATTTTAATTGAGTATTTCAGGAAGGTCCTTTACTCTGCCCTGTGTTTATCACAGCTTTTCTTAAAAGTCTATAAAGGCTGATGAGTATGTTCTCTTATGGCTATTGTGTAGTGATCACTACAAGTTTTGCTTGCAAATGAACACTCAGGTGACTTCATATAATATTTTCAGAGTCAATTACTTCATGGAAATATCTTGAGCAATTGGGAAGTAACAGATAGTTTTCTCCATTATTTAAGAAATATCTGTATTGTTATAATACAGATCAAATCTACAACGAACATTATGCATTATTCAAGAAATGACCAGGCATTCTCAGCAGTGTTTCAGCTAAATAACTGATGATTGTAACCTTTAAAGAAATCTCATTGTGGTGACTATTGGTAAATCATTTCTCCATTCATAGTAATCTTTATTTAGAGGCTATCTAGAAACCATTATATCTTTTATTAATCTTAAAAGCAATAGCCAATGATTTGACATTTGCTAAAAATGGATAAATCTTCCATCAGCAGACTTCAGTCAATTTTTTTTGGTGCATTGTCTAAGGCCTTCTATATGTAGGAAGTATTAGACCTTGTAAACAAATACACAATTTGCAGCAGATGAGTTGAAAGATTAAAGTTCTTAAAGATCAGGACATAATTTCTATAGGGCAGAAAAATAATCAAAAAGTTATTTAGAGTCAGTAAGAATGAAATTGTTATTCTTTGCATAATACATACAATATGTTATGAATAACAGTACTATTCCTCTTTGTTTCCAACCCTCCTGAAGTCTTTTTTTTTGACTCCCAGTATTTAAGGGAAATAATCTGAGGAGAAAAGTAAATGAAATACTAAGCTTTTTGTTTTTTTTTCACTGAGTGACTCTGCTGAAAGCTCTGATCTGAGAATGGAAAAATTTTTATAGCACGTTCTGTGTTCAGACAGTAGTGGTGTCTTAGGTGGCCTCCCATGTGTTTTGATTACCTGACCCAGAGCAGGCCCCATAGCCCTTTCACATCAGACTGTTGTGAGCACCTTCATATTTTGGAATATCATTGTCTGCAAATGATAGACTCCAAATTTCTTAATGTTTTTAGCACAAGCTGTTGTTGAAAATGTTCAAAGATCAGCATCTTATATTCTTTTCCACTGTGATTTGTTTTCACCAAACTATATATTTTTTTCCAAGTCAAGGGAGAAAGGGAGAGAAGGGAGTGTAAGGTGCTGTTATGTTCTGTGATGTGTGGAATGTCTGTGGCTGAAGTGAAGTCGTACCACATAACTCCCTTCTGGGTGAGCTTTGGACCCTAGTACTAAATTGGGATCACCATCACTGTAAAAAGAAGGCTCCTGACTCTTCGTCTTGAACACAGTTCTTAGCACTTGCCATTTCTGTTTCTTTTGAAGCAGCAATTAAAGCAGTAGGCTGTGCCTAATTCTGTAAACCCTTTTGGAAAGTTGCTATAATGATTTTTTATTCTTTTTTTAGTAAACTGAGGTGTTCATTTTTGTCTTTGGAAATGCAAGTGTTTGTGTAAGGCCATGACTATAATTTCCTGCTGAAGAATATGACATGGAAACTAGAGTACGTGAGACAAATTTAGGTGTCTTTGAATGAAAAAAAGTAATTAAGAGATTATCTGCAATCTCAAGTTATAAGTGGGTTTATTGTGCTTTATTTTGTTTAAGCAAAAAATTATTTTACCTGTGTAAGATAATCTTGCTTATCTTCTGTCTTGAGAGAAGATGAGGTGAATGAGATTGTAGGTAAGGAGTGAAAAGGACTTCAGTAAACAGTACCGACTGGCATGTCACTTTTACTTTAGCTATCTCTACTTTTAGTGTTACATGCTCTGAAATCAAGTAGCTTTACACATCTGTGTTCTGAAATTAATGCGTTGGCATATGAAAAGAAATCAGATGTTGTCAAAATTTTGTGGTGGACTGAAATATTTATTTTCTATATTGCTCTTGTCTTATAACTAAATATGACTCTGAAGTGTTAACTGTAATAAAGCATTCAATGTCACTTCAGTTTTGCATTGGTGAGAAAATTAAAAATCTTTTGACAATCACAAGAAGAAAAAATATGCTTTAAAACAAAGTTGCACATTTCCTTCAAACTATCATGCTTTTCAAAGGGTCAGTTATCAATGCAAACAAAGTATAAAAGTATAGGTTGAAAACGAACTTTGTTTTATCGTACTGTGGAACTTGGGGTTGAGTCCAGTGCTTTGAATTCTCTGGGAAAGAAAATAAGCAATAATAATTGGAAAATATGGTACTAGTTATCCTAAATGTCAAGTAGGATTACCTTCATTAATTTAAATAACTTTTTATAATAATTTTTATGCTAGATAAGTATACGTTTTTAAGAGGTAAATAAATAGTTCCCTTCTGAATCATCTCATTGTGAGTGATTAAGTAACGTTATCTCTTGTCACCCTCTTACATTTTAAACTAAATGTTGTCTCCTGGGTAGGAGAAGCAAGACAGTACAAGGCTTCTGCTGCTAAGCCTCACAAACTGATAAACTTTCCTCTGAGATCACCCTTCCTTTCTGAGCTACCATGCACTTCTATCTCAGGGAAACCATCCATAGAGGTGAAGAAATAAACTTTCTTCCTCAACGTTTTTGGCCTGAGACACTGTTTTTCACTGTCAGACAGGAAAAGATCATTCAGATGGCATAGCAAATATATTGTAACACATGATTTGGCAATATTGTTTGTCATGAAAAGGGCCTCTAAATCTAGCTGTCCGGCCTCACATGGAACTTCTGCTCTTGTGTTGGAGAATCCTTGATAGCCTTGTAATTTATTACTCCATATCTTGCAGGCATTTTTCTTATTGATAGGAAAATCGGATTTCTCTTGGTGCAAAAGCTGCTATACAGTGCTTTGGCCGTGTAAAAGTATCAAACACTGATTTTAAATGTATTATCTATTCATTCTAAACCTGTTTATGTGGTCATAGGGGTAGTGCAGTTGTGGTAAGTTGTTGAATCACCTATTACCCAGATTAAAGAAAAAGCCTGTTAGGTGATGTTTAAATGTAGAAAGTGAGTGCTGGAAATTTCAGGCAGTCAGTGGTAAAAAGATAATGTTCTTTGTGAGAATTATTGATGGTTTTCTAGTATGAAAGATATGGAACCCAAAATGAGGTAGCTCTGTTTGAATCTCATTGTGATAGATAAGATGAATTGAATACTGGACTCGGACTTGGTGGTTGCCTAGTGACAAGTGATCATGACCTGATTGCTTTCCATCTCTGCAAATGGAGTAGGGTGCCAACCAATATACTCCGTGCTTTGGAGGGACTAATTGTCTAATGGTGAAACTTATATGTGAAATTGATTGTGAGGAAAAATTTAGAGAAATTAGAAGTTGACTAGAACTCTTACAGGAAAAAACATGAAATGATAGTTTCCTAGGCACCTGAAAGTTATAAAATGGCATACTTTTTTTTCAGAATGAAAGTGAATGCAATAATAAAGAAAATATATCTATGTGTATTTATGTAAAACTTTGGGAATAAAAGGGGAATATATAGCAATTAAGATAAACTGGAATGTCTAAGGTGCGGAAAGTTGACAAAGAAAAGAGGAAACATGAAAAATGAAAGGGGGTTCCATTGCCCAGCATATCAATAAAACAACGGAAAGTATTCAGATCTCCTTGGGCTCGGTAGTTCTTTATCATAGATGCATGATAATTTTTTTTTGAGGTATGCTCATACAGTTTTGACATCCTGACCTGTTTGTTTTTTTTCTTTTTTTACCAATGTAGAAAATTTCCCTAATAACATGAGCAGCACTGGAAAATGTGCCATTGTTTATAGCTTAGTCCCTGCAGTCCCAACACACATTGCTGTGCAAAACATGGCCTATCCCATGTGTATGTTATTACAAAGAATCTTTGTGGACAACTCATCTTGAAGTACCACATTTCCAAGACAGATAAATGTCCTAACAGATTGGAAAGAAAATCAGATGATAAACAGTTCATACTGTACTGTTCGTCAGTACTGTACAAAACTGTTCATTAACTGAAAAACAGTTGGTGGCATCCAGTAGAGCTAAGCTTGAATAAATCAACTGACCTGGAATAACTTGTATCAAAGGGCTCTAAAAATCCTGAAAATATATTTGTCTCACTAAGTTAATTTTAAATGTATCTCTTTTATATCATGGAAGTTGTAGACAGATAAGATTGCAAGGGGAAAACTTTAAAAAGAAAAACTGGAATGACGTGAGTTCTAAAGGTACCAGTGGAGAGACATGGGTAAATGAAGATTAGCTAGTCTGTCATCAGTTATAGACATACTATTGGGGAAATTACTCTAAGGATAAGATAAGGGTAAAATTATATTTTTTTCAATAAATATGGATAAATGAAAAGTAGTTTTTGTAAAACAAAACCTAATTCTCTGAGGTTGCTAGTCAATTAACAAAGATATACAGTCTATACTTAAATATTTTTAAGGCATTTAATTTACTGGTTCATAAGACTTTGGTTTTAAAGTAGTGGAATATATTGGCAGATCACACCCTGCCATTAACTGATCAGTTATAACTGATCTTGGAAAGTAGATCTAAAAGAAAGGTACTATTAACAAAGAGCTGCTGTGGATTTCTGCAGAAACCACTCTGGGCATGACCATTAATAATCTGGCAGTAAATATGGCACCACTGCTGATTTAAAATCTACAAATTACAATGATGTTTGGGTCATTGACAATGATCTGTGCAACTTAGTAAATCAAACCTCCTATTTATTTTTTTCAGTACAAAGAAATAGAAAATTAAATTGTTCTTTAGTCTTATTATCATATTAGTCATTTTCATCCTAACTATCCTAAATCCAGGATAGTGGCTGTTGCTTTGTAGTTAATTTTGTTACAAGACTTTGAAATCTTTTGCTTTTCTTGTGATGCAGAACTGGAACAATGTGAAAAGCACATTTCAGCTTTTTTTTTTTTTATGAGGAAAAAAGAACCTACCTGATACTTGAAGAGCTAGCAGAAATGATAGAATGATTTAGTTTCTGATGGTACTTTATTTGTGTCATAAGTTCTATCCATCACTTGTGTGGAGACACAAAACATTTACTGCTGGTAACAAATTAATGCTCTTTCTAAAATGTTGTCAATCAGATGTCAGTGCCTGGAAGAGTTGTTTATTGCTAGAACTCCACCTTACAACTTAACAATTAAATAGCAAAACAACCAAACAGTAATTGTTTTTATGAGCAAGGAAATAGAACAGGGGTGACTTTAATGTTTTTTTCTCTTACTCAAAGCTGCTATTTTATTTCCATTCTATTGCACTGCAATTCATCTTCTGTTTTCTCTTCTTCTACACTGGCTTGGCCCTTTTTGCATTTTCTTTGTTCTTTTAATACAATTAATTTATTTTTAAATTTACAATTTATTCAGTTTATTTTTCTTGGCCAGTTTTTATTTCCTCTTGTCAGTTTCGGTGTCGACTCTGCCATTTTGTATTCCTGCAATTTTCACTGTGTTTGCAACAGTTCTTCAATTCTCAGTGCAGTTTTGGTAATGAAAACTCATGAAAACCCACCAGAAGAAAATAATAATAAAAAATAACTGTTTGCTTCAGTCTTTCATCCTTCAATATCCATGTCTATGGACAGTCATCCACTCTATCATTCAAAATTCACGTAATTTCCTCATTCCAGCTAAAAGATAGTATTTTAATTCTAATCTGTGGCTGAGAATATTGACAGTATGGGCCGAGTGGGTTTTCACAAGAGCATGGCCTTCAGCAATGGACTGACAAATATGTCAGGAGGAGAATTGTATTGACAGTTGCATGGGTTGCAACCTTGGTGATTCTAGTAAAACAAGACAGGGAAAGCTTTCAACTTAAAAACAAGTTAATTTCTTAATTTCATTATATAATCACGTGTATTGTTAAGGAGAGTTAATTACTCATCCAGTAGAAATTTGTGTAAAGGTTGATGCCAAAACAGTCCACTTTTCCAAAAACCCTTAATAAAATTTTTCCATATGATTTTACATTCATGTTTTATGTTGCATGGGTTAGCTCCAGGTGGTCTTTTTTAGAAGCATGAATATCTTAAATTATATGTACAGTCTACATAACTTTTTCAAATAATGCACATGATGGGGTTAGCCAATTACAGATGTGCAATAAATCCGGTGTGCCAAAAATGCTTGTTCTGCTTTTTGCTTATACTAATCAGAAACAGACAAAAAGTAATCATTGCCGTAGTTTTGATATGTAAAATGAAAAAAGGCTGTTGCTATCTGTAGGGCTATATCTGACAATTTTTCTTTGTCTTTTAATTTGTCCTATTTTGAACAGAAGACAAGTGACTTTGCTGTGAAGAGTGGTTTGAACAGGGTCTCTGTAAAGGTTATATTGTAGTGATCCATTTTGTAAGTGGTTGAAGAATTGGACCTTATGGTTGGATTTAAACATTTCAGTGTAGTCATCATACTTGAATCTCCTCAGCTGAGCAAAGAATGTAAGAACATGCTTAAAGTCCTGCTAACTTCAATAAAGTTTAGCAATACCTTTCTTTCTTTTATTAATGTAGTTTACTGGGTTTCTGGGTCATCTGAACTCCTACCACCATATACCTCCAGTGAAATTAATGCTTTCTTTAGATCTCATTGAGATCATTGAGGGTGATAATAAATGCATCTGTATAAAGAGAAGAATAAATAGATTAACCACCTGATAATGTAGCACAGTCCTTAAACATGCACACACATATGCAAAAATATGTTTTTATCATGAATAGGCTATTTAAGTTTTTATTTACTTATTTTTTACCAGAGTTACATCACTCCACATTACAGGTCAACAGTTACGACTCAAATATTTTGTCTCAAATGAAAGAAAAACTATTTTTAATGGAAAGAACAAATCTGTGTTTTTCCACCTCATATGCTTACAATTATATATTTATTAGTGTTTTCTAAAGTGACTGTCTAAATATTTGGCATAAATAATAGAGCTGTGGAAATGAAGTTTAAAGTAGGTGGATTTAATAATAACTCTTAATTTTTGTGTAATAGTTGTGTTAGATACCTGTGGTCAACAGAGCAAGATTTAGGTATTCAAGGTAGAATTTTAAAAACCAAAGTGCGGTGATTTTATATCTATATAAAATGTAAGTATAACCACAGTCTAACCAATGCTTGACCACAATATCAACGCAGCTTAATTTCTGCAACTCTTCTCTTTGAAGATGGAGGAAGGAAATCGAGTTTCCACCAAATCCCTATGCTCTTGTGGTCTCCCATTTCAATCAGGGATATAAAGTAGAATACAATGAATCCATAGTAAAGACTTTCCCAGGACATTAGAGAGATCAGTAAAAACTGTTTTCGTTAGCTGTCTGTAATTAAAGAACACCCTTCATAGAGAGCTTACAATTTAGAGAACATGTAAGCCTCTACATCTCTCTGAGACTGATCAAAATAGGAATCTCCATACCGCTGGGAACTTAGGTGAGGCTATAAAATATTCAGCTCCTTTAAGACACATGTTTTTTTGTTTGTTTGCTAGCTTTTAAGCCAAGATGAATATTTTTCTTATTAAATCCTTTTAAATTAGTCATACTGTGATTCCTGTTTCTAAGGAAGGAAAGAAAGGCAAATCCCTAATAACTACTTAACTCCAGTTGTGCTACAGTCGTCTTCATAATTGGAGCTGTTACAAAACGCTTACCTTAACTTCAGTGCTTGAGCATGTCAGTCCCTATAATTTTTACACAGTTAGCCCAGTGCATCTGCACAAGCATGCATGTGTTGTCACTCTGCATTCTATTTGTACTATATAAAAACTGTTTTTGCTTTGCTTTGCATGGGGTGGTGCCACATTTAAGTACAAAATTCCATGTCTTATTTCATCATCTGGAAAGTCATTAAATGCGTATTCATAAAAAGAAGATGGAGGAATATTTTTGTTCACATTTTTACACATACAGAGAATTCCCAGCCATTGCATACAGCAAGCAGAATGATATTGTCAACTTGATCTTGAAACCACAACTGTGTAGAAGTTTAGGAAAGTTCAGGAGCTGGTTTTTCCTTTTTTAAAGTACACGTGATATTTCTGTAACCATCAGAACAACTCTACATTTATGTATCCCCTTTCAAATTTGAATTGCTGTGTATGCCAGCTGTTTCTCATCCTCTTGATGAAGCCAAACAGTGCTGATAATGCTAATAGAGAAATTGAGGCATATACAGATTTAGGGCTAGCTTTTCAAAAGAGCACAGCACCCCAACTGGGGCCAGATTTCAAAAGATCTCTGATCCTATTCAGCAACAAAATAAATAGCCAGATTTTCAAAAGATTTCAGCACTTTGGTAATCTGATCATAAGAAGCAGCTGCTGAGCACATTTGCAAAGCCAGCCAAGAGTGACTTGCTCAATATCACATGAGAAGCGTGTGGTTGAGCAGGGAATAGAGCCCTCTTTCCATGTCCTAAGATTAAGAGTCCAGTTCTTTAGCAAGAAGGACATCTTCATGTCCTTTGCAAGAATACTGTATTAGTGAGCCTTTCATCAAGAAATTTAACCCATTTCTGTGAGGACATAGTTTTCAGAATAACTATTAGGACATATGCTCAGGCTGGATAATGAAGCAATCAAATAGGAGAAACACTTCTAACCAGTTTCATATTGAATCTGTGTTATATTGTCTTAATTAGGCATACCTTGAAAAATAATCTCTACAGTGTTTTTTTAAAGACTTCATTACCTGTTGCCAATCTTTTAAGTGTCACAAAAAAAAATAATAATAAGTAGGTATTCTAAGAAATATGAGAAATCCACAGAAGCCTGTGACAAGTGTCCAGGTGTGATTTTCTGTGGGCTTCCACCCTAACACAATTTTCTGAATGATGCATAATTTTTCTTTTTTTTTGACATTTTAAATATTTGTTTCTGTCCCTTCCTGTAGTTGGTAGAAATGGGAAGTTTAGTTTTCTCCTTATTTTGTGTATAAAATCTAGCTTCATGTCTTGCTCTCTGTACCTTCTAGTTTCTATCCTGTTTGTGTTTTTGTTTTTTTTTCCTCCTGTTATTCTTTTGCTCCAACATGCTATCCTGAAGACTTAATGGGCAAGCTTTATTTCACATATACTACTAAGGAACTGAGAGGAAAAGTAACGGCTCACCCAGCCTCATTGTACATTTTGCTTTTGTAGTTGTTTTCCAACAACTTCACAAGACATAAAGGAACTGCAGTCTTCATGCAGATGGTTGAATCGAGAGGCCACGTGGCTGCCTTGAGACGATAAGTCTTTTACAAGGTCTACGTATTGCGTTCACCTATTACCAGCCTGGGAGCCAGCCCCATAGATGTTCCTTGGATAGAAGTATCAGGCACAGCCAGTGCTCAAACAGTTTTCCAGTGTGTGCTCACTCGCAGCTTTAGTGTTCTTTGGTCTCTAGCAGTGATGATGCCAGAAAATGCGGTGTGGGCATTATCTTTGAAGATGCCCATGTGTATCCTGAAAGTGTTGTTCTTTCACCTGCCGAACAAAAAGAAAAATTTGGGGGAAAGCTCTGTTCAGTTTGAACTGAACTGCATACAAAGGATATGATGGTCATGAAGTGATTGGTTCTTGAATTGGAGAGCACTTGCAGAACTTTTTTGTTAAGGTACAATGTTAAGCTGCTGTGGTAAGCATCCAGTCTGACCTTTTGCAGACCCAAGACAAAACCTCATCCAGTAATTTCTGCATCTGTTTGAGATACAGGTTTATCTCTTAAGAAGGTATCTTATGTTGATGTAAAGCATTTAAATGATAAAGAATCAACTACATCCCTGGGCAGATTGTTCCAACGGTTAATTACTGTCACTGTGAAAAAAGTGTGCCTCATTTGTAGTCTTATTTCAGCTTCGGCTTCCAAACACTGGATCTTGTTATGCCTTTTTCACTAGATTAATGAGCTGCCTACTGTCAGAAATCTCTTCCACATGTAGGTATTGTGATCCTCTTAACCTTCTTTTCAGTAACTAAATAAATTGAGCTTTCTTAGTCTTTCACTATAGGGAATGACTTTCAGAAGTCTAATCACTCTTGTAGTTCTTATTTGAGTCCTATCCAATTTTCTAAGATTTTCAGAACGGAGAAAACCACAGCTGAACACAATATTTCAATAACAGCGTCATAAAAGCCTGAAGTAAAAATTCCAGTGTCTATTCCAGTGTGATATTCTCTGGCTTATCTCAGTGAAATATTTAATGTGCATTTTGGTGTACTACAAATAGCTTTTTTTTTTTTTTCTTTGGGAATTAACATCTCTTTGCCTCTCACTACGGTGGTTCTGGAAAAGGTTTAAACAATGTCAAGAGACAAATTCTCAGGAATAATTGTGAATGCTGAAGGTTACCTGTAGTTTGTATTTTGTCTCAAGAGCAGAGTTATTTCAGTAGGAATAGACTGTGGTAGAGAGAACTGAATTTAGAGAGTGGGCACCACAAGGTAAGATTGGGGAAGTAATCTTTTGGGGAACAAAGCTTTCATAGTTGGGATATCGAACGGGCCAGGATAGGTACAACCACAATGTTGGCTTGCCTGCAGAATCCAGAAGATCTCTCCAAAAAACCATCTGTCCACACAGACACACATTCACAATCCTGTGGTGCACAGAAGTTAGGGCTCTGCAAGGAAAATGAAGTAACTTTTTTAAGACAGCATGTTAACTGAAACCAAAATTTGTATGGAAATGAGAAGAAAAGCCATTCTGAATCCATACTTCCCTTAGTTCAAAATTAGAGTTAAGTGAACTCAGGCTATCTGCATGGTTTCAGTTCAGCTGTCTCTAGCATTTTATAGTAATGGAAAGAGACATGAGCCTTATCTGCAAGGAAAAGTGCCGCCTTCAGACCCAGGCAGTTTCTTCACGATTATAAACTAAGCTTCAGATTTTGTCAGTGACTTCCTTTAGTTCATATTCTCAAAAAGTAAATTCTGAAAGTAACAGAC
Organism: Anser anser; assembly: GCF_964211835.1. Lineage (NCBI taxonomy): Eukaryota > Metazoa > Chordata > Aves > Anseriformes > Anatidae > Anser > Anser anser. Next base: position 21,786,831 of record NC_139725.1, on the reverse strand, counting down.
AAAGATTTCAGGCTCTCAGCCATTTCCCTCTGTGAATTGCTTTGGGAGAAAAATACTTTACTTTTTCTTTTTTTTTTTTAAGTCCTGTACAAAAGCTGTCTCCTCAGACTCCTGGGTCAATTCCCTTAACTTTCCAAAAATGCTGTTACATTCTTTTTACAACTTTAACCCAGACAGCAATCTTTGGACACCTCAGGAGAACTTTCCTTTGTGCTTCAGCTCTCACTTCAGAGGCATGGGATTTTGTCTGTCCTCAAAAATTTGGGGTGACTACTTCAATTCTATGGAACATTAAACGAAGTGATATCAGAACTTGAAGTCTTGCTTCTCTTGTTTGTGAAGCCTGTGTGTCAGAAAGGAAACCAGTGGCTCTGAGACAGCAGCACTCACCACTGCTCTGCTTGATATGCTGCTACAGGTAGACCGAAGAGATATTTGACTCTTATCTCTGGCACTATCTTCCCTCATCTTGTGTTACCCAACTTTTCAATTTACCTTACCTGTATTTGCCTTGTCTTCTTTCCCAAAACTATTTGCTAGGGTTGGATTACTTGTAACAATAGCCAAAATTAAAAAGTGCTTTGGCTTCTTTGCCTACATGGTTGGTTATGTGTTGTCAAAGGATAAATTGGATAACTGCATTCATTTGCACTTCTCCACAGAACTTTTAAAACTATTTAAGAAAAAGAAAATGTAAACCTAAATAAGGGTACACAGTATTTGGGTGGGTATGTCAGGCTACAGGTTATTTCTGCTATTAATTGTTTTTCTTTGGATATATTCATGTGTTTTAGTAACTTACAGTAGAGTTAACAAGAAAGTTAAAATCATCTAAGTCCATCTGTAGTATATTTTATGCTTCTAATGATTTCATTTTAATGTCTCTGTTTAGTTTCATACTGATCATTTATACTGACAAAAAAGAAAAACCAAGGAACCTGCCATCAATCATTCATTTAATCAAGTAGCAAAAGTAGATAAATAAACATACTGAGTTAATTATTCTTCTGTACGTAATGATTGACAATAATGGTAATTTATTCCCTTTTTTAACCTTTGACTGCCAGTATAGTTGGGATTAATAGATACTGACAAAATGAGAAGAAATACATTTTTAAAAGTCATTGAACATTGCTAATGTTGGAGCGCTTTCCCTGAAACTTTTCTCTGAAGATGCATCAGATCTATGTCATGCTATTTCTCACACCTTTTTGTGCTGTGTTTCATGCCATTTTGGTGATTGATATTAGTTTACAGACATATGACCAGGCATATTTTATGAATAAAGAAGCTTTCAGGGATATACAATATTGCATCTTCACATTTATTGGAGATAAATGTGGAGATTTGAAGATCTCGAAATATTTTGCACGTTATTGCAGAGTCCATTCAAAAGCTAACAAAACAAGTTAATGTTACAGCTAGTAAATTGTCATCTGCACCATCCATCAGACAACGTTTCTTCCATATGAATTCTCCTTTCCCCCTTTCCAATATTTGTGGGTCTGTCCAAAGTGGGGAGAGGATTTTTCAGACCCTTTTATAGAATTTCAAAAGGAGCTCTCACTGATAGGAGTGCAAAGAAGTCAATTCAACCACGTCTCCCAGCCTTTCACCACTGAATTGTATGTCCCCGTGACTCAACAGGCACCTCAGTGGATTTCCATTAATCAGTTACCCTAACTTCTAAAAGGTATTTGTCATAATTAATACTCCTTTAGATTAGTACAGGAGTATGGTGTCCTGAACAAAACGTGATGAGGACATTTTGCAGGTGTTTTTGAAATACTGTGTAATGTTGTGATTTTCAAACAAGTAGAAGGCATGGTGTATAATATGCTTTTCACCTAGCTTGAATGGTGCATCAATGAACAAAATACTACTTCTATTAGAAATAATCTGATTTTATTCAAGTGTGTTTCCTGTAATATTTCAGTAAGTGTTGTTACATATTTCAAACATGAAAAAGCTTTGCATTTGGATCTGTACATTTTAGTAACTGAACCCAAAATTTCAGAGGCACAAATATGTAAGTCTTGATTTTACAGATTTTGTTTGGATCTGTTCTGTTGTGTTTTGTTTTGTTTCCTGAACGGGTGACCTAGTTGTACATAACCAGATAATCTCCCAAATTCTTTCTTCAGGTGTTCAAATATTGAAATGATTTCTTCCACTCACAAATGGCATGCTATATGGTTCCTTTGCATCCCTTTCTTAAGGAATGAAGGAGGACAGAGATATTTTTCCGTATACTGGGTCTCATGGACCAGGTTCCAATCCCAAACAAACAACAAAAACAAAACAACAACAACAAAACCTTGGTCAGTTTGAAGAGTGATACAAAGGTTCAGAAAAGAAGAAAGTTAGTTGTTGGCATGGTGTGTAGTGTCAGTCTTTCAAGGTATACTTCCTGCTTTTAGACCTGAGCTCCCTAAGGAATTATTGTCGTCGTCGTCCCCCCCCCCGGCCTTGCCATTTTGTGGCCTTTAGAGAGACTGCTTGCTGGTGGGGTTGCAGCTCCCATCGAGCTTCACATTATGCCAATAGGCATGGACTTGGTAGTGAGAGTGTGTGAGAGGAGTCTATGGCCTTCTTATAGCAGCAATTGTAAAGGCAATTTGCAGGCTATAGACCTTATTAGTGAGGGTTGGCGTGGAGTAGACTGCAACTGCTAACCTGTAAGCAAGAATAACTAAGGAGGAACAATAAGAAAGAACCAATTGTGACTGCCCATATCTTGACTCAGGATCTTCTTGTCTCATACTCTCTAGATAACCCTTAGAGGCAAAGCGTTGTTTTTATTTTTCTACATTTGTTTAAGGGTCTCAAATTTTACTCTTTGGGAAACCCGTAAATTTTCTGACTCAGGTCATGTTAAATGCTGTGAGTTTTAAACCCGTAAATTTTCTGACTCAGGTCATGTTAAATGCTGTGAGTTTTCACTAAATATGTTCCAAACTAAGATTTGTCCAATGAAAAGAATAGCAAGAAAAAGTCTTTTCTTCATTGATTTGTTCAGCCAAAAATACAAGACTCCTGACCATGTCACAGAACTGAAAATAGAGGGAACCACTGCAGAAATCCTTGAAAGCAATCAGCCTATTTTTTTCTTTTGTAGTGGAATATTTTCTCTACCCCCTTCATTGGGGTGAGCACTATCCTACCCTTTTTGTACAACAGCTTTATGTTTATTAGCAGCTGTTGTCTCAGAACTAACCTTCTGTAATCTTATATGGAACCTAGACTAACCTTCCATAATCTTATATGGAATAAGATTAAAAGGACTATATCATTCTGTCTCCTCTTTCTGTTGGAAGGAGGGAGTTACAAATATCAATCAACCCATTCCTGATGTTCTATTCCATATCCACTTTCTGAGCATTTGCACTGGTTCTCTTTGGTCTAATTTATGCTGAAGGAAGGTGGTTCCTTCTAAGAGGGAGGCTCTGCTCTCATAGGTCAGCATCCAGGTAGATAACTGGCAGTGGCAGAACCTTTCATGGGAGTTTTATTCTTACTATGGTTTTAATTTAAATCAGACATATCCTGGAAAATACAGCATTTCTTTCTCACTTAAAGAAATTATGCTTATTTTAAGAAAAAAAAATATAGATTTTTCACTTAGTTGACCATTACATTTCCAGCCTATAAAAACTCATAATCAATATGTTTCAAATTATAAATTTCAAAAAAATATCAGCTTTGAAATATGTTTGCCAAACAATATAATTCATTTGCCCTAAGAATTCTAGCCAATCTTTAATTTTGCTGTAGTATAACATCATTAAGAAAAATTTTGGGGTTTAAATGAATGTCATACCAAAACTTTTTTTTTTTTTTTAAGATTTATAAAGGTAACTGGTAAAGGTTAGAGAATATTTTGTAATACCATATCTAACTGTATTTAGACTATACCATTATCTAATTCTAGGTTAGTTGATTTTGTAGTTCGTTGTCAGACTATCAATTCTTGTAAGAATACTTATGAAATTGCAGTATCAGTAAATCTGAATTTGACTGTTTTTCAGCTCAGTACCTGAATATTTCTTTAAGCAAAAATAAAAATATGAAAAGAATAGTGTTTGAAACAGATACGGGCATCAGTAATAGAATGAAATGTTATTTAATGGAAAATTTTTTAATTTCTGATTTAGATGCTCCACACTTTCATACCGTATATAGCATTTACTAAGCATTTGAATTATATTTTGCTTTGTATTTTGCCGGGCAGCTTATGTACTCAGAGATCACCTAAGTACCAATAACACATTCTTGACTGAATAATGATGTATGTTGAATGTTACTTTTTTTGTCTTATAAATGGATGGCAATTTACACAGCTGTGGATGTGGGATGTTTCAATCCCAGACCATGTTGTAAGAAAAATTGAATGACAGTGAGCAAAACAGCAGTAATTATAAAACTAATTACTAAATGCTGATGATGCCCATAGGCTTTGCATAACTAAAATTAGAAAAGGAAATTGCTTTCGGCTTCAGAGAGGCAACATGCTAGTTATTTCACTGTTTCAGTCAAAATGGAACATGGTGTATAAAGTTCAATCAGGAAAAAAAAAAAACAGTTTATGCACATATTTTTTTATACAGAAATGTTAAAAAAAATCATCTTTTTTGTCTTTTAATATAAACATATCTATAACATAAATCGAGAAAAGTGATATGAAACAACTTGTTGAACATCTTTCTATAGAGCTTTACAAGGCCTAATTTACCATTTACTTACTTCAGCTTTGCTATTTATCAAAGAATCTACATGAATATGAAAAAAGAATCATGTCCTACCACGTAGGCCATGTGAAATATATGTTTGGGATATGCTTTGCAGGAGACGGGATTTCATAATTCCCTCAGTGGAGTTCCAGCTCACATGTATCCTGGGTATTTAGGGATTAGATTCATCTACTACACATGTATGAGTTTTTCCACGGCTAGAACTGCTGGAAAGAATCTTAATGTCTACTTTAGCTATAGTATATTTTTATATTTTATATTAATGCTGATATTACATAATGCTGATATTATGCATACCTATGTTTAGATATATATGCATACAATACTTAAATAGAATATGTGTATATTAATACATTTAATACATTAATACATTTTAGTTCATAAGCTAAAAAAGTATTAGTGACATGAAGACAAAGCGACAATTCAGGAAGCACATAAGGATTACCTTTTGCTAAACTCAGCTTAACATTCTGAATCTATGCTGTTGATTCATACAAAATTACACAGACATTATGGGATTTACCCTCCAAATTTTGGAGGGGGGGGCAGGGGGGAGGAGGGAGTTGATTGTTTTGTTTTTCAGTCTTTTCTTAATTTTTCATTCATCTTTTTGGCTGAACTGGGAAAAAATATATATTTGTCTGGGGGGGGTAACTGATAGATAGCTCTTTCTCAAAGGTTTGAAAGAAATACTCATTTCTTTCACTTCTGTCAAAATACATGAAACAAAAATCCACCAAGTTTGAATATTTTTAATTTCAAAGTTGTTCCAATGCATCGAGATTTAGCAGCTGTTGATAATGAAATCTAAAAATTAAAAATATAAAATCGGTGATCTGAGTGGTTTTTAAAATTCTCTATCTTATTCAATTTTCTGCTTTTTGGTAATTACATTGTAAGCCTTAGGAAAATATTAGGTCATTCATAGGAAAGCAAAATTTAAGTGTAGTAGAGTCATACAGTATGTTTCCAACATATAAACATTACAGTAAGATTTATTTTTTTTATATATATATTTTTAATGTGGGCCACTGAGTTATTTTTCATTTTGTTATATCCTGGTAAATTTGTGCTAAGGTAGATGATCTGAAATTGGAATGTCACATATCCAAATAAAGAATAAAAGAGAATGTTTGTTTGTCATACCGGATTTTTTAGAATCAAAGTCTGCAATCCTCACTTTGACATGGTCCCCACATTTAAAGGCACATTTCTACTCGGTTGTCAAGAACAGATTGTAACTGTTCTCATGCACTGTTTATATGTATAATATATACAATTTCCATCCAAGTTTGGAAAAAAAAAAATACTTAAAGGACTTAAAGTACTATTTGAAAACAAGGAACTAAAACTTCTCTTTATTCTTATGTTGTTTTTTTTGTTTGTTTTGTTTTTGCATTAATAGCAGTAGCATTATTAGTGGCATTATTTCTGAGTTTCAGTTCTACAAATCACATTAAAATCATTAAGTGATTTTATTGAATGAGATTGTCTTTAAAAAGCACTCAGAAAAAGGCAAATAACAAATCCTTCTTATAAGGACACAATTTTCTCAGAGGTTTCTGTCATGTTACGCTTTAGCAATCTCTCTATTGTGTGAAAAGAAACAATTTATTTTCAGTACTTGAAGGATACAGAATGTCTGACTGACTGCTGTCATAGCCTGTTGTTTTTAACATAAACATTACAGCTGTGTTTGCTTTGAAATATTTGGCCATTATCCAGTAAATCTGTGCTGGAACACTAAATTATCACCTTATGCCCTCCTCCATCATAAGGAAGTGCTTTTGTCAAGAAAACATTGCTGCTGTCTCTTCCTACTTTTTATTTCTGCGTATTCAGGAACTTTTTCTTTTGTTTTGTTTTTGTTTTCTTTTGTTTTATTGTCACTTAAAAGCGAACTACTGAATGTCCTGATAGGTAAACTAAAAAGCATACAGAAATATAGATGAAAGTCCTTCCTTAGTAGATGAAATTAAAAAACATATTTGGCCCTAATTTTTGTGAATGTTCCCAAGATGTTTAAGATTTTAGCAATTTAATCTGTCTGATTATTGCACTATTTTCTTGACAGATATGAAGAGATTTGTATCGTTGTTGTCTTCCTTACTCTTTCACAGTTATCTGTGTCATGAACTTGTAAGAAGTATTTACATCATAAATACAAAAAGTAATTAACACAGATGAAAACAGCGAACCTCACATAATTGAAGTTTTCACAAGTGGAAATAACTTGGTGAGTCTTTCTTCAAGGAAAGGGTGGTTAGGCATTGGAACAGGCTGCTCAGGGAAGTGGTGGAGTATTTAAATACCCTGGGGGTGTATGCACATGGTGCTTAGGGACATGGCTTACTGGTACATCTGGTGGTGTTAGGTTGGCCATTGGACTTGATGATCTTAAGGGTCTTTTTCAACACAAATGATTATACGCTTCTAAGTTTACATCCTAACTTAAGATAGTGTTGAAGAAGAGGCTAGATTTAATGATCATGTGCTTGCCACAATTAATGCTCTAACTGAAATTCAATGTACATACATTGCATAAGATTGGGTCTTTTTCTTGTGTGTGTACATGAGCATGGAGGAATTACTGTATGATCTATATTTCTTCCAGTGTTCTTGGAGGAGTTTTTACATGTATGTTAGCTGTCTCTTTGTAAAGATGAAGGTTTTTTCCTACTCAGTTTTTCAAAAACTTTTCTACTTCCCTGTGCAGTTTTTGATTCCTTGAAATACTTTCCAATATCATAAGTAACAAATCTCCTCAATTAAGAAAAATTTAAACATATGCTTAACTTTAGACACATAAGCAATTCCATTGATTTAAACAAGATTATTCATTTGCTTTGAGTTAAGACTTAAGAGTCTTGCTGAACGTGAGTCATAAGAAAAAGGCAAAAACCAGATCTAAAATTAGGGCAAGAATTACCTTCCTCAGCTTATTATCTTTTCAGTCTTTCTTTGTATTTGTAATTCCTTGTCAATTTATCAGTCTGTATGGCATGCTCATATCTGTAGACAATTTGTATTCTATTTTCAAGTATCTTTTTGTGAAATGCTAGATCTGTTGGTTTCCTGAAGTCTGTTCTGCATTACGTTTACTACGTTCCCTACATGGTGTTTTTAAGAAATTACAAGATTGATTTTAACCACATGCATTTAGATTGCAGAATTTGGTTTGAAATCATTGCAAAGAAAACCAAAGCACTTTTGAGTTAAATCTCTGAGATATTATCATTGTATGATAAATTTTAGCTGATTTCTGCCTGTTCTGCCTTACTGTCACAAGGGAGTGCATCAAAGGTGTTTAGCACAAATAAACTGTAGTTATCTTAGAAGAGAAGCCTCTGTTTTTACGCAACAAGATTGGGTCCACTTTCTCTATGATCAGAGTATTACAAAGCTAGCAAAGAATAATTTATATCAGAGGTTCTGTGATGGAATGAAATGGAACTCTTTTGAAGTATGATCTCTGAAAGCACAGCATGAAGCTCAAATAAAGTGAAGGACATTCGCTATTACAAGTAATGTCCTTAATAATCTTGTTAGTCTAGTCTCCCTCTGTACGAGACAAATGGAACATTATTGGCTTATGGGCTGTAGTAAATAATTTAGTTTCCAATATTCAGACTGCTTTGACAGTAAATTAAAATGACATGAAAGGGGCTTGTTGAATAAAGAAAGTATCCAATCAAATTTAATTGGCATGACTAAGGCAGTAGAAATATGTTTTATAATTAAACCATGTTGTCTTGGAGCTTTATAAGCATGTATGAATCAAAATGTCAAAAATTATTCTTTGATACTGTGCATTTAAAACTTTGCATGGTGAATAGTTTTCTTAAACAAGGTTCTAGACACGCATATTGATTCAACATGAGAATAGTTTTAAAGTTTTAAATAAGTCTGGTTTTAGCATTTATCTACTGATCCTAGGATTTTCAGTAAAAGCATTGAATATTTTTATAGTCCCTTCATACATTAAAATATGTCTGGCTATTAAACTAGTTTCACATGATCCAGCTTTTTACTCAGGTATAAGCTCTGCAATGTTTCAGCTGTTATAATTTGGGATGTCTGAAATTAGTGGTAATAAGTGAGAGCGTAAAAGAAGGAAAACAACTGGTGGAAACGTGAAAGGGAAGGTAAAATAGGTGGCAAAATACTAGTTTTCTTTTACTATTTCTTTTACTTATTTTAGTCAACCAATTTTAGAGTTCACATATATTAACCAAATTTTTTGAAATATCTCTCTGCCAAAGTAATTTCAGAAAATGTATATTGAATGTGTATTTAATTGCATAAAGAGAAAATATCTACACAGTCCAAGGAGGACAGTACCTTCAGAAACTTGCACATTTCCAATCATTCCTTTGTTCTGATACACACACACACACACCACTATATAATAGTTACTTGCACATCCTAATGATACTTCTTTTTCTAAAAAGATATTATATAGCTTGTCCTGTCATTCAAACAAAGAAACAAAAAACCTTATAGAGAAGTGGATGGGACCACTCTCATGACTGGAGTGCTGCAATGTCTGGCTACAGGCTCTTCAGAAGGGACAGGCAGCACAGAAAGGGTGGTGGTGTGGCTCTCTGTATTAGAGTGTTGTGATGTTGTGGAACTTGAGGCTGGGAATGATAAGGTTGAGTCCCTATGGGTTAGGATCAGTGGGAAGGCCAACAAGGCAAGGATCCTGGTGGGGGTCTGTTATAGACCGCCGAACCAGGATGAGGAGATGGATGAGGAGTTCTACAGGCAGCTGGCAGAAGTTCCGAAATCGTCAGCGCTTGTTCTCGTGGGGGACTTTAACTTCCCAGACATATCCTGGAAGCACAACACAGCCCAGAGAAAGCAGTCTAAGAGGTTTCTGGAGAGCGTGGAAGATAGCTTCCTGACGCAGCTGGTTAGAGAGCCTACCAGGGGAGGTGCCCCGCTAGACCTTCTGTTCACAAACAGTGATGGACTGGTGGGAGATGTGGTGGTTGGGAGCTGTCTTGGGCAGAGTGACCACGAAATGGTTCAGTTCTCTATTCTTGGCGAAGTCAGGAAGGGGACCAGTAAAACGGCTGTCTTGGACTTCTGGAGGGCTGACTTTGAGCTGTTCAGGACACTGGTTGGCAGAGTCCCTTGGGAGGAGGTTCTGAAGGGCAGAGGAGTCCAGGAAGGCTGGGCACTCTTCAAGAAGGAAATCTTAATGGTTCAGGAGCGGTCTGTCCCCACGTGCCCAAAGACGAGCCGGCGTGGAAGATGACTGGCCTGGCTGAACAGAGAGTTGTGGCTCGAGCTTAGGAGAAAAAAGAGGGTTTATAATCTTTGGAAAAGAGGGCGGGCTACTCAAGAAGACTATAAGGATGTTGTGAGGCTGTGCAGGGACAAAATTAGAAAGGCCAAGGCTCATCTGGAGCTCAATCTGGCTACTGCCGTTAAAGATAACAAAAAACGTTTTTACAAATACATCAACGCAAAAAGGAGGACTAAGGAGAATCTCCATCCTTTACTGGATGCAGGGGGAAACTTAGTTACAAAAGATGAGGAAAAGGCTGAGGTGCTTAATGCCTTCTTTGCCTCAGTCTTTAGCGGCAAGACCAGTTGTTCTCTGGATACCCAGTACCCCGAGCTGGTGGAAGGGGATGGGGAGCAGGATGTGGCCCTCACTATCGACGAGGAAATGGTTGGCGACCTGCTACAGCACTTGGATGTACGCAAGTCGATGGGGCCGGATGGGATCCACCCGAGGGTACTGAGCGAACTGGTGAAGGAGCTGGCCAAGCCTCTTTCCGTCATTTATCGGCAGTCCTGGCTATCAGGGGAGGTCCCAGTTGACTGGCAGCTAGCAAACGTGACGCCTATCTACAAGAAGGGCTGGAGGGTAGACCCGGGGAACTATAGGCCTGTTAGCTTGATCTCAGTGCCAGGGAAGCTCATGGAGCAGTTTATCTTGAGTGTCCTCACGCGGCACTTGCAGGGCAACCAGGCGATCAGGCCCAGTCAGCACGGGTTTATGAAAGGCAGGTCCTGCTTGACGAACCTGATCTTCTTCTATGACAAAGTGACATGCTTAGTGGATGAGGGAAAGGCTGTGGATGTGGTCTACCTTGACTTCAGTAAGACTTCTGACACCGTTTCCCACAACATTCTCAAGGAACTGGCTGCTCGTGGCTTGGACTGGCGTACGCTTTGTTGGGTTAAAAACTGGCTGGATGGCCGGGCCCAAAGAGTTGTGGTGAATGGAGCCAAATCCAGTTGGAGGCCGGTCACTAGTGGAGTCCCCCAGGGCTCAGTACTGGGGCTGGTCCTCTTTTATCTTTATCAATGACCTGGATGAGGGGATTGAGTGCACCCTCAGTAAGTTTGCAGATGACACCAAGTTAGGTGCATGTGTCGATCTGCTCGAGGGTAGGAAGGCTCTGCAGGAGGATCTGGATAGGCTGGACCGATGGGCTGAAGTCAACTGTATGAAGTTCAACAAGGCCAAGTGCCGGGTCCTGCACCTGGGGCGCAACAACCCCAAGCAGCGCTACAGGCTGGGAGATGAGTGGCTGGAAAGCTGCCTGGCCGAGAAGGACCTGGGAGTACTGGTTGATAGTTGGCTGAATATGAGCCAGCAGTGTGCTCAGGTGGCCAAGAAGGCCAACAGCATCCTGGCTTGCATAAGAAGCAGTGTGGCCAGCAGGGCTAGGGAAGTGGTTGTCCCCCTGTACTCGGCTCTGGTGAGGCCGCACCTCGAGTATTGTGTTCAGTTTTGGGCCCCTAGCTACAAGAAGGACATGGAGGTGCTCGAGAGAGTCCAGAGAAGGGCAACGAAGCTGGTGCTAGGTCTGGAGAACAAGTCTTACGAGGAGAGGCTGAGGGAGCTGGGATTGTTCAGCCTGGAGAAGAGGAGGCTCGGGGCGACCTTATTGCTCTCTATAGGTACCTTAAAGGAGGCTGTAGAGAGGTGGGGGTTGGTCTATTCTCCCACGTGCCTGGTGACAGGACGAGGGAGAATGGACTAAAGTTGCACCAGGGGAGGTTTAGGTTGGATGTTAGGAAGAACTTCTTTACTGAAAGGGTTGTTAGGCATTGGAATGGGCAGCTCAGGGAAGTGGTTGAGTCACCATCCCTGGAGGTCTTTAAGAGACGTTTAGATGTAGCCCTTAGTGATATAGTTTAGTGGAGGACTTGTTAGTGTTAGGTCAGAGGTCGGACTAGGTGATCTTGGAGGTCTCTTCCAACCTAGATGATTCTGTGAAGTTATCTATGAAAAAGTTTTCTAAATTAAACTTGTCTTTTTGAAAATATGGACAGATGACTTCCCTCCTAGTTTAGGAACATTATTGAAGTTACTAAAAAATACTGATGCGCATGCATAAGTGGATGCTAGGATTCTAAAATGGATTAAACTTTAAGGCACAAGAAAAGACAGATACAGAAGTGGAAATGAATGGCAGAATTCAACGTTTGTGTATAACCTTGTATATGATATATAGCATATTCATATACTGTCATGCACTCCTGACATGAATTATGTCCAGTTGCAGATATAAATATCCATGGGTCTATTTATGGACCAGTATTATTTTAAAAGAAACCAGGTCTGTGCAGCTCCAGGCATCTCTCCCTCTTTTCTAGAGCTCAAAACCTACCATTCTTTATCCAAGTCCTAAGGTTTAATACTTGGTTGTGTATGTACATTGGACTCTGTGGCATCCTGCGGTGCCTGACACTCTGGTTTCTGAGATGAGTTCAAGCTGATAAAGCCTGTGCTACTTGTACTATGAAAAAAGGTGAAAACTTCTTTTCAGCATCACCTAGCCTCATCTTTTGCAGGAAAAAAAAAAAAAGTTTTCCTTAATCTTTGATAGGTGTGGGTAACTGGATGTCCAATTGCTTGTCTTATATACCATTCTGTTTGTAGACATGGGGGTGAAAAATTCTGTTTTTTAGGTGAGTGAACTCCACGTGAACAGAGCTAAATAAAGGCTCTAGCTGATCTCACTTGACAGCTGGAAGCCTTATTTCCCCTGAAAAGAGAAGTGGGAATTCTATGAGGTGAAGTCTGCCTTAAATTTCTACTCATGACAAATCTGTGCTTGTCTTCTCAGCACTGTGTTACTTCATACTTTTATTCTCTTGTATTAGAGCCTTGTAGAAAGATTTTGAGAATTAAATGCAAAACCTTCTTAAATACCTTGCAAACTCCTCACCCTAGACTACTTCCTGAATCATCAGTTTGCTGATTAAGCAGAATTTTACTAGCAGTGACATTTTAGGCATTGATGGTTTGTATCATACCAACCAGGTGCAGGTGAATAACCCCTCTGTTGTAGTTTTAGTTAAAGCCTCCTGGTGGGGAGTTTACATTTCTCTAGCTACGTCATATTTGCATCAGTATAACTATGGGATATCATCACTGAAAATTATTATTGAATTCAAGTGGGAGTTTTTTAAAGATCTGTGGGCATTGTTCATGGGCCTTGACTCTGTTAGCTATTACTGTTATTGTGGACCTCATATCTCTGCTGAGTCTTCCAGTACCCAAAATTCTACTTATTTTGTCTTCAGCGCTGAGCATCCCAAAAAATTTCTGCTCAAGAACTGATTCCCAACGTGAATGATCAGTTAGTAAACTTCAGGCTCAGTGAAATCAATGTCAAAACTCAATGGCAAAATAACGCCAGCCCTTCCAAAGAGAATAGCAAATTGTTTCTAACAGATCAGGATTCCACTGCAGATTTTTATTATCTTTTTTTTTTTTTTTATGATAAATCAAGATTGACAGACAAGCCGTATTTTTTCCCGAATATTGTTTTGTGGGGTGGCTGGTTCTTCCAAGGATAAGATTTCTGGTTTGATTCTTCAAAGTGTAGGACATGTTTTTATATTGTATTGCATCTGGTTTGTGTTAGCATAAATTCTACCAATTTTGCTTTTACTGGCTTTGAAGAAAATATAGTAGAAAATAACGAACGCTTACATTTCATGATTGCTGATTACATTTCTTGTTTGATTTACCTTTTTTTCTATATTTTCAAATTTGCCATTTCAGATTGAGAGCTGTTCCTTTCATCTTTATTTTTCCTAGTTTACTAGTACTAGGTATCTTCTTTTAGTATGTACCAGAATTTTAAATATTTTTGTTTCCACGTATCTTTTTGTCAAGGAAATTAGTTGTTAGAATAAGGGTCAGTTCAGGTAGGCTCAAGATTTAGACCACATTACTTTCATTCTACAATGTTTACAAATTCCATGACTCACAAGAAAAAGAAAAAAAAAAAAAAAGGCAATTGGCTGTGTGCTTTCTTTCATCAAGCATATTGTTCTGATGTCCCAAATTGCATTTCTTCTTCATCACTGTAAGAGGTGTACTTCTATTTTATTAGAATGCAAACAGAATGTTTTTAAAAGCAATAAAATAAAATACATTGGAAAGATATTATGTGATGTGTTAAGATTTACTTTTTGATATACTAGTGAAATCTACTGGGGAGAAGTCCTTGCTGTATCTGGTGTTTTTTTTTCTTTTTTGGTTTTTAATTTTTATTTAGTTTTTGGCCCATTTGTGCTGAACATTGTAATATATAGAATAGAACTTGGAGAAAAATATACCTCTCTCTATGTGCAGAAGTACTTTTCTGAATTAGTATTTCAGGGCCTAACATACAAATTTAAAAACAAAACAAACAGGAGAACACAATTGTATTTTCACATTGTGATTTAGTTAACTAGACATCCTCCGTAACATCAAGAGTGTCGTTTTTTTTGTTATGAAGTCTAGATTATATTCAGTCAATACAGAGTAGGGCTTGGGAGCTATATTATGTGAAAAATGACCATATGTGATAGATTTTTACAGAACAAAATTCACAGTGATACAATTGCTTACCTTTTCACAGTGACACTTATTAGAACTTATGAGAATCATAAGAGGTAATCTCCTCCTAGAGGCAACATAACTTTGTATTTGTTTGTTAGAGCACTGTGTATTATTGGGGAGATAGATAGTCCATCTTGTTTAGCTAAAACAATGCTGTACTATGTGTCATAGTACCATACTGAAGTTCTTATAAACATCTTACTTACAGATATTTTATGATTTTATGGCTTCACAAACAAAATGTAAGATCTTTCTAAAACTTTAACAAAACATTTTGAAACTTTTTTTCCTTCTTCATTCTTTACTAACCTCATGCAGAATGTGTATTTTTCTTAACTGAAATTCATCATCCAGTGTTTCATGTAAGTGAAATATGAGAGTAAAAATAGTAGAATTTTCAAGGCTTTTGTATAGACTCAGGAGAGTCTTTCCTGCAATATCTAACTGAAAAGGTAATGAACTGTAAAATATGTTGAAATGATTGGGGATTAAAAATCTCTGGTGTGTAGTGACAGTACAATTATATTCCACAGTAAAGGTTTCTTATATTAAGTGTAATAAATAAAACTTATTTTTTTTCCACTGTGATTGGTTGTCACCACTGTAATGATAGCTTTGACCTTCTCCCTCTTCAAATGTCGTTAGCCTGTGACCAACCAGTCAGGATGTTATAGAATGAATTGGGATGGCTGTGCATGAAGCCAGCTATTGAAAGCAAAAAAAAAATTGAACACAAAAGTCTGTGGCAACTTCTGAGTCTTTTTGCATTGCTGCTCATGCACAACTGCTTTTACTCACATTTTCTATCTTGCAATATGTTAATTTATTTTAAGGTATCTTTAACTGTAGCTGCTACAGCTATCTATTTAGTTTTAAGATATCTAGTTAGCATTTTTAACATTCAGATCTATATATGTTTATAGCACATTGCTCTTTTTATTCAAACAAGAGCAACCCTGTTCATCTGTTTGTGGGGATAAACCAGAAGAGTGCAAAAAATTTTTCTACTTCCTTATGAATAGTGGAGCAGTCAGGAGAAAGGATATAAAATTCCCTTATTAATATGTTTGGGTCATGCATTACCAGGTACAGAACATGAGCCTCTGTTTTAACATTTATGCTAGTGTGAAGTGTGAATATTAAAGAATTATCGAAGTACTAGTGACTAGCCATAGTTATTCATCAGAATGGTGTGCCTTTTATTCCCTTTTTTCCCCCCTTTTTCTCAGGCACTGTATGTCTGGCTGGGATGTCAGGCAAGTGCTCTCTTAGTGTTTGACCTGTTTGGCTCTCCATTGTGCTTTTCCTATATGCAAGAACTAACTCTTTACTCCTCCCGGAGACTTAATGGCATCATTTCTACAAAGAGCTTAGTTTCTTTTGGCTCAGGGAGCAAGCAGTACAACTCATTTCAGTGTTGCAGCTCTGGGATCTGTACAATTTCCCTTATCCACTGTCCTTTATAGAGGTAGTTATTTTTCTTAAAGGAAACTATATCAAGCAACAAGGCAAATAAAAATAGACGCATTTATACTAACATTTGATGGACTTTGTAACATATTATTGCTTTAACTATTCTGTGCAATTACACAGGATTGTGTCGCCCAACATTAATGATCTTGTGAACAACTGCATTAGTATCCAAAGTCTTCTAAATAATATTTCTACTAACTTAATGGTCATACCTCATATGACCAGATAAGAGAAATGAGAACTCACTTGCTCTAAATTTATCTGAGCCTCTAGATGGGAGAACTCAAAACTCCTCCACTTTATGAGAACTTTTGATTAGGGTTTGGGTAGGTGGATAATGAAAGAGTGAAACATTGAAATGTGCCTAAATAACATGCTGTTACAAGCCTTATGATAGATTTGTGTTTGACTTAACAGCTTTTGGAACCTAATAAAAAGAACTTAATTGTCAATTTCTTGAAATTGCTAAGAAAACCTAGTGATGTTGGTAGGGTATAATAAGGAGTTTTCTCATCACTGTCTTGAAGATTGAGCCTATACAAAAAAAAAGGATTTATCTCTGTGGTAACTCTAAGTAATTGATATACAGACAAGGTTTGGTTCCAATTTGCCAGCAATAAAGTTGTAATAGGGTTTTCTCTGCAATTTTAGCCTTAATGTGCTCATTCCAAAGAGCGGTATTTTTCCAAGCGAACAAATAACATCAGTAAAGCTTACGATCAGTAATAGCCCCACACTGATGCTCGCATTAAACTTGTTAAATCAATTCACTAGACACTTTCTAAAGTGGACTGTCTGTTTACTTTGACTTGCACCCTGTGAGGATTATCCATCAGTTACATTTATTTGAATGATCTTTACATTTGAATTTTGTAATTATTCATGCATCATTGTGGTTACAAATCTGTCTTCTCATTTTTTTTTTCAGCTGTATTTTTGTGACTTCTGATTTTTTCACCTTAGTTATATGAAGGATAGGGGTATTTAGTGACACACAGTAGAATGCATTGTATGTTTAGCCTTATCCAAATCCTAAATGAGCACTTTGCTGCATAATTATGGTGGCTTCTCTTGGAAGTTAGATATTTCATATTGCTGTTTACTGAAGGTGCCAATCCACTATTTGCAGCATTGTTCTTCTAGGATAAAAAATTAACATATAAATAATGTAGGATTACAGTATTTTGAAATAATTAGCAAGATGTGGTAAGTACTAAATGATTTATTAAAGATGTAATTTAGTGAGATTTGCTGCATAAGATATTAGAGTGCAAAAAGCCATACTGTACTCTGCAAGGAATCATTTTGTAGACGGTTAATCTACCAACTAGGCTTCATTTTTCACTCCCTACGAAACCAGTATGCTCCTGCACACTGCCTTTTGTCAGTAAACACAAAGGGAAATCTGAAGTAATCAATCTTGCTTATCAGTAGCATTCAGTATATTTACCTTTCTTTTATTTTACTCTTTGGCTCTATAAAACTAGACTAATGTGAAACGAAATGCTAAGAGTTTAAAAGTTTAGAGTTTTAAGTCTGGTAGCTACATACTCATTTTAGAAGGCAGTGCAAAACAAAATAATGGCATTACCTCCTCCATATATTAAGCAAACTGAAAATGTTCTGAAAAGACCTGATGTCGGGGGGGGGGGGGGGGGATGATAAAATGTGGGCAATGGGAATTTCCTGGATAAGGAAGTTCTATCACATGCTTGTAGCTAAAATCTGCATGGATTATTATGATTATCTACCATTTTGTCACACTCCCAAGGCTGAATCCACATAGGTAGCACAGTGAAGAAAAACCCGCTGTCTATGAAACATTACAGCTGTCCCTTACATGCATTGCTTCCTTGCTGAAAATAATTCTTTACTTTTCCCTTAAGTATAAGTTTTTTATAATAAACATGTGATAAGATTTTTTGAAATGGTAGCTAGCTTGATTATAAAAATATTCAGACAGATATGTGGCAGAATACCTTATCCTTCTCCACCCCTGTCCCCTTTAAGCTTATGTCTCACTTGTCATTATTTAGCTATCTAATTGCTATTTATTTTCAAGGAGGCAATTTGCCATAGCTGGAAGTGGTGATGTTGAGGGAAATACTTATTCTCCATAAGATATGAAAAGTCTGTAAATACATAATGCTGCAGCATCATGAAGAAATTGGACGAATAAGTGTCATTTACAATACCTATAAATAGCTCATCCAACCCAACCACTTTCTTCTGTTTCATTTGTTATTGTTTCACACTGGAGGAATCCCACCTCTTAAGCAATCTCTCTGACTTTTCCAGCCTGCACCCCAGAAATAATCTAATATTCCCATCTTTGACAGAACAGAAACACCAGAAATACGCTCTCCAGAAAAGCAGTGCAAGACATGCATAATGAACTCTTAATCCTTAATTTAGGAAGAAAATACTTAATTTTAAGTAGGAGTCCTTCATTCCTACTTTCACTTAATTTCTTCAGTAGAAATTAAGAGGCATGTAGTTTTTGCCTTTTTAGACTTACTAGCTGTTGTTGTTTCCAGTGCAGATTTACAATGTTTAAATATGGAAAAGGCAAGAAAATAAAGGTGATATACTGTCATTGTCTCCTATACCCCTTTCTACTCTGCAGCTATAACTGAAGTAAATTACACATGATTAGGAAAGATGTTGAAGTTGTAAGAAGCTTAGTGATAGATAGAAGACTTGTGTGCGACTTATGGTTTAATTGAGGTAGAATAATGTAATTTACATAGATTCTGTTAGGTCACAGTTGATCAAAATTTACATTATGTTGATGCATCTTAAAAGCCAGCTAAATGTTGGAACATTCTGGTATACTTGAACTATCTCTTCCCCTTTCTACGGCTTTCTCGATCTGAGGGTGGCATCATCAGCTTGGCAAATGAACTCTATAAGAACTGGGGATGTACAATATTGATTAACACCTTCTCTGAGTCTGTTAGCAGCACCTTATGTTGGACACGGTCTAGGGATGGAAACAGAGATGTCTCTCTCTGAAGGACCTTGTAGGTGAATCCATGGCACCGTCCAACTGGATGGCAAGCAGAAGAGGGAGAGATCCTTCCTTCCCCAGTCTTTTTGAGCAAGAATGCATGTGAGATTGTGGTTGGGTGAAGCCTGTGTGAACATATTACAGTTCGGCAAACAACTTCATGAAATAGAAGTGGCATTGCAGTAAACATTTTATGCAACTAATATTCTTCCTGATCTGTGTGTAACTGTGTGTAATTTCAGTCTTCAGTTTATGGTTGTTCTTCGTTCTCATACTTCCTAGGTAGTAGATCTGCATGTTTTGAATGGTTTGGTAGCAGAACGGTTGAAAAGGCAATCACAAACAGCATTTACTTATGAGTCTGGAAAATGCTCTTCATACACTGGAAGAGATATTGCAGTGCTTACTGTATTTCCTGACTTACCTACTTGTTTAGTTACATATTCTGCAGTAGTTCACCGTAGGTCTCTGTTTAGAATGGAAACCAATATTTACAGTAGTCACATGTTGTTGAGGAAAACTTTCAAGTTTTGGCTAATAATTTTAGGAAATCTTTCAGGAATTAGATTAGAATAGGATAGAATAGAATCATTAAGGCTGAAAAAGACCTTCAAGACTATCTGGTCCAACCACCACCCTACTACCAATGTTACCCACTAAACCATGTCCCTAAGTGCCAGGTCCAACCTTACCTTGAACACCCCCAGGGACAGTGATGCCACTATTTCCCTGGACAACCCATTCCAATGCCTGACTACTCTTTCTAAGGATAAACGTTTCCTAATTTCTAACCTAAACCTCCCCTGGCGCAACTTGAGGCCATTCCCTCTAATGGCCTCAATCTCTAATTCCCTCTAATCACTAATTACCTGGGAGAAGAGGCTGAAATAAATGAACAGAAAGCATCTTTTTAAGTGTATGTTCTATTGCTTGCTTTTTTATATTGGAAATTGAGTAAATTTCCCCATGTTAGTCTAGCTCACTAAAATGATTTTCCCTACAAATTATTTTATCTAATTCCAATGAATGATGTCAAAGTCATCAAAGCAGATGCTCTACACTAAATAATAATTACTACCTTTTATCTGTGTGTAAACAGAGCAGCTTTATTGGATATTTGGTCAAAAATTTGTGGGCAGGATTGATGTTCTGTTATCAGCAGATATTTTTATTTTATTCTAGATTTCAATTGAAAGTTCTCTGTCCAGTCAAAAGCTTGTCTTGAGCAGGAGTAGTCAATGATGTCAGTATTGCAGCATATCAATAGCATATCAATTAGCCAGTGGCATATGAGGGGATGATGTAGTGACCATTGCAGCCAACAGCCTCCATTGTACACTTGGATGGAGCAGAAACAACTTTCTGCATGAATTTGGAGCATGGCTCAAACTGGCATATCTGAGTCCCTTGTGAGATATCTTAATTGCTTTATCACCAAGTCCACGCTGTTCAGTAAGGACTAAAAGATTAAAGGGCTTCTTCAACATTTCTAATAACTAACCTTGGTTTTAGAGTATAAATCATTTCGGTGTTTTTATTTGTTTTTTCACTTCTGATTGTGTTCAGCTCTTTTTAAGGAAGAGGAAGAAGATAGGCTTAATTAAATACTTTTCCAAATGGTTGTGTGCATCTGCCTAGTTGACAAGTAAAGAAGCAGAAATATTCCTTGCACAAAATGAATCAAGATTGAAAAATCATTATTTTTGTTTTAAGAAACTAGCCCTTCCTAATAAAAACAGGCCATGTGAATAATTACTTCCCACTAATTTCTAATAAAACTCTCACTGCAAAATTTTCCTCCTTGGTTTAAAAAAAAAAAAAAAAAGTTTATCAAAGGAGCAAAAAGTTTTGATGAGCTTTACTAACTTTGATGTAAAAGTTATTGTAAAGGAGGTTTTACATAATAGTTGATTTGATAGTTAATATCTCTCCTAGGCCAGCCTGACTTATGAAATGACCTGTTCAGAAGAATCCCAGATTTGTTTCTTTGTTGTTTTTCATTTGTTTATTTGGAACTGAAAGTAGTAATCAGAATGTCATTTTAAAATTCTTTCTTTTACCATGCTCCTTTTGCTGACTGATATGTAAGATTTAGAGGGAAGAGAAAGCTTAACGTGTAGTAAGAACAGCAGCTAGAAGGATGCATTTTTCTCCGGTTTACATTTTGCTTAAGAGACATAAGAATCAAGGTTCTTAGAAATAACATTGTTAATATGTGCCTGATTTTTTATTGATAATAAATGTAGTTATAACAACTCTTAAATTCCCACACAAAGTGCATAGATTTTCTATAGTCATAACTGAACTCTTATATAGAACACTAATTTCATCATTTCCATTTCATTTTCCAATGTTTCAGAGCTTGAAAATATGGCCCTGTGTAACAGTCCTTACAGATGTGTGTACTGTGAACTGCTGGCAATTACATTTAGCCAATTTCTTGGCTAAAAAGCTGATTAACTTTGCCCCTTGGTCACAATTAAAAGAAAAATATATCTAAAGACAAATGAATCATCCTTTCTGTCTTGTGTGTTCTCTCTCCATTAATCTGTTCCTCTTTCTTACTTTTTCTCTTTTTTACTTTTTTTTTTTCCAAATCAAATCTTGTTAGGGCTTGTGCTGTCATTTTCTAAAGACATTGTCTCAGTGGCCAAATTGTATATTAATGATTTCTTCAAAGAGAGCAAGGAGAGCTTGGCCATTGCAAACCTAGGTATCCACAAGGCACTGTTGATCCACGAATAATGTTGACCATACCCCTGCTAAAGCAGTCGTATAGCAGTGTAAAGAAGGTGCTGGCACATAACGTTTTGTATTGCACGTGGGTATGGAGGCCCATGATGCTACTTGAGATGTGCTTTCAAGTGTTCATGGCACTGAGCCAGATGGAGTTCAAGAAGCGTTTGGACAACACTCTCAGACACATGATCTGATTGTTTTATTATTCTATTTATTTATTTATTTATGGTGGTCCTTTGGGGGATCTAGGAGTTGGACTCGATGATCCGAGTTGGAAGGGACCCACAAAGATAGTCCATGATCCTATGAGGAGGTAAGCAACCACAGTCAGAGGTGTTCTGATGCAAAAGTTTGCCTGGAAGGGATTAAAGATCTAAACCATGGAAACTTCTATAGCACCTTGTAAAATGGGGTGGCATTCAGAACAAAAAGCATGGTCAAAGTATGCTGGATTGGGTCTAGAATGAGAAGATCATAAACTGCTTTTAAAATTATAGGAATGGATATAATGAGTATGAGAAACCTGCTGAGGGAGGTCTAAGTAAGGATGGTAATAAGATAGGTGGAGATAGGGTCACTGTGCAAGTGGAAAGGGAAAGCAGAAAAATGTCAAAGTGCTAGGAGTAAGAAGGGACTGATGTAGGGTTGCAAAAGACTGAGGGGAGAGAGGCAGGTCACATTGGTTTGGGTCAGTCTTCAGCTGTAAGTCGATATTTACTTGTAAAGTATAAAAGTTAGTTGGGAACACAGGCCAAGCAAATATTGATTTAAACCAAGGGCTGGTATGAGCTTTTAATATTGTTGTTCCCTTTGTCCACTATGGCATTAGAAGCTGAAGTCCTTTTTATTTACTTACAGGTAGGTATGGTGTAAATATCTTTGATATAGGCTTTTAGGCTTGCTACCAGTGATCTGAAACTTGACCTGTGAAAACTGTCCTTTCTGGGCATCAAAAGTAATATAGCTTTAAAGAGCAATACAGGGCCTCTCCTAAGTGACCTGCCAATCATGCTAAACTCAAGTGTTATTTGCAGTGGTTTTGGAATGTGGTTTAATAATTCCCAGAGGACAGAATTCAGACCATGAAATACATTTCACTTTGGACCTGAGGATAGACCTGCGGTATGGTTCTGAAGGTGAAAGCTGGTGTTTATATCCAGTTAGACTCATGGCCTAGAGCAATTCGTGAACTTGCTGAAAAATGTTGCTAAGAGGATGTATGCGGCTTTGAATGTTTCTTTTTTTTTCTTTTACCATTTCTTGACTATGTAGATTGTTGTACAGCTGTAACGAATGTTAAAGTGCATGGTAGAAATAGTTCAATTTCAAAAGTATTTAAGGAATGACAGAAAAGATAAGCACCTGACAACAAACTTACAGTGAAGAATATTTAGTTTTTCACTGTTCTATTTTTTTCACCAGACAGGTAGTTATTATGTATGTGCTATACAAAAACGCAATGGATTGGTTTTAAATTTTTTTTTTTTTTGCTTAATGCACTGATACTTTGGCAGAGAGGTATTTGACTGTAAGAATTTTAATACTTAAATTTAGTAGTGATTCATAACCCCATTTCAGTACATCTGACACTAAAAATAACTACTGAGATTACTGTAGGTTCCAAATTAATAGGAATACCTTGCAAAAGGAGATTCTGTTGATATACCCCCCCCCCCCCCGCGACTTGCTTCCAACTTTCTTTTATGTTGAGACATTTCAAAGATAAGAAAGAGATATATTTTACTTGTAAAATAGTTCCTTGACTTTCATTTTAAAAAAATACTAAGTTTTACACAGAAGAAATTTAACTGCTTTGCTCCTGGATCAGTAATGCGTACAGCATTTCTTTACATGTTCTGAACTTGAGTTCATTAGAAGTAAGACATAACTAAAAGATCAATTATTTGCATTCATTTTCTTGCTTTCTTCAGATTCATTACAAATGCAGATGGATTGGTGTGCAGTACATGATAAAGCTGATTGATGGAGTTTTTTGCTCTAATCTGAAAGGTCATATTTTCACCTGGTTCCCTTGGAATTTGCTGGATACACAGATCAAGTGATGTCAGTTGAAACTCAAGAATGTAAATGTAATACACGATATTTAATAATGCAAATTATTAAATATATATATTTGATAAAATTAATGGAAATGAAAGCTCTTTTCTCATATTGCTTTTAAACTTTAGTGGAAAAACAAGATTGTAAAAGTATATCCTAGTGAATTCTAGTCCAGATGCACCTCTCATGCAGTTTGAGTGCAGGCTCTGTCCTGAAGCAAGTCATCAAAGAGAGCGCAGATTGGGTCTGCTGGGAATGCTCCTCATAGCCACTAGGCAATGACATGAAGTCACTGACTATTATGAGTTCCTGAAGGTTGTCCTTCCCTCATCATGCTGAGGTGTCTTTTAGCCACACAAAGATAGAGTTGAAAAACATAAAAAATATGAAAATATAAAAAATGAAAAGCAAAAATAGAGTTGAAAAGCATAGGGAACTGGGCTACTGTAGTCTCAATTGTTAATGAAAAATTATCATAGGTCTCTTGTCAATAATCTATTACTTTCTTTTTTATGTTACAGAATATACAGCAACTTCAAAGCATTTGACCAGTATTTCACCTTAGAAATGATGATTCCTTAGGTTTTTTTTGTTTTGGTTTTTAACATGTGTAGACAGAGTGATCAACTAATAATCCAGAAGTGCCACAGGCTCACCCCAGATAACCGTGAAACCTCATTTATTTCTTTTGCAAGTGTTAAAGAATTATTAAGGTAGTGTTAAATAATTTCAAGATTACTCTAAAGACAAAAATTATATCTGTATTTCATAAAAATTATTTCTTTTAAGATTTGTATCAGTCCATCTTTAAGTAATTTACTGCAAATAATTGTGGCATTAAAAGGAGCACTTTGCAGAAATTTTTGGTAGGTATCTTCACCAATGATGTATGTAATATCCTGTCTAATTTCATTTATAAGAGGGTAGATATTCAAGTGGTTGGCCACTTGGCCTTCATAGCAGTTTGAAATTGCAGTGTCACTGGTGCACTTCTGAGATGATTGCTTGCAGAAGTGCAACTGGCAGCTTGGACCAGTATAGTCACCTGCACTTCTACGTAAAATAATGTTGAGGAGTAAGGTGGTAGTGTAGATGTCATCTGGATGCTTCCTTTTTCCTCTATGTAGGGCAATGTCCACATATGTGTAAACAAAGCAAGGTTTGCAAGAAATAATCTTTTATTAGACTAGCTGAGATGGTGAAAAAAACTGTGTGCAGTAGGACTGTTTTTAAAAGAAAATGCTATTCTCTTGTGTTCATTTGTTGCATGTATATGAACATAAATATTGCTATGTTCACATAGTTCCTACATAGATGACATTCACATATGTGTGTGTATGAAATGACTGCCAAAAACTTGCTTGAATGTAATGCTCGAAATGTAGTACCCAGGGTAATGCTAAACAAAAGCAATGACCTCTCTCTGTATTTTTATCAAAGTAAAAAGAAGTTAACAACTACAGCAGAAGGACCTTATTTTCTGATCTTGAAGGTTTCTGAAAAACAGTCTGTACTTTAAATTATTTAAATGTCATTAGTTTATGGCCTGCAATATTCAACAGTTTAAAGTTGCTAATTAGACTAATCATTATAAAAATGTATGTGAGAGGATGAACAGTTTTTATTAGCTTTTTTATAATGTAGCAGCAGGTCAAAACAGAGATTATCTATGATACTTCTAAAGTTCAATACGATCATTTAATTGTGTGGAGTTGTAGCTAAAGTCTATGACCTATGAAATCAAAGAAATTTGTGTGTCCTGCACCAACTTTGGTCTCTGTGAATTTTCAGTTGCTTATACCAATTAGACACATTCCAAAACTAACATAGTCATAGTCTGACGTGAATGCCACACAGTTCCATGTTTTTGTTCAAGAGCCATATTGGGATCAGCTTATTTTTCAGTGACTAGAAAGTGAATTCAGTTTTCGGGATAGCCAATAAGGAGGGTCAGAAATGAGGTTATTGATAAGACCATGAACCTTTTTGTTTGGTTCGTTTCTTTTGTGTAGTGTTTTGTGTTCTTGTTTTGTTTTGTTTTTACTGAAAATGGGTGTTCTAAGAACTACCACTTTTCAACAGTGCTATAGCTACTATTTTTAAACAAACAAAAAAAAAACCTCAAAATTACTTGATTAAAAAGAAAATCCATTGTTCATTGTGCCATCTGTTTTTGCACATAGAAGACTACCATCAGCATTATTAAATTAGCACTTTTTTCCCCGTCTTTCTTACATTGTCATGTATTCTAACGTATTTATACAATATTAAATGAGGATACATTTTGTAGTTAAATCACAGAACTGAACTAATGATATCTCTTGTTAAAATTCTGTCTTGAAAGGTTGCATTCAAGTTATAAATGGCTTTGGGGAAACAGTAGTGTTATTTAGAATCATACAGATCTTTTACAAGCTGAAAATACTGATGATGATACAAGGGAGAAGAGATCTAACTAGTGCAGTAAGCAAATAGTTATTAAGAGGTGCACATTGATTTCAGGTGCCTGTCAGTTTTTGTGATTTATGTTTGGTATGTTTATGTTATTTATTTATGTTTGGTAGCGCTCTGTTCTATAGGTCTTGTCCCAACAAAATAATCTTAAACTGCAGCAAGGATGGCTAATAAATGTTAGTAGAAGGGACATTTTCACCGTTACTTGGACACACTACAATACTCCACTTACTTTTTTACACATTTGAGATGGAGAAATTGCATCACCTCTCCCACTACAGAGTGCCTCTCAAAGAAAGCAATAATTTTTTAACTGCACCTGCATGATTTTGAGCAAGGAATAAGAAAAGCGATGCATTTAATTAACCAAATTGTAATTTTACTGGAATCTTTGGATGTCCAGTGCCTAGAATGACACTTAGTCACAAAAATAAGGAGCATGTGCTGTAGTTGATGTGAAATAACAAGGAACATTTTGTCTGTTTTAAAGCTCATGAAGGCTTCTTAAGCACAGAATGATTTGTGTTGGTTTGTGCATACATTTATGGACTGTATTTTACAGTAGCCACACAATTTATAATTAGGTATATAATTTTTTTACCTCTGAATTTCAGCAGATGCTCGCTGTAAAATTTCATATATCTGTGTGGTCTTTCAAACAATTTATTTAATGAATTAATTCAAACAATTAACTTCTCTGCTTTGGCTGGTGCTTTGGATTCCATTCCTCTCCATGTTCAGGTCATGCTCTCTTTTTTCATTCTCGTCTGCTCCCCGTTCAACACCTTCGTGCTTCTGAGAACATGTCTATACTGAACAAAACAGTGGTGTCTGGATTCACATGCTGAGTCAGTATAAGTACTAGAAATATTCTGTCCGCACAGTATGATGCTTTGAGACATGGTAATTAGCTCACATGCGCTCCTCACTATGCAATATGGACCTGCTCTTAATCCCCATTCTTCACAGTCTCCTGCTTCATTCATCTGCAGCTCCTGTCCATGCTGCAAAAGGAGCCAGTCCATTCCCAGTGTAGTCAGAGTAAGCACAGAGAGCCTACTTCTTACAGCCTTTTTATAATAGCCTTGCTATTTGAGCATTTATCAAGCTCTTCAGTCATTGAGGCTTTTGCATTCTTATGAAAACAGTGCCAAAGGTAGTGTTGATGTCTGACAGTGTGTTGCCCTTCTGGGTGGGAGTTGGTGATAAGTGGAAATAATAATGCTGCAAATCTATGGAGAAATGTTAGTGTCTAGCCTGATAGAATTGCAACAAAGCATAACAAGAAAACAAGTAAACCCATTCTAGGTTCAGGTAATAAACATTGCGGCTGAAGGAGGGGGGGAAAAAGTGGGATTAGATAGGAAAGACCATTATTGCATCAAAATGATGCATCTGCAGGCTCCTTTCATGAGTGTTTTATGACTAGGCAAACACATTTTCGTGTTGGCTTCCGCAGTAAATGTTTCTCCTTTATTACTTGATAGCCACTTAGAATTTAGCCTGATTTTTAACAGTGCTAACATACAGTATGAGGAAAATTTATTTGAATAAAATAAAGCTACATTCTTCTAAACTGGAGTCATAATATTAATACTTA
Organism: Anser anser; assembly: GCF_964211835.1. Lineage (NCBI taxonomy): Eukaryota > Metazoa > Chordata > Aves > Anseriformes > Anatidae > Anser > Anser anser. The sequence continues at coordinate 21,758,875 of NC_139725.1, read as the reverse complement.
AAATACACAGCAACATGCTGGGAAAATGGGATAGTTATTTAGATATATTATAAAATGTATCCTACTACTTTGATGTGATTCACTACTATTTCACCAAACCAATTTAACAGTCTCCTGTGGAGAGGGAATAGTGCAATTAAAATTAGTAACAGAGATTTTCACATTCATATATCTAATTCAGGGATGGGTGATAATGAATTAAATACTTTTTTCCTTCTTCTTCTGATGTCAAATCAGTATTAAATGAATCTGAGATAGACTTCATATTTAAAGAGTGTGCCTATGTGCAGTTAACAGCATCTAGAGAAAGATTTTCACGTTAGAAATAGGTGTCCTAGCTCAGGTTTGGAAGTTATTTGTCTTTTTTGTTTGTTTGTTTTCTGTTAGATTCTTGAAAATTATGTGAATGTATAACAGCAATTGCTAAAAAGTTAAATCATTTTGCTGTGCTCCCAAAAACTAAGAACTTCCTAGGAAGAGAACTGCTGTCATTAAATTTGCCTTAGACAAAAATTAAGGAAAGTAGAGCAAAAGATTGATAGCCCTGGGAACAATAGTCTCTAGACACTTGTTAATCAGACATTGGAAAACCCAATGGATAATCCTCCAGGGTGAAGTGGCTAAATTTGTTTGTAGACATTATGAATAAGAAGTGGTTCTTGACTCATTATGAAGCAGCATTAAAAAAAAAATAATAATAATAACAAGAATATGCTGTTGTCTATGTATGATATTACTCTGGGAAAAAAAAAAGCCCAAAAAACCAAACCTCAGCCCTCCTTCTGGTACTTCCTATAATTAGACAAAGAAATTAGATATCTCTTCTTAAGCAAACAAGTCAGTGTAGCAAGAGTTGCATTAACCCTTCACCTAACCACATATTAGATAACAGTTGTATACTAATAGTAGTTCTAGGGGTCTATTGGCAAGATAATATTTCAGTGACTCCTGCTGCATCACCGAGTTTTGCAATATATGTGATTACTTCTGTTCCTCAATAAAAGCTTTTCAATAAACAAATGAACAAACCAACCCGTGCCCTTGTGCTTGCACTTGTAATTGCAGATGGTATGTAAATACTGAAAAATGTAAATTACCTATTCTTTAGAGACCTGACCAGTAACAGGGCTGACGAATAACAGGAATCAAAACTGCCAGTTTAAGGTAGAGTTTTTGTGCAGTGTTACCATGCTTATTTTGGAGGCATTTTGTCCTAGCTCCTGCATGTTGCTGATCACTTTGTGGCTGAATAGCAAGAGCTTCCATGCACCTTAACTTTATGGCATGTGTGAAGAAATAAGCACTTTATAGGAGAGATAAATCCTCGGGTTTTATTTTTAAAATATAAATTGTAAATGTTGCATACTTGGTAGTGTACGTGCCTTTAAGTGCCTTAAAGATGGATGTTAGTATTGTACCCTGTGTATTGATTGCTAACATTTTCAAGGTAAGAAATATTCTGGAATGTATTTATTCTGAGCATGAGGGAAGGCTTGTGTCTTGCCCAGATACAAAAAGTAAAAATTAAGAAGTGGCTAATTTGTTAAATCTAAACTGATTATAGTCATCTCAATTCAAAGGGTATCTTCTAACTTTCTGTTTACTTTATACCTGCACCGCGCCTTGCTCTGTACTGATTACTTAGTATCTGATTATTTTCGTGACCAAACCATACGGACCTGTGTACACGTGCTTACAGAAGAGAAGTGAAAACAGAGCTGTCTGCGCCTTTCATTTGAGCACAGAACGCCTCAGGAAGGCAAATGGAGAAGTGATAGAAAAGGGGTGGCTGCTGTTCTGAGGAAACTTGTGGTGCAACAGCAAGTTGCAAACGAAGCGAGGATGTGAGTTGGGCAAAGTGGAACATCTGAGAGACTTTTTTCTGCTTTGAAAATGGAGGAGCCCAGATTTCGTGTGTTCCTAAAGCTCAGCCCAGATTTTGTGTGTTCCTGTAGCTCAGATTTGTTTATAGCACCAAGGAAAATCAGATGGTTGAGATTTCACTTGAGGAAGAAAAAAAAAAAAAAAAAACACATTTTAAATGATGTAAATGAGCCAGTTAAGAAATGTGTTGAGATCCAGTCTCTCTCACTTCCTTGTTACCTCACTTACACAGCGCTAAGCGCAAGCACTTTGTAATATTTAGCATTTCCCATTTCCCTGCAATGTTGCCCAAAGGTTCTTAGGACTTTAAGTGCAGTAAGTTTTCTTTTCTCCATCCCTTTCTTTTCTTCCCATCACAAAGGTGATAAATCAGAATGACTCTCCTTCTAGCAAAGAAAAATGGGCTAGTCTTTATGCAGCTTCTGTCAATGCCATCCTTTCAGACTGCTAGAAGAGGTCACAAAGATCAAATATAGACATCTCCCACTAGAGAGGAGCACATGACCTTGAACCCCTTCCCAGCACCTGCCAACCTCTCAATAGCCAGCCTTAGGATACAGCCAGGCTGCAGTTATTGCAAGCCTTAACTTTGCAGGGGAGCTTTGAGGAAACAGACAAACATTTATGTCAGCTGGAAAAGGCTTAAAATCCAATTATGTTTCTATGTTTTACAGTCATACTCTTTGAGTCTCAGTGAAGCTTGGTTCCGCGTGCCTTTGTGAGAGAGGTGCTGCATCTGACTGGTTGGGGCTTGTGCAGTTTGGCTTCCTTGTCCTCTGCCTGTGCAGCAGAAACAAGGTTTTCCTACTGTATTTTGACCCTGCTCCAGCCTTGCACACAGTGGGAGGAAAGGATTTGCCCTAAATTCCTGTGGTCGTTTGTCTCTTAGACTGATCTACAACCTCACAGTTGGTTATGTTAAAAGTGCTGTTATTTAAAATGTCCAGTTTTTCCTTTGCACGTGCTCACTTCAGACAGCCGCCAGACCCTTTCGCTGCACTCGCAAGCAGTGACACACAGAAATGCGATGAATGAACCAGAGTCTACAGTCTGGTTTGGTAATTCATGAATTTAAGGAAGTCTATTTTTTATCTAATTTACTTCAACTCTTTTCTAATCAAAGGTATCTTTCTTGTATTATAATTAGCTGCTACAGCAATGTCAGTTTTTAGCATGTCTATATCCCAGAAAAAGAATTATCTTAAAGCACAATTGCATTGTGTAAACAGTAATACTTGTGACAGTCCATTTGCCTGAATACATTAGAGTCCATAAAAAAAGGACTATTTAAAAATGTGACTTTCTCCTTATTTCCTGCCTTTTGATTGTCATTGTTTGCTCAGTTATAAAGCGGTCTGTTGACACCAAATATTTTAATAATTCCTTTCCAAGTCCTTGTGCCTATGCCTTTGAGATGCTGCTATAGTAATTAAACTGTCTTTTAGTTGAAATGCTTGTGAAGCATCCAGTTCTGTGCCTGGCAGCTGGTGATGCATTATAGAGACATTGAGCTAATCGATTAAAACCGCAGAGACATGGGAGTTGTCTGACAGCACTGTACTAGGATGAAATTAGTTGGAATTGCATGGTGAAATTAGGGGGAATGCAGGTGATTGCAGCTCTTCTGGGAGAATCCTGGGTGAGAGGGACACTGTGTGCTGATCCCTGTGTAATTAGGACAGCCATGTTTTAACAGTATTTCTAAAGTATTAAAATGGACTGGGTAAATCAGCAGGGTTGTTTCCAGTGAACTTGGCATCCATCCACTGTGACTGAAATAACATGAAATTTTTCGGCTGCTAGGAAATGTGAAATTGGACTAATTGTCTTCTAACTAATCTGTTAGTGTGCTAGTCTGTAGCAGGTCAGGAGTACTAATACTGTATACTTTCAGGTCTACCACTGGTCCCTAAGAAATACAGCTATATTTGCAGGTTAAATACACAAAGTTTATGGTAATATATTTATTGGAATAAAGACAACACAAGTACGAATACAGATTGAATCACAGTCTGTACAGGCAGCTTGGATATACTTGTTTGTAAAACTGCCTAATGGATCTGCTTTGAAATATTTTATATAATACTTTGAGGCAATCCTAATTCTAGTCTAAGTAGAGAAGTTCCTTTTCACTTGGCACTTGCTCTACACAAATGCTGAGGAATCCCTATAAAATTAATTTCCAGCAAAATCATGGTTAGCTTTCTAGCTAAATCAGTCAGATTTCCACTCTGTTTCATATTACTCTGAGAATTGTTCTAAGCAGTGCTGGGCATAAAGCAATCTGCTTTCAATTGCAATTCTACATCTCTTCATTTAAATTTGGACATACTGTTTGGCTAAACGGTTCAGCAGAGTGGATGGCTGTAGAAGGCACATCTTTGACACCAAGAAAATATTTCTGCTGCACATTTAACTCCAAAGCAAGATGACAAAATACCCCCTAGATGTAATGAGAAAGACCACCTCCTGTCTTCTGGAGGTGTGGAGGGCACAGGTAGGCTGTCTTCTGGGGCCTCATGTGAACCACACTGTGCCCCCAGCTTGTAGCACCTGGCTTCTCCAAGCATTCCTGCCCTGGAGCAGGGGCAACTTCTCTCCCTCCCTCTCTCATGGCCCCGCTTCCCCAGAGCCAGGGGCAGGGGGTGGTGATACCCACCTGGAATTCGGCCTGGTGGGTGCCAGCTTCTGTGTTTCATGGGTATTAATACAAGGGAGGCTGAGTATGCTGGAGTTGAACTTCCATAAAGGCAAGAGTAATGTGTTACTACCAAGGAAGAGCTGCCTCTGTATCAGCAGAAGAGAAATTACTTGGCAGTCAGATCTACATCATATACAAAGACAGAAATAGTAGAATTCAACAGAAGCTTAATTCAGTGTGAATGTGTTTCCTGAATGAAATAGAACCCAAACAGCAGGATCCCTAAGCAAGTAGATGCTTGTTGGGCAGGACCTGTGATGTGTCCCTATGACAACCTTTGAACAGCGAGTCCTGATGATATGGGTACTCTGCTGGAGGCCAAACACTGGATTCACTATCTGGCCTAGAATAACCTCTTGAAAATGCCTCTCCTATCATTCTGAATCTGGGGGTTAGTGGCCATAGTTTTTGCCCTGTGCTTGTCTTGTATTTAACCTAACTAGTCAGCTTAAATTGCTACCGAATGCATGGTTTTCTCTTGTAATTAATTGCATACTGAACTGCTACCGCAAACTGACAAGACACAATGGCTTTTTAGGGACTATCTTATAACTTTGTTTTAAAACAAATTTGACTTATTTCTTACGATGTCTTACCTTTAAGCTGACATGTAACATGGTGGCGCTTTGTTTTGTTTTCCATTTTAATTCAAGTAGCCTGCTGTGGTTTTTTTTTTAATGTTTATTTTGGAAAGAATTACAACCATTGAGTAACATTTTTTTCCAGATAACCAATATGTGCAATCCTGCCGCATTGGAATATAGGCTTTTGTTTTGTTTTTGTCTAGGGTCATTCAGCTGTTTTTTTTTTTAAATTATTATTACAGTTTATTGTTATTATATTTATTATTATTACAGTTTATTGTTATTATATTATTGTTACAGTTATTAAAATTTTTCTCTGTTGAAGAATAAGTAGAGAGAGCATTTATTATGAAGCATGTATCTTACATTGCTTATGATCTAAAGATGTATTTTATTTTTACAGTTATTTTGACCACACCTACTCTAAAGCAAAAGCTACAACATGTTTAGGAGAACTTTTATGGTAGCATTAGGAATATACAGTGCACTTCTCAATTTTTTCCCCTTTTAATCTCCAAGATCCGTTATACATATATACATACAGCAAACCTCCCCATTCCCTGAGTAGATCTTTGTCTTCCATGAAGAGAAGTACCACTAACTAGAATAGTAATTTGTCACTGGAAGGGGGAATTCAGTATCATCAAACAGTATGTCATATGTTTTTATTAAGCTGTATCTGAGATGCAATAAGATTCCTTCCCCACCCCTGCCTACAAATTTCTCTAAATGAAAGCCTCTGTATAATGGTTTATAATGTCTTGGAAATGTCTCCCAGTCCCTAAACTAAATTTATTCACAGCCAATTTAAATCCATCTCTTCTTTGAGCCGACACTATCTTTTACATAAAATTGTTCTCCATCCTATGTTGCCTAAATGTCCTGTAATCATATTTCTTCTCAGCTTTTGTTTTGGTTAGCTGAGTAAGCTTGTAGATCATCTAGAGATACTTTCAATTACCTCATATCCTCTTTCCACATCTGATTCAAACTGAAGATCTCTTGAACACTGGGCCCAAAACTTAACAAAGTTGTCCAGATCAAGTCTTACCTCTATCTTGTGAGCACTATCTGGTACTAATTTGTTCCCAACATCAAATGAGGCATCTCCCGAGGCAGCCAAAAAATAAAATATATATTATTAATCTCCATACTTTATTTACAGCCTTTATTTGTTCTCAGAGCAGCACTACAACAAGATGTCTTTGCCTTACTTGTGTCCAGTTGATAATTTTAAAGCTGTTAATATTAGTCCTTAAGAATGATGTCAGTTTTTCTTACTAAGTCTGTTCTCATGTCTGCTTCTACAGCCCTCCCATTCTTCACACATTGTACAATTATCCTTCTCTGGAGTGGCCTTCTGCTGCTGCCTTCATGAATTTCACTGCTGTGAAATTTTATTGAAGTCAATTAAAAAGAAAACATTAAAAACCTTTCCACAACTGATCATGAAGACATTACCATTGTAGTAGCTTCTTCCTAGTCCGCTACATCTCTTGTCAGTATTGTCTGCTAGTATCTGCCAGTGTAAGGGGCAGGCATACCTTCCAGTATCCTCTTGACCCAGTTTACTGCCCAGCTGGGGTAGTGGGTTAGGGGTGGGGGGTGGGGTAAATCCTGGGCTAGTTTCTTCTTTTCTGTTCTTAAATTGGCATTTCCTTTGTGGTACTGTAAGAAATGTTTTAATGAAATTCTTACCTACCAAAATTTCTTTGCGTACAAAATAAACTAACAAAGAAAGCCAGTGGATTAATTTTGCCCATCTACCATTCACCTAAAAAAAACAAGAGCGGTTATTTAAAACAAGCAAAAAAAAAAAAAAAAACACCTTGGAGTAATATTACCAGTTGTTCTTAATAAGCCTAGTCATGCATCAATTCTAGATGTTGGTTTGAAGTGTTTAATACCTAAACTCTTAATGCAAGAGGTAAAGAAGTATTTTTGAAAGCTATGTGACTGGAGACTACTGGCCAATTTTGACATATAAAACACAGCACAACCCCAATAATGAACTAGCACTTGTAGAGTTTATTTGGATTTCTGTGCTTTCAGACTTTGTCGCTTTTATTTTTTTTTCTTTCATCATCCGTTTTTTTATCTTGCATGCTTGTTCTTGTTCATTTTTTCAAAGGTCAAAGTTATGTGGTTCTTTATTCTGTTCTTTACCTTTTCCTGTTGAAAGAACATTGTCTTTTTTTTTTTTTTTTTAATATATTCCTAGAAGAACATGCTTAAATATTTCTGCATGAAAAGTTAAGCAGGTGAAGTAGTTCAGTGGGGAAACTCTTTTGGATGAGATCCTTATCTCTGATCCTGCCAAAAGCAAAGATCCAGCTACTGACAGATGATTGTCTATGTTTTCAATTCTTGTAGGCATGAGAATTAAGAAGAAAACATTTCAATAAGTCATCTGGAAGTAGCAGAGATTGGGAAATGCCACAGATTTTTTATGGCAATGATTAGCCACATATTTTAACTGGTTATTTCTTAATAACAAGTTTCAAATGCAAAACAATTTTGGAATGCTTGGAAACATGGTAGTTTGACAGAAGCCAGTAGAAGCTTGATCAAAACCAGACTGTATATTTTAAACAGCAAAACTTGAAAAATATCCCTGAAACTAGAAGAGTCTGAGTTCTAGCTGAAAAATTCATCAAAGGCTTAACTGTAAATGGACCCAAACATGTGGTAAAGTAATGAAATGTTGAAACAGTGATATAACAACTTTTCTTTCTGTGTCTGAGTTTAGCACTATGATAGAGCACAAATCAACTACTAAATAATTTTTTTAAAAGCATCAAAATAAAAGGAAAACAAATGAACAACAACAACAACAACAAAAAGCCATAAGAATAATAAAACCTTTCTAGAGCTTTAAAAAGGGTATTACACAAATCCTCTGGAGTATTATTTGCAAGACCCTCTGAACAGGTGTTTATATATAGCCAAGTCAGCTTTCAAGGGAAAAATATCGTGCAGTTTCTCAGTGAAACAAATGTTTCATGCATGTAAGATGCATTGCGAATATTTTGAGATATAATGTAAATATTTGGAATATTTTTCTAATAAAGCTAGGAAAGATTATTGGTGTTTCTGTAACCAATGTTATCACTTTGTTCCCCTTAGATATCTTTCAGTGTAGGGTTTAAATCTGTTTACACCTCTTCATTCTGAAATATAAGCTTCCACTCATATTTTTACAAAACTGAAGCTGTTGCATATAGCATGTCTCTTGGACTCTTCAGATTTCATTTCCACACAATTCCCCACCCCATCAACAAATGATCAGCAGTGTTCTGCCTTTCAACGACCAGCTCACTGATTTCAGCTGTGTGCAAATCCAAGGTCTGCAGCCTTCTTCAAAGCAGCACTGTGGTTGCTGTATGTGTCCCCTTGACCACAGCCAGTTTACTTCTGGAATCGGATTCTGTTGTCTGCTGAGCTTTCCAGGCTGCCTTTATGTATTTGCAACTTGCAAACCCAACCGGCAGTGGCCTGATGGCAGAGCTTTTGGAGACTCGTGTATACTGCATGCTAGGTTGCATTTCCACAGAGAAGACACTAACATGCCAAAAGTAGCACCTGCGGATGTGCCAGGATGGAATGTTTTGCTTTTGCCGTTGTTTCATTTTCTTCTGGCTTCCCACCTAGCAAACTCCTTTGGTTCAGTCCTATACAGCAGGGCAGGCTGATTTCACACAAAAAAGCTGAGATGAATGCTATGACAGTAGTAAAGATGTTCCCATTGTTCTACACACCTTGGAACAATAGCTATTGTAGTTGGTTGGTTTGTTTTTGTGTTTTCTCAAAATATACCACATTTACTTTCATTGACCACTTCCTGAATTTATTTCCAGGCATACCAAATGTTGTTATTTTTAGTTATGTTCATGTTAATGGAAGTGACAGATGATGTACACTAAGTTTCCAAACACACAAAAGTTGGTTGGTTTTGAGGCACGACACATTTCTAGCGGTATTTTCACATCACTGCTGTCCTTTTCCTCTGCTGTATTCCATCTAAATAGTACCAAAGTTAGAACTTTAAGTACTACTTTATTTTTATTTTTATTTTTTTCCCGCCCACCCTAGGTAGAGTTTACAGGGCAAAAGAAAATCCAAGCTCTATGTATGTCTCGCCAGGGAAGAAAGCTTTTAAAGATTTCATTGCGAGATAAGGACTTACGTCCAAAAGGTCTTTATAGCTGAAGGAATATCAGTTCCCAGTGGTCTGCAGGCTTATTCAACCAGGGCAGTTGTCTCCTCATGAGTGGAGAGAGTGATTGACTGTACCAAGCTTCCCTCTGGAATCAATTCGTGTTACTGTGTACCATTATAGCATGAATGTGAGGGACTCCAGCAGAAGCTAATTAGGATACTTAGATGTGCCTTAGAATCATAATTTTCTTTCATCTTAATTTTCTGTGCAGTGACTTTTAAGCTCTGCTTTTTACAACCTTCTGACTATGGTTGTAGGACTAAGAAAATGAGTCTTTTACTAAGATATCAGCCATTGTCACCTTAGAATGACTGTATATCCATTGAAAAATGAATACAGAAAGAAGATTGCTATGAAAATACACTTTCTATTGCTGCCAAAATTTTGGTAATGTTTTCTTTGATGCCAAAAAATATTTAAACATGCATTGCATTCTCAACTAATGAGTGGAGGTAAGTCTGTAAATGTTGTTGGCTAATTGTATAAGAAAAACAAAGTCATGATAGAATATTGCCTTAAAAGTAACTGCAGCCAAATATGCAGCTTTTATTTAACTATATTAATAGTTCAAATTATTATGCTATATTAGTAATGTAGGTTAAAAAACAAGTATAGTGCAACTCAAGCTCTGTACCTGAAACAATTTACTATTTATTTTTTCATTAAAATATTTTAGAATTTGTAAAAAGAGAAAGCAATTCTGAAAAGTGAATTATTGAATCATTTTGATAACAGTATATCTCAAACATTTTTAGTCAAATAAAATTTGCTGCTACCAATTCCACATGTAGGCCTCACATGGTTTAATGGTATTACCAAATATTTTTGTGGGAGAGTAAGCCTTTGCATTCTTTGTGTATTTTTTTTTCCCCTTGAAGCAGTTCCTGTAGGCGTATAGAAGAAAAGCCATTTATTTTGCTACATTACATGAAGTGATTTGCCCTTCCAACATGCTTGAGCTCAAGATGTTATTACAAAGGCCAAAGGTTGTCTGTATGGACCTAAATAATTAAAATTAGAAAGCTCAGGTACTCATTTATTAGAAGAAATAAAAATGTGAAAAAGGTGGTGTTTTACTTTTTTCTTCTGGCTGAAGGATTATGAATTTAAATATGAATAAATCTTGTGAATCCAGCAGCAAGAATTTACATTAAATCTGTCAAATCAGGAATGGTACCATAAAACTAGAGAAAACAATGTTATTACCTGCTTTTCAAATGGGTGTGTGTGTGGTTTGGATTATCTTGAAAAGTCCAACTTCAGTGAATGCAAGATTTTGGATTTTTGAAAGCAAGAATGATACTGGACTAAGTAGAAAATAGGGCAAAAATCACTGTAGGCTAGAAAGGGTAGATCACACAAGATTAACCTGGTATCTTTCTAACCAGATAAGTAACTTTCTTGGGGGAAAAATATAAGCTGTTGATAATCTCTTGGAAACTTAATTTGGTATAGGGCCATATCAGAAATTATTTATTCAACCGAAAAGTGCAGGTGTCAGTGTAAGAACTGCTCGTGTGTGGAGTAAGGAACTAAAGTCTGTGAGATGGCAGCAAAAAGGCACTTTCTAACAAGACAGAAGATTTTGAAGTACTTCTCAAGTTCTGGGAAAAAAAAAAATGTACCAGTGATACAAAATTAAGAGAAAGGAGCATTCAGGGCTGAATAATTTTGAGGACTAGAGTAACAGAAATGGAATGAAATTACATAGAAAGTGCAAAATGATGCACCTGGGGACTAATAGTGCTAAATTCTCTTAAAGTAAGGAGTTACACCAGATAGAAATGACTGAAATAGAGAAATTGATCTTAAAGAGCCTAAAAGGCACCAGTATGATGCAATGTGAAAAAGTCAAATGTAATCCTAAGTCTGGAATGCTTTTTCTGGTAGAGATTGCATGACACCCATAGAGCTGTAGGAGGGTATGATTTATGGATTACTTAGTACCAATAACTGATGCTGGTGGTGCCCCCAACCAAGGGCTTTTTTTTTTTTTTTTTTGCCAGAATAGTGTACTTTCTGCTCCAGCGTGTCCTTCTGTCTTCAGGGTGTCCCCAGTTCCAAGGTGTTGTGTTGTCAAGCTTGGTGCCAGCATATGTGCCCTATAGGCTCAGCGTAGGAGGGAAGTAAGACAAAGGTTTTACCATGGGTTACAGAGTTCTGGTGTAGATGTACCCCACTGCTCTCAAGGCAGAGCTGCCCCTGTTGGGCTGGGCATGGAATTCTCCTGTGTTGAGGAAAGGGGAATTCAAAGTGTGAGAGATGCAGAGAAAGGCTTTGAGGATCATCTGGAGAATGGCTTGTTTATCTTGGAGTGGAGGGGTGGAATCTGGAAATTTAGGGAAAAATGAGTGCTAATTAGGAGATGTAAGTAGCAAAAAGGCTAGGAGCTGGTATGATTGTTCTCCATGGGGAGCTTAAAATGCCAGAGGACTAGGGAAAACCCTTAAAAGTACATGGTCCTCCAATTTAAGAGGTTAGTATTAACTGGCCACAGATAAATTCAGGCTGGAAATTTAGAAGATATCCATCTGCTAAAGTAATCAAGATCTGCAAGAACTTTCCATCCACAGCAAAAGGGTCAAAAATCAAGTCCTTTCCAGAGGTCAATAAGTTTATAAAAAGATATATGATGATTTGAGCAAATACATTGGCAAACTCAGTGAACAAGAAGGCCCTTTCTACTTTTTATCCATTGATTTCTAAGATGTTAAATGAAGTGAAAAAATTTGATCACAACCTGTGAGATTACTGTGCATAAGACAGTCCAGGTTCCCATTGCGCTCCTTCCTGAATTCTCCTATTTCTGTACAAGTGAAGTGCAGAGCAATTTCTAGAAATACAGTCTCTGTCTTGTAGCATGTGGCAGCTTTGTGGTATGAATTGTGCATCTCCACACAGGCAAAGTAGAGAGCTGCCAGTCACAACCCTTGCTGAGCTCGTAGGCTGGGCTCGCACCCCAAAGCCAGGAGGGGAACACACAGCTTCCATGTTTAATTCATGAGACATGCTAGCCTTCAGCTTTATAGTCTAAAGGAATCTTGACTTTAGCTTACATAACAGATAAGGATGCTGTGGGAGAGAAGCATTATTATGATAGTTCGGATGTGGCCCCTGCATGTGCTGAGATTTTTAGATTTTATCCCTCAGTCATGGTATTACAATATTTAGGAACGCAGTGTATACAGAAATATCTTTTTTTTTTTTTTTTCCAGACTTATGTTTGTCAGCATGCATCTAAAAAGTTTGACAAATGCAATGTTTTAAGTGAGAAAATATAAATGATCAATATGGCAATAACACCCTGATTATTTTAATGGTACATGTAATCTTATTGCTACTTCCTCTGTTATTACATATTTCTTGTTACTTGTAGCTACCTGTATATTTATACTAATGAAGGAGACTACACACTATTCATTGCTCTTATATTCCTGAGATATTTAATTTTCTGTGCAGGTACTGACTGTCAATCAAGGCTAATCAAACTGGCACAGTTAACATAATACATCATAAAATTTCACAGTAATGTCAACCTGTAATTCTGTCAATCTGGTTAAAGGAAATGGGCTAAAAACAATATTGTCATTTTGTAATAACACAGGGAAACGGAATTTTAGAATAATATTTTTGCTGTCTCCTGTAAATATATTGTGTACATGTTTCCAGAGCAGCCATGATTTCCTTTAGGATTGAATCGGTCAACTACCCTGAGTTTTTAATGGCTGTTTTTCACTTTTCTCACTATCAGAGATTTTCAGTGCATCGTCAGAAAGAATGGGGTACTGCAGTTCTCCCTCTACTGTGACACTGAAGGTGTCCAGGAAGAAAGGAGAAAGGTAGATGTGAGTTTTTTCTGTCCTCCTGTCACTGCAAGGGAGTGTTTTATGGTGGAACTGGCCAGGGTTGCCTGGACACCTGGGAAAGAGGGTTCCCAGCTCTGCTGAAAGCTATGTTTACATCACTTGCCTGCTTAACACTAGAGGAAGCTCACAGCAAAAAGCAAACCAAAACAAATATAGCACTATTCCAATTTATACATGTGGGAACAGAAAAGTGCAGTCTGGCTATTCATATGGCATGACAAAGAAGTGTAGGCAGAAAATGCAAGGCTTCAAAATCCAATGTCTCTCTGCTTAGGAGATGACAATTTGCAGACCTTTACATTTTTTTTGGTAGGCATGCAAGCCCTTACCTGACAAGGTTAAGTCTATTGACAATAGTTTGCTTTTCAAAGTTGTCTCTGGTAAAACCCTCAGAAATATTTGAATGCAACTCAGTTGTTTTTGTAAGATACATCCATTTACTGTTATTAAAATGTATCTAAGTACACAAGTAACCGTATTAAAACAAAGGAGGTTTCTCATGAAGTAAAATATTAATTGGGCCAAATAGGTGTTACAGAAGTCTTTGTGGGCAAAGCTTGTTCAAGAATGTTGGTACCATATCCTTCTGTGATGATCTTTTTTTGCCTGCAGTAATTGATCACAGGATCTTTCATGTTTGGGGGAGGAAGGCCTTTGGAGGCACCAAATAGATTTGTCTCTCATTATACAATATAGTGCATTGTATAATGAATCACCTAGGTTAGGTGGTCTTTGTCTCGTGATGGCATGTATGTTTGTAAACCAGGGAAAGTTTAAAGGGAAGTTTACGTAAGATGGATGTTTAACAATCAGGAATCTTCGGTTGCAGGTGCAGAAGCTAGAGGAGAAAGGATGATAAATGAATCTGAGGGATCTATAAATGAAACATGGTTAGTTCTTGATGCAGAAAGTAATAAAGACAATGAAGGGTGGGAAAATAAAATGAGAAAGTGTTTTTTGGGAAAGGCAGTATTAACAATTGGTTGCCAAATTAAAAAAAAAAAAAAAGTACAAGCAAAAGCAAGAGATTATGTAAATAATAATCACCATGCCTGGGTACACCGTCCATGGGATTGCTTAAGACTAAACAGTGATTGCAGAATCAGAACAGAATCATCATGGAAGCTGAATTCACTTCAGGTTAATATGTGAAAATCCGTAATTCTTTAGCAAACCAGTTCAGAGAAACTTAAGACAATGACTTCTCATAGCAGATAGGATTAATTTAAATCAAAGTACTTACACTGATACAATACTTTGAAGGTGAAGTTTACAAATTATATCTAGAGGGAAAAGGCAGTAGCATTTCAAGCTTACTTTAGTTGAAAACAAACATATTTGTTAAATAATATTATCCAGGGGACAGACTGCTTGGGAAAATTATAGTTAAGTTCAGTTGTGTTAACTGGGAAATTTAACAGAGTAATATTGCCTCTGAATACAGAATAAGAGCTTGGAAGTTAATGTGCTGTTGATGCCAACACGAAAGCAGTGAGAGAGCCCCATCCAGCCCCATGGACTCTCCTTGGTGTAATAGCTAGTACTGGTAAAAGATGCACTTCTCAGAAGCTGTGTATGATAGTCACTTCCCACCCACATAAGCCCATCAACCAAAAGAGAATTATTCTCTCTTCCCAATATATACATGCAAGAAGATGAATACAGAAAGGAATTGCTGTTGCACAAGTGCTCAAGCTGTTCCCTACTTAGGTCCTGCTGTGTTTTTTCTCCTGTAGGAGGGAGATTAAGCATTTCCTCTGGACTCATTGCATTTACCCTCAACCAAGAGAAGTAACTGTTGGTTTAAAAGGGTAGCTAAAGGCCCCACAGAAAGGACTGTATGTTAGGTCACAGAGAGAATACTTTAAATGATAGTTCTGTTTGCATCTTCCAATAAAATGCTTGCCTCAAAGTTACAAGAAGAGTCTTTACTGCCCATAGGAAAGTTCTGTGAGCTGACTTCTTTTAAAACCGCAAAAGAGAGTAGGAAAGAAATGTCAGAGTTAACCTGCCTCAAGATTTTCCACCCGATAAGCCCAAAAAGTGACCCGAGAGAAAGGAGCGCTTTGCCGGATCCCAAACCACACCAAGGCTGAGCAGACAAAGCACTGAAGTACAGGTCAGCCCAGTGATTTATGCAATGTGTAGTGAAGTGGAAAATATTTATAAATCACTTGCCTTCTCTTAGAAAGGATATAGGAATAACAATGACATCACTCTTAAAATGTGGGAAGAGCATTTGAGTGCAAACATGAGTATGTTGCGAAGAGGCATGTTTTTAAAGCATTCAGAAACCAAGACAAAACCTGGAGTACTTACAGAAACAGTCTTTCTGTAAAGCAAAGAACTGCAACACTATGCCATTAGAAAAGAAAAATACAGTGTTTCCTTGCATCTGTAAACAAAGCTTCTAAATAAAACCTGCATTCTAAATTACTGTGGATGTGGTAATGTTAACTGGTATAGAGTCATGTGCAAGGATTCAGAGAGTAGGAGAAGCTTAGTGCAGGAAGTCGGAATCCCTCCCCCAGCTCCCAATCTGTTCCTGTAGAAGAAATGATAACCACCAAACCCCAAACTTTGAGACAGAAGTGTGTCAAGAATGTAGAAGCGAGCACAGAGCAACTGGAATTTGTCTAACTGTTTGGGTTTTTTTGAACGTACGAAGACAAAAATAACGCTATGAAGTGAATTTGTTGAAGTGGAGATGGAGGAGGTAGCCTGAATATGCATGAGGAATGTATTTTTTCTTGGGATCTGTATTCTGTTACAATATCCAGAAGAGGGTATAGACTGTTAAACCAGAAATCTGCAGTGCTGTTACTCAGTTGAGAATTGGTGGGAGTTCTCAGGATCCTGATTTGTAAAGAAATTTTGAATGAGTTGGATTTTATCTCTATACTGAAGCTCCTTTTAGAAGAACTGAAGGTGCAAAGCACTTTTAACAAGTCAGTGCCTGTAAGAGTTATACATGCTAGAGACTTGTTTCAAACCTTTGTCACCACACATGACCTCCTGCAGCTGAGTCATGGATGTTAAACATTGAAAAGGCATAAGAGGAGAACTAGATTCCACTGGAAAAAATAAAATAAAATCATTGAAAGGTAACAGTACTACTAGTCCCAGCATCAAAAGAGAGAGCTGGCTTAGATTAGCAGGAGATCAAGGCACATTGCTGGTCCAATCAAATATCATGCTATTAATGAGGCTTAACAAATTAGTAAAGCAGGAATGTTATTTTCCCTTGTGCAGAATAGATTATCCACATCGTAACTAGATCTAAAGTATTTTTCTTGATAAATGAGATATTGGCAATGCTGTATTCCTTTCTGGCAAATGGTGAGCCAAACAGATGACCCTTACTATGCCATTCAGAAGACTGTTTTCATGATTTTTTTGGCTTGGGAGATACCTGAGAAATTTTACAAAGAAAAGCTTGTTGAAAACCTTGTTTCACTTTACAGTAAGATTGAAAAAGAATGTAGAAATTAAACTTAGAAAATATATGATGTGAAAAAAATAACTAGATCTTAGGGAATGTTGTTTGATAAAGCTTAGGCAAGGATGACACAGAAGTAAAAACTATACTTCCTGAAATGCCTTATACCTAAAACACATGGTTCTTCACTGTGGTAAACTTTTAGAATAAATGTATACTTAACCTGTCCTCAAAAGGCTACAGCTTCTAGCTGCATTTTCTTTCATCTGAGATTACTGTTTGGGTATGTTAGTTTTTTTGTGTTTGTTTGTTTGTTTTGTTTTTAAATCTCAGTTGTAACTCCTCCCACCTTTGAGGAAAAAAAAAAAAAAAAACTGCAGGGGCTTCAGATAAGGTCGGTCAATGGCTTATTTGACTGAGCCAAGTAAAAAGAGAATTTGTAAAAGTTTATTAGGCAGCAGATTACCTTTCCTCTGAACACTGTGGGGAAAATATACTTGTTATTTAGGGCAGACTGTGATTTGGGCTCTCCCTTCCAATACTGCTCACCATTGCTGGGAGCTCACCACTTTTTGACTTTTCTGTTAAGGAAATATTGGTGAGAGGAGATAGCCCTCAAAGAGAAAGGCAAAACCCTTTGTTATTCCTACTGTACATAGTATGCTCACCAAACAGCGCCTCTTCGGTCCCGGTAGATTGCATGTCATTAAGCTCTGATTCACCACTAAGGTTTTAACAGGAAAACAAAAAGCAGGAGGGAGTAGAGACATTAAATTGCACTCTTAAAAATTACAATGATAAATTTATTTTAATTCTCAAAAAGGTGTATATTAGTGTTTGAATAAAATGGTGTGTAGCCTGGCAAGTAATCTGGCACTCCGCTCCCTCTTTGTCATAAGCAGTACAGTTAAAAAGAAAAAAAAAGTAGAAAATGTTTTGTGGGAACCATGTGTTAGGTGTTTTTGAATTAAAGGAAGAGAGAAGCAATGAACACCTCTAGGGAAGAATAAGAAGGCAGATCAGGAAGAATTTACACAGCCAAGAAATAACTGTAATAAGAATGGAGCATCAATCACAAGCAACTTCAATTATTTTGTCATTGAGTGGAATAAGAAGATACAAAGGAGTAGAAAGATGACACATTTCTTAAGCATGATTGGAATGCTTTTAGACACCAGATCAACATTAAATATTAGTTGTCTATTTTAGATCAGAACCACATCTGTTTTAAGAGGTTACATGCTAAAAATGTTTAATGTTAGTGTTATGACCATAATGAATTCCAACTCCAATTCTCCCTTAATGACAGAGATAGATATTTTAATTAATTAGTTGTTGTGGTTAAGTTATTAATTGTAATAATGACAGCTCCGATTCTGTGAGCTACTTTACACCCCTGGGCCTCTGTGACTGAAGGAAGTTCCATCATGTTTCAGATGTCTTGTGCATAGGTACAGGAGCCATCCTACAGTTAGGGTACGAGTATGGAGACTGCAAAATCAATAAAACTCAATAAAACCCGCTGTAGCATTGTGGCAGGTTACTCAACTGGCCTCTAAAACACAACACAAGCAGATAGATCCATCCTGGTCCCTTCACAATCTAAACTCTCTGGTTGTGTTCCTCTCTTCACAAAAAGCCTAAATAGATATACACGTTTCCTGGGCTCAGGCGCAGTAAGAGCAGCATATTTGGATAGTGATTTTAATTGATCTATGAAATTTTCAGATGTTTGTTTTTATTTACTCTTATGGCTGTCTGACCATCCTTGAATGAGGTGGGAAACAGCTGTCTGATGGTTAAAGTATAGATGAAAATATTTGTATCTGACTTTTCAGGGGAAAAGTTAAAAAGTAAATAGGAAAAATGTAGCCATTTTGTGATCAAATGTAGTATCTGACTTTGGCTACCAAATGGGAACATATTTAAAACTTATTGTAAATTAATGCACTTTTAAACTAGCAGATTCCATGTTGTAGGGTATTTCCCTAAGAAAAATAATCATCTTAAAAAGTAGAAATGAGAAATGTCTTAAAGCAGTCTTAAATCATAAATCCAAAAGTTTTGGCAATTTACCTAATATAATATCAAAACCTGGGATAGTTCTGTAAATCAAGATGAACAGATCAAGTTCTCTCCTCAGAACACTCAAGTTTTACCTTCAGCAGACTGTGATGCTAATACATCAAAACTTACAATTGCTGGTGTAATAAGTGTTAGTGATAAAGTTCTTAATTGCAGCTATGAGGAACCTTCACATTTATATGCAGCCCATAACATAACATCCAGAGTTTATTCTTTTTATAGATATTCTAAGATCTGCCTAAAAGGAAAACAGTCTATTCTTCCCATCAGTTACTTAGGTGAGGGCCAAAAATGCATGCATTTTGCCAGGATAGAGGTATTGTATCTCAAAGCCTGAAGTTGCTATAAATTATGTTACATCTGAGAAGGAAATTCTCAGCTTTCTGGAATAAGGCAGAGTAGCTCAGGAAAGTCTTGAAACATTGAACTTCAAAGATGCTCTGTTTTTTATGAATTAAAAGTGACTCTAGTAGCTGTCAGATAAGTTTTAAATATGTTAGTGTTTTTTTCCTTCCTCTGAGGTTTGCATGTTGGATTTGAACTGAGATTTTATAGTTTAAAGAGTATGCAATACAGTTCCTATAAAGTCTTTTAAAGCTCTCTAAGAAACTAATACATTTTAAAAATAGTATTTCTGTTAAAAGTGTCATATATAGAATACATGAAAAAATGTTGTGATACATGGATTTTATTAGGTCTCACTTGTGAGATGGCCTGCTTTTCCATTTGTGTGTAATGCATCTATCCAACCTTCTGCCAATAATATCTTATATGCCAGAGCTTACACCATCACATACTGTACTTGCAGATTTACACTATTATCTCATGTCTCTCTCAGCAAATGAAATTAATAGTAATTTATTTCCTTGAAACTGGTGAAGAAGTATGTGCATAGAGAAAAATAAAACCATCTCGATCACTGAGTCCTTGCTGTAAGCGGTTCTGACTTTTCAGAGTTGGAAACTGAGAGCATAGAACGACCAGTAACTGAATAAGTAAGAAACCCAGACGTTATTACAAGTAGACAAAAGGGCAAAAATAATTTCTGTAGAGGATGTATGTGAACAGTTTGGGGAAATGCTAGAAGTATTCCAATATTCTGATTTGTCCTGATATATCGAGAGCTTAGAGTTTCAATATAAGTAGTGCATAGCATAGGTTCATAGAATCATAGAATATCCCGAGTTGGAAGGGACCCATGAGGATCATCAAGTCCAACTCCTATGTTTTAAGAGTTTCAGAATTGTCTCAGATACAGTAGCTAATTGCACAGAGGATACTGGTCAGACTATATGGTTCTCTACTAAGTATCTCAGAATCAAAGAGAGCAAAATATTTGACCAGTTTTAGCAACCCAATTATTTAAATATATGATACTATGCAAACCTAGGGCTGACGCCAGAGTGTATCTCATTTCTGTAGAACCATCATGCAGATGACAAATGTTTTCATTGTTGTGTGCAGTAATGCATGTACTGTATACATCACATCTTCTTCTGGGTTTTTCTTACTATTTGTTCATTACTATGTTTTTTTGTTTTGTTTTGTTTTTAAGCTAAAGGATAGTGTAAAAATCCAGATCATGTGCTTGTAATGCTCTAACAAGGATAACTATCGTGACAGCTGAGTGTTCGGAATATCAGGATGTGTTAAGTTAGGAAGCTTCTAATAGACATCTTTAAAGACCTAACAAAGTTATGAAGAATATTGACAGTGGCAGAAAAAGCATTAGTTACTATCAGGAAACATTAAATGAAAATGTGTTTAAAAATGCATGTAAGCATTGGATAAGGAAATAAGCATTAAAAGGAAACATGAAACCTACCTAGCCTGAATAGTTAGCCAATAAAGTGGTTTTTCTACTCAACTTCAACCAGTATTTCTATCAAAAGAACTCCAAAACTGATGGTAGTAGTAGTAGCAGTTTAAAATCTTCTGCTATAACTCTTTCGGAGATGCTCTGCTGCTTTTTGCCCATGATCTATACTGTTTGGTAGGTGAGATAGGTTTACAAAAAGCAGTTTAGCATAGAAAGTTGTAATAAGCAGGTTATCTTTTCTTTGTAGAATAGAAATACTCCATCATTAATTTTTGTCTTACTGTAAAAGGAGTACTATGCTCAGTTATACTGAAATGAGAGCTGAATCCCATACTCAACAATTTGAAAGGGGATTCAAAGTATTTTTTAAGTTAAGATTTTTTAAGTCAAGTTAAGATCCAAACAAGAAATAAAGTTTTCATGGAGCGTCCCTTTTATTTTTGGATCCAACTCTTCCAAGATTAATGCACTTGATTAACCATATTGTAGGCATCTATCTGTGCCTACCCTACGTGAGTAACCCTATTACAGGAAACAAGATACTTACATATTTTGAACCAGTTGGCTCTGTAAGATTTTCAAAGGTAGTGATTATTTTTTTTCACAAGAGCTCTTGGTTTTTACTACTTTCTCTACTATTTTATTACCCTCCAAGTCATCCACAGGGTTGGCTTTATCTTCTCCGGTGGGAAGACTTGCACTGATTTCAAGCCACTGCAGATTTATATCTTTATATGTGCAGTGGACTTTAACTATAAAAATAACTTAATTATAAAAGTCTGAATAATTCCTTGTGTTTTAACAAACCTAGATTGATGCCCTTATCATATATAAAATAATAATAGCTCTAGTACTTTAACTATTCTAGTTGTGCTTGATTCTATTTTAAATAGAATACCTGATAGTAAGCAATATTTGTATCACTTAAAATCAAATCCCATTGATTTCACTTGATTATGTGTAGTAAGAGTCTCAGGAATAAAAGAGAGAGAGACTTGAAGGAAGAGCTGCACTGTTAAGGAATAAGTACTTGTCTTGTTCAGCTGTATTGATATTTTAACAGCTTAGGTGTAACAGACAATACTTTGTCAGATTGCTCAGTGGAGTGGGTAGTAGATGTAGTAGTAACATTCCAGCATTTTTTTTAGTGCAACAGTAAATAATAAGTTTTTATTATGAAATTCAGATGAAGAGTTGTGATTGAGTAAACTGAAATGAAAATGTGCTTTCATAACAATGTAATACACAAAAAGTAGTTTAAAGGCCTTCTGCAAACCTTCATCTGACTAGCTGTGATTTACATATTAATTCCATTAAAATCACAGAATTTCCCAAGTTGGAAGGCACCCACAAGGATCATGGTGTCCAACTACTGACTCCACACAGGACTACCTAAAAATTAAAGTACATGTTTGGGAGTGTTGTACAAATGCATCTTGAACTCCAGCAGACTCAGTGCTGTGACCACTGCTCTGGGGAGCCTGTCCCAGTGCCCGACCACCCTAAGTGGAGGAACCTTTTCCTAACACCCAGCCTGACCCCCCTCTGTCCCAGCTCCATGCCGTTCCCTCGGGTCCTGTCACTGTTCCCAGAGAGCAGAGCTCAGGGCCTGCCCCTCCGTTCCCCTCGTGAGGAAGCTGCAGGCTGTCATGAGGCCTCCCCTCAGTCTGTTCTGCTCTGGGCTGAACAAACCAAGGACCTTAGCTGCTCCTCATATGTTTTGCCCTCTAGACCTTTCACCATCTTTGTTACCCTCCTTTGGACACTCTTAAAAGACTATCTTAAAAACTATTAAGTTTTAAATCCTTCTTATACTGTGGGACCCAAAACTGTACAAACTGTACACACTACTGGAGATGAGGCTACACCAAAGCAGAGCGGGACAGTCCCTTTCCTCAGCCAGCTAACAATGCTGTTCCTGATGTACCTCAGGATATGATCAGGCCTTTTGGCTGCCAAGGCACGCTACTGACTCAGAAACTATTAGGAAACATTGAGCTCACATGCATGAGCACTGATGGATGACCTACCTGAGAACATTTGTGTAAGATGTGTAGTAAAATGCAGGAGAGAAATAATTTCAGCTACCCAAGGGCGGAAAATTTTGCCTAGGCTCCGAGTTTCTTCATGTTCTGCACTCAGCTGAGAATCTGACCAGATCCAGTTGTAAAAGTCATGCTGATACATGAATTATTGCCATTCACTACGAGCTAGAGAAAACCTATATCTTCCTGCTTTTGGAAAAGATTAATACAGTAGGATTAAGGATACCACACAACAAGCTATAGGACAAGAGGAAATGACTTCCAGTTGCACCAACGGAGGTTTGGGTTGGATATTAGGAAAGATTTTTTCAGAGAAAGGATTGTGAAGCATTGGAACAGGCTGCCCAGAGAAGTGGTTGACTCACCATCCCTGTAGGTATTTAAAAGACATGTAGATGTGGTGCTTAGGGACATGGTTTAGTGGAAGGCTGGGCAGTGCCAGGTTAATAGTTGAACTTGATGATCTTAGAGGTCCTTTCCAACCTAAATAATTCTATGATTCTATACCCAGCCCTACTGTGGAAAGAAAGCAGAAGTAATGTCTTTCTTGGGGAAGTATAATGGTATGGACTGTATGTTGAGTAGGAACATCTGGACAGATGTTTCAGAAATGTAATTTGTCATAATGCTAGGAGTGGAAGACTTTAAATTTTAAATCAATGATATAGGATATAAAAAAGCCTTCTGGACAGTTGGAAAAGAAGCAAGATTCTTTTAACAACTTTTATTTCTTAGGAGTGTCATTACAGGACAGAGTTCAGAAGACTACAAAATGTTTTAGTTGAGAACACAGACTTCAGAAAATGGAGATGGATTTTGTGCTGTACAATGAAGTGTTTTGCTTATCCCATTAGCGTCGTTTTTTTTTTTTTTTTTTTCCAGGACTCATTTCTGTGTTCTCTCAACAGTATTGTGTTTCTATCCAGAGCCTGACCTGAATTCATTGTGTCAGGCAGGTAGGACCTTGAGGTGTCTGTGTGCAGTGTAGTAAATAATCAGAAACGGGTGTTGCCTGCTGCTTGCATTTTCACAGGGTAATTTCTTTCTCTTGATGATTCTGTGTTAATGTTGCTTAGCTTGGGGAATATTCAGGGGGACTCATGAGCAAGGGCTATGGAAGTCAAATGTCATTAATATGCCATTTTCCCCACTGATTATTCCAGCAAAAATTCCAGAACTGTTTGAAGCCCATCAGTAGGCTTTGACATGCCTGATCTTAAGGACATGACATCTCCTTCTGACTAACATTGCTGAAAGTTGCCAAGATGTGTAACAGTATGTGACACCCTATTAAAAGTGTGTAGTCAGGAGTGGTAGTCCTCTAAGGTAGCTAGTGTTTCCCCAAACGTCTTCTACGTAGCAACCGGAAAATAAATGTGTAAGATCTATCAGTTCAAAGGCCACCTGAGAAGATCTATCTGTGTAAGATCTAATGTGTAAGATCTATCAGTTCAAAGGCCACCTGAGAAGAGGCCTGAGTATCTGAGTATCTACTCTGAGTAGATACTTGGGTATCTGGTGAGTCAAGATGCCAAGACCATGGACTCTCTTGGCTGTTTCTGTACTTCAGATGTCTTGAGTTCACAGAGCCAAGTGGTTTAAGCCAATTGTAGTCACAGCCTCTGTAAGGGCAGAGCTCAAAGGTAAGCCTGTTTACAGTTCGGTCCAAGTTTACTGGAGTAAAGCAATGGTGGCTTTTCAAACTAGGGCTGCAGGTGAACCACTGTAGGAGATAGTTTGGGTTCCACTGTGAATTACAAACAAATGTGACAGGATTGACGATATAGCCTTTGAGACTATCTCCCAAGAATGTGATAATCACAGTGTGATAACATGTTTTGTGGGGGATGTGGGGACAGAATGGAACCTTACAGATCGGGGGAAATTATGTTAGAGAAATAGGGAAAAGGAGATTGGGTTCTTGGTGGCTGAAAATGAAACAATAACAAAAGCAACAAAGGATGATGATCTTGTATAAATGGGTAAGGAAGGATGTCAGGAAGCTAGAAAAAAGGCATATTACATTCTTCAGATGGAAAGAAAGATAAAGATGCTGTTGAGATGAATATAAGGAAAAATTGGAGACCAGAATTGTTTTAGAAAAGAGAAATAGCTTAAGGGTGTAAGCCTTAGACTGGCATTGTAGAGGCATAACTTCATTCCTAGCTCTCGAGTGACCTTGGACAAATCTGTTAATCTGTCCTTGTCTTGTTCTCTATCTCTAAATGTGGATAATAATATTTCTGTATCCCTCAATAAAATTATGAGAATAAATTCATCTGCAGTTGAGGTACTCATCTACTATTACTGTTGGGTCATGTAAGTGCTCAGGTGGATAGGTTAACCAATCACAGAGAGAGAAATTAAACCTGCAGACTAGGAAAGAAAAGATAAGAGACTTGAAGAAGAAACTTATTGTGAGTGCTGAAAAGGTTATTTTGAAAAAAGGTTATTTTGAATTTTGAAAAGGTTGTTTTGAAACAACAGACAACTCAAACAATTCTTCTATTCAACCTGGAAATTGCCCACAATAAAGAAATCTCTTAACTATCTGGGCACATCAGGGCTAATTAAGTAATTTTCTTTGACTCACAAGACTTTGTTTCCTTGCTTACCTCAACTTCTTATGTCAAACTATTATGACTGAGTGGCATGTAGAATCTGATAAATTTGTGACTAGTCAACTTGGTCTGAATTCCATTTTGACCGTGCTTGGAGCAGGAGACAGATTGGACTAGATGACCTCTAGAGGTCCCTTCCCATCTGGATGACTCTTGTGATTCTGTCTATAAATTGAGAGTGCAGTACAGGTGTCACCTGCAACTGTCCTGATTCACACCTCATTTGCACTAATACACTAATGCATGTGCGTAACAATCTTTATTTTCCTGGAAGGACTCTGAATTTTCATCGCTGTACGTGAAGCCAGTATGCTATACTGTTCCAGTACATCTACTTTTATGGCAACATTGTAGTTTTCATTGTTCTTGTTGGATGTGTATCAGGACTTTCTTTGAAAACTGCATTTGACATGAATTCTCATCCTGAAGATTTTAATAGCATTCCTAGTGCCTATGGTAGCCCTAGGACAAAACTACCATGTGAGGTAAAGACTTGAATAGATTACTTCAGTCACATTAGCCACTGCAGAAAGAGGACATCTTTAATGTATAGTGCTAGAAGCTACATGATTTTGTTAATTTTACTTTTCCAATATTGTCTTCCTTAATTGCTATTTTCCATAAATCATACTAACATCAGCAATGCATTGTAGTTTCTGTTCCCGTATAGAATTATCTATTTTGAATAATAATATCTACTGGAGACTGTTTTCTCTTAGATTGTTCCTGAGTATTCCTCTGAACAGTCCATGCAATATTTATAATGTTGTAGAAGGGAAATAGTGGTTCTCTACCAGAGTACCAGCATCACTGAAAAGGAAATTCTTTTTCCTTAATGATCCCAAAAAGTTACTGAGTTACATTGTGCTTAAAAGGAAGTATGCTAGCTCAGTAACACCAACACTTAAGTAGGTTTAGGAGGTGTAAGTATATCACGTGTTTTAAAACCAGAAAGATTTTTTCCCCTTTTTTTTTAATACCAAATGGAACTTTTCTGCTCTAGAAATATGAAAAAAAAAAAAAAAGTCAAAGTTAATCACATTACTTAACCTGTTTTCTAATCAGAAGACACCTGGAATCCTAGCAGCAAAAGAGAGACCAGCAGAAAAAGATTGCCTAATCTTTTTCTGTTTGTTAGTTCAGTGTCCCATTATGAAATACCGTTTTTAAGCTGTCTTGTGAGTAGGCCAACATATGTATGTGTGTGGGAATGATACTAAACATCCCTCACTGAAAGGAAAATAGTCCTGTAAAACATCCTGGAATAGCCCTGACACAGCTGAATGGCTTCAGGCCCTTGCTCACAAGGCATTCAGAAAGGTCTTAACTCTAAATGTTTTTAGGTAGATGTAATGAGCTAAGCAGTGGGTGCTCTTGTGGACCCCAACTTACACTTACAGGATGGTTAACAGGGCCTATTGTTTACTTCCAGCACCTTGGGATATAATTATTATATTTTTATGTAGTTTTACAAACTTATTAAAATAATTTCTTATTGGTGCTCATGAAAGACAAAAGGCAAAAATCAAATACTTATATAAAAGTTTTCTTTAAAAAAAGAACACCATCCCCAGAGAAAAATGTGCATGCTAGTATACCTAACATAAAAAAGAAATACTACACTTCTTTTAGCATTTTCAAAAATTGTGTTATTTTAGTGAGCCTGCAATATGTACTCTTTTACACTAAGAAACTTTAAGAAACAATTGTAACTAATGTTAGTCCTTGATAATCAGTAAAGCTACAATTTATTTCAAACCCATTCTGGCAAATCTGCCCCTGGAATATTTTGTTAAACATTCAATGTATGTATAGTTTGCTCAAATGTTAGACAAAGTTTAAAATACTATTATTCTGGTGAGAAATTTCTCACTGATTTAAAGATTAGCTCCTTTTTAGTAGGTTTAGGCTAATTCCGTTCCAAGTTTAATCTCAGAACTACAGAATTTCATGAAAAGTAGGGCATTTTTTGGAAAACATTTTGAACAATTAGAAAGCTACATTGATTTTAAGTGTGTGTATGTAGTATCTATAAGTACAGTTTATTAATAACATCCAAGATGATGTTTTTTTAGTCTTTCAAAGAAAGGTAAGAATGAAGAAGTCCAGAGGGAAGGAAGATAATTGTTATTTGTAGGTGAGATCTGCTGAAAAGTAGGATGGGTCTGAAGCCAGATTAAACTGCAATGTGTGGTTGAAATTTGACAGAGGTCTGGAGTTCAAAAAGGTTGAATTTTTGTGGTGGTTTTACCATGCTCTGCATCTGAACTATAGCACCATAGCCGCTCTCTCACTAACCCTTCTCAAAGGAAAAGGAAGAGAAAATATGAAAGGGCTCAAGGGTTGAGATAAGGACTGAGAGATCGCTTACCAGTTATCATCATGGGCTAAACAGACTCAGCATAGGGAGATTAATATAATTTACTGCCTATCACTAGCAGACTAGAACACTGGAAAACTAAACAACAAACTAAGAACATCCCCGAGCAGCCCAGGGGAATAGGGAATGGGGGCTGTGGTCAGTCCATGACTCTTTCATCTCCCCCACTTCCTTCCCAGTCACTCTCTGCCCCTCTCCCCGTGGGGTCCCTCCCCCAGATGCCATCCTTCCCGAACTGATCCTGTGTGGGCTTCCCACAGGCAGCAGCTCTTCAAGAACTGCTCCAAGATGGCCCCGTACCACGGGGTCCGTCCATCAGGAGCAAACTGCTCCTGCACTGGTCCCCCATAGGCGGGAGCTCCCCCAGGCTCCTGCGTGGGCTCCTCTCCACGGGCTGCAGCTCCGGCCCGGGGCCTGCTCCTGTGGGGGCTCTCCATGGGCCGCAGCCTCCTCCAGGCCACATCCACCTGCTCCACCGGGGGCTCCTCCACGGGCTGCAGCGTGGAGATCTGCTCGATGTGGGACCTGTGGGCTGCAGGGGGACAGCCTGCTCCACTCAGGGGCCTCTCCACTGGCCTCAGGGGAACTTCTGCTTTGGTGCCTTGAGCACCTCCTACTGCACTGACCTTGGGGTCTGCAGGGCTGGTTCTCATCCCCCTCTCTCCCAGATGCTGTTGCACAGCAGGTTTTTTTGTTTTGTTTTGTTTTGTTTCCCCTTTGTTCAATCTGCTTTCTCAGAGGCCCAACCAGCACTGCTCATGGCTTGGCTCTGGCCAGCGGTGGGTCCCTTTTGGAGCCAGCTGAAGCTGGCTCTGATCTGACATGGGGCAGCTGCTGGGTTCTGCTCACAGAGGCCAGCTCTGCAGTTTCCTGCTACCAAAACCTTGCCATGTAACCCCAATAAAGTTTTGAATTCAGGGTACAATGGAAGTAGAAATTGATTAATATACTGAAAACAGCACATGAATTAATAGAGATTTGGAAATTGGCAGAGAATTGGCCTTGGACCACTTTTCTAAGATTTTCTAAAAAGAAGTGACCAGGATAAGGTAAATAAAAAAGTAACTTGTGTTTTGAATTTGCAGTGGGGGAAAAAAAAAAAAAGTAAAAAAAAAAAAACCAAACACAAAAAAAACCACACCTTTATTAACGTTTGCATGAAACACTGAATAACATTCTATGATAACAACAAACAATGCATTCATTAACATGCACATCGCTGAACACACAGCTATTCAGAGTGAGCTCATGCTGTCACAAAGACCTTGTTCTGAATGGGAACCTCATGGTTTCAACAGCTTCCTGGGCAGCCATGCTTGGCAGAGTTTGACTTTTTCCACCTGTTTAGTTGCTGAGTTATTTGGAAAACAAAAATCTAATGGCAAACAGCAGTAAGCTTGAGAGAGTGAAAGGGGATTGTGTTTGGGAATCTGGACAACAGCTCATTGTATCTCTATTTTATTCACTGTACTAGATTTGGAGTGTTCTCTTACTTCCTCCATAGCGTTGCTATGCATTCATCTTGCAGAGTTAGAGGCATCTCACTGGTGAATGCAGTAATCTCCTCCTGTCTATTTTCCCCTTGTACTTGCCTCACAGCATATTCTGTCATCAGTGATAGATACCATACTTTTTAGGCTTGGAGTTGCTAGTCTTGCATTGAAAAGGACTAGCCCCTGTCCCCAGACAGAGTGCCATTAGAGTTTATTAACCTAACCTAGCGGGGGTTATTTATGTTGTGCAGAAAGGTAATTTGTTTTTGCCCTTCCTTTTAACTTGGTGATTTCAATTAGTTCAGCCCAACTACATGAGTCTGTCCTGCTGAAGGAAGTCAAACAGGTGTCACTGCAGGTTTCAACATATGCAGTCTTACAGGACCCTGGGGATTTAGATTGTGTAAGTGGTTTTGCTTGCGACCTTCTAAACCTTTTTATTGTTAGCCTAGTCTTTTCTAGCATGCAGAAAGATACTAGACAATTGAAAGGTTAAAGTGGAATGTACAGTGTTGATCTATTCCATATGTTAGCTACTGTATTCAGACTATTTTTTTTCTCAGGGAGATTTTAGTAATGTGTTGACACCCAATACACAGAAGTCAATGGGAAAACTCCCAGCGATGTTAGTGGACCCCTATCAGCCTTCTGCATCTCTTGTTTTTCAAGTAATGCGTGATAAAAAATTCAGGAATAAAACTCTAAATACTAGTTAGGGATTCAGAACGGTGTGCATGACAATACGAAAATTGCAAGAGATCCCATCAAAAATTACACTTTGAGAGTTTTCTCAGTTATGAGAATTCTAGGGACTGAGGTGCTATGTGCAGATCAACTTTATCTTCATGAATAATGTTTGTGGCTTATTTCTTTGCCCCACAGAGCAATGACATATTATGGTGGCTTTGAGTAAGAGCTTTAATGTGCTTTCCAGCTGTAGGTGGGTGTCATTTTTCAGTGTGTCTGCTCTTGTATGTTGCTGTCAAAACCCACATGATGAAAACAATCCTGTTAGGTTTCTGTAAATGTATCATACCTCATCAGTTGTAGAACTGTATGCCAATGAAAAGTAGAACTATGCAACAAGCTCATTAGGGAAATAGTTATCTTCTGCATTCATTGGACTTAATTCTTGCTCCAATTTTTGAAGTTGTCAAGGCATTCGTAAGTTTAATTTCATAGACATTTTCCTTTCTTCAAAGTATAATTGTTACAACCATATAATATCCGCAGAATGTAACAGCTTTCCACTTTCCTTGAAATTAAAGAATCTGAAACTAATGCCCTTAAATTACAAAGTTCAATTGAAAAAAAAAAATCATCCAGCTTGATGACCAGATATTTCATTAAACTCACTCTGCGCAGAGGTTATCTACTAATATCCAGAAGTGAGTACATTAGTGTCTAGGGATAGAGGTAGACAAGCAAAAGACAATAAATGGATTGAAGCAAACACATGCAGTCCCCTGGAGGGTTGGAGTAGTTAGCAGCTGGAGGAGGGCCTGGATATAGAGGTAGATATTGAAATGTTTGATATTCAAGCAGGTAAAATTAAGTTGATTCAAGTGCGCAGAAGATGAAGGTGTGAGTTTCAACATTCATGCCTAAATTGAATAATGCCAGAAAAGAAGGCTGCGATTTAATAAAGATTTATTTTTTAAAGTTACCTTGACCCCCTCAACTGCATGCAATGGATTCAGCTATTCAGTGTAGCATGAACATTTATAAGCAATTATTATGAGATTAATGGCTGAATTTCACCAACCGTGTCGTTGCTTTTCTGTTTAATGATAGAACAGAAGTTAATGAAAAATGCATAGTTTTGACATATTGTGTATAAAATATGTCAGTTTGGAAGATGGGAATTAAGCACAGTTTTCCTTTGAAACAGTTGTGGGTAATATTGGCAGGAAGTATTTAGTCGCTGTGGGATGGAGTTAAAGAACACAGCTTCAGAAGTTGTGAATTTGGGAAAAATACTTTTTGTTCTGACAGATACGCTCCTATCTTTGTTTCTGTACAATGCTAAATGTAGTTTTGGCAATAGATGATATACAATTGCTCTTTCATCTAATTTTGAAAATTCTGATGTGATCTGTATAGGTATATAGAACAAGATAGACTGCTGAAATTCTGTGTTGTGGTTGCTAAGAGTTACAACCACGTCTCCGAGTCTTTTTTTTTTTTTTTTTTTCCCAGAAATATCTAAAAAGTTGAAGCTGTAACTTCAATATAGCTCTAAGTAAGAAATCATAGTGTTTTCCACAGCTGCTGCTTGAATGCAGGAATTTGTACTGAATCATAGAATGGCCTGTACTGGGAGGGATCTTAAAGGTCATCTGAATTCCAACCCCCACCTCTCACTAGATCAGGTTGCCCAGGGCTTCATCCAGCCTGGCCTTGAATACCTCCAGGGATGGGGCATCCACAGCTTCTCGGGGCAATTGGTTCCACACTCTGAGTGAAGAATTTCCTCCTAACCTCTAACCTAAACCTCCCCTCTTTTAGTTTAAAACCATTCCCCCTTGTCATATTATTATCTGTCCTATTATTATCTATTATACGTCTGAGTAAAAGGATGCTCTCCATAAGCTTCCTTTAAGTATTGAAATGCTGTGAATCATCAGACTCCACTTTGCATGAAGGTGACAACAAAAATAAGCTCTAAGTTAAATTCTTTAAAGTTTCCTGTATTAGGTGTACAATGTGCATTATGCAGTTATCTCTGGTGTACTTTGTGGGTGTCTTTAATCACCAGTTAAAAACACCACACAATATATAATGACTTTGATTTGAAGCAGCTATGCTTCAACTACAACTTCTGTACAAATCCATGTTATACTCTGAGCACAAGGAGAATGTTCAGAGCCTTTCTTGTTATTTTAAGTTGACCAAAAGTGGATCAAAAGCTCATTGTTCCAAAGCATTTAGAAAGAATACTTTTTTTTTTTCAGTTAATGTGAATTGATAAGTCTTCAGAATCTCTGAGGATTATTTCAGAAACATTTCTTCCTTTATGCTGACCTACTGCTATTAACTTGGAGCAAAGCTTAAAATCAGTATTTAACATTTAATGGAAGGAACAAACTGATTCTGCAGTTTAACTCAACATTTGCAGTAAGATGACTTGTACCCTAATGGCTTGTAATTAATTTTTCTGAAAATCGTATTTATGATAGTCTGCAGATTCAGGGCTTTATCTAATACATAATGTTCATTTTGAGCCTTTAATTGCATTTAAATTAAAATTGGCTTAGCAGGAAGATGAATTGTAGGAATGCATCAAACCACCCAGCATGTCCTGAAGATGTGAGCCTGAAAATGCAATTTGGTGGAGATGTGCAGAATCATTTGGAGTTCATTAATTTTTATTGCACAGGTAGTTTGACTAAAGTAGGTTATTTTCTTTGAAATTTATATTTATGTTTATGTCAATAGATGAATATTGTATTAAGCTATACATCTATTAGAGTTTATTAAGCCAGTCTAATAGGGGTTGTTCATATTGTGCAGAGAGGTAATTTGTGTTTGCCCTTCCTTTTAATTTGGGGAGCTGCATTTGGTTCAGCTGAACTACACGTGTCTGTCCTGCTTGAAAAAGTCAAACAGGTGTCACTGCAGGTTTCAGTGTATGTAGTCTTAAAGAATCCTGGGAATTTTGATCTTGTAAGTGGTTTTGCTTGTGACCTCCTAAACCTTTTTACTCTGAATAATCTATTTTTTCTTCACGTTGCTGAGGTTCTGACCCAGCCACTGGAATGAAGGGTTATTGATGTGTAACTCGGTTTTGTGGTTTAATGTGGTGCACTTTGTCCAGCCAGCTTGTAAGCGATCCTTTAAATTGCAGATGCTGCTGAGGTTATACAATTTAATTATAATGTCACTTTACAATTATAAAGAAAAAAAGGCCTTTCGCATTGCTTAATGAATACAAATTGTGCACAAGTTGGAAATACAAAAGAATAAAAATTAACATTTGTCCTTCTTGCCAAAGTATTTACATTTTTACAACTGATAAGTAGCACAATAATTCTATTACCTATATCCATTAAAATTTGTGCTTTTCATTTAGTGATTTGTATACAGTAGTTATTAATAAAATGAAACTGTCACCATTTGCTACTTTTGCCTATCTTCTTCTTACCCTTTTTTATTCCGTTGCAGACAGAGTAATTAGAGGTTGAAAACGCTATGTGCAAATGCCTGTTACAAGGATTAAATTATATAATCATGGTAATGATTTTCCTTAAAACTCTTACTGCCAACTGTAACATTTTTCACTTCACCAGTTTTTTTTTGTGCTGTCGTATTTTATGAGAAAGTGGAAATATTTCTCCGTTCTGACAATCTGCTGCAAGTTACTAGTTTGTGGTCAGATATGATAGAAGTCCGTATTCATTTAATACTCGCCAATCAGAACTTGACAGAGGTATTGCTTATTTTCTCATTTCATCACTGAAGCATGCTGGTGTAGTTTAGTCCCTAATTACTCTCAGACTGAGACGTTCCAAATATTCCCATGGTGGTAATATTTTTCTGCCTGGATGAGTCATTACGTTGTTTGGCAGACTGAAACACCAGCCTTTCCTTGTTGGAACACTACCCCTCATGTAGCACCACATCTTTTCCTCACTGCTGTCTGTTCCACGACTTTCATCCTGCTGTGACATTTCAAGCTGTACCGTACGAGAGCACATTTGCCTTCCTTCTATCTGACTGATTGGAGTAGTGCCAGCTCTTTCTTCAGGGCCAAGGACAGGAGACTGGGATAGTCTGAATAGAACTGCTTAATGATCTAATGGAGCAGTGGCTCTCCTGCTGAGAGATAGGGCTTATTTGTTTGCTGGTTAGAGGAAAAGGTCAGGGAAATCCTTTTCAACAAAGGCTGTGACAGTGAGAATGTGCAATACCACACATTCCTGGTACTTGAATAACTTCATACATCAGGTGTTTCCCTCATGTTAAAAATCCTTTTCTGTTTTCATTTCATTTTCAATATCCTGCAGATGGCAGAAAGATGAAAGTGATGAATTCTACAACTTGGTAATATAAAGCCAAATGTTGTTCCTCCTGATAGAAAGAGACTTCATATGAGAAGTTTAACACCAGGGAACGTAATGCGTATAGCTAGCAGAGTTTCATAGAGGTGGCTGCTTTTCCTTGTCACTGTTGTGAAGCCTATTGGGTATATGACTTTTAATGACTTTATGCTTAACAAGGCTGTAAACATAGTTTGCATATTTTCCCACTGAGTTCGACAAGGACTGTAATTCCAATTTGGTCGGTCAAGTTAATTTAGTCTAGGCTTTCCAGAGCACCTGAGGAACAACACGCTTCTCGGGGTGGGACTTCTACTTGTTACACGCACAGCGATACTGCGGGGGCTCTCGAAATTGCCCAGAGCGCTGCATCAAGGGTAGATGTGGGGAGGTTTGGGGTAAGCCTGCCCATGTTTCCCCTGAAGAGACTGAGGAAGGGGGCAACATTGCAGGAGCAGTAACACTGGCACTTTGCCATCAGAAGAGCCCCCTGCACGTGTGTGACCTCACTTGGCCACTTAGGCTGGCTTCATGCCCAAAAAGTGTGCCTGATGTGCAACTCAGAGAAGCCACAATGTACCCCAAGATCTGGGCCACGATTTTTTTTTACTATTATTATTATTCCACGTTTCAAAGTTGATGCCTGTTTAAAGGGGCACAGTAGACCTCTGAACCAGGTGTCTCCCCATAAATGTTTTACCAGTGGAGTTTTAGGTAATTCCAGAGAGCGCTGTAAGTGAAATATATTAAGAGAGAAGCATTCCCCCCCGCCCCCTTTTGTTTTCTCCCGGTTTCTTCACTTCTTTCCTAGGCACTTTTGAAAGCTATTTCTGCTCACTGTGCCTAGCTTTTTTGTTTCTGTGAGGCTTTTGCACGGGCACAGGAAAGGGAGAAGCCATTCTTAAAATAGGAGCATGTGTTTTCAGAATCACAGAAATTGGCTAGTGGGGCTCAGGGGTTGATTTAGCACCTGACACTGCTTTTTGTCTGTTTGTGTTTTGCTTTTTGTATTGTTTTCAATTGACGGGATTTCAAGTTGGTGTTATCTATATTATTGTAGATGCTTACTTCTAATACAGATGAAGTTTAGCAGGAAATAGTGGAGTCTGCCATGCCATAAAAAAAAAAAAAAAACACGCTGAATGTTCTAATTGTAAAAAGAATATTCATAGTCCACCTGAAGTTTTCAAATACATGCTCTGTTGCCATTGATGTGATCCCAGGAGATGGGAACCTGAACCCCTGAGGTTTTTTTCCCGAGTGAAGAAGATATAAAGATAAAAAAATCCACAGAAAATGATTCTGTTAACATCTTCATAGATTAGGGGTAAGATGCTTGCTATAGTCTTAGATGATCTGTCAACTTGTCAGAATTTTTATTTCTAAATAGAAAGTCTAGGTGAATTTAAGTTAAATTGCGTAGCAAGATATCAAGTACTTAAAAAAGCAACAGCAATAATTAATTAATAAAATATTAGCAAGACAGTAAATAAAAGTGTGTGTGGGGAGGGAAGTAAAAGAGAAGGCAGGTCCCTCCACGTCACGGTTGAACTGCACTGGAGGTGGAATGTGGGATGCTTGCAGTCTGCTCACTCAACTGTATTTGACTAGGGCCGTCATCCCCTCAGCTTTCACAAGCACT
Organism: Anser anser; assembly: GCF_964211835.1. Lineage (NCBI taxonomy): Eukaryota > Metazoa > Chordata > Aves > Anseriformes > Anatidae > Anser > Anser anser. The sequence continues at coordinate 21,723,058 of NC_139725.1, read as the reverse complement.
GAATGTGTCAAAAATCTTTCAGAGAAAGTGTAAATTTTAACCAGCCTGCTTCTGGTTTGTATTTAATGTGGTTCTAAAATGCTTAAATCATATCGATTCAAGGTATTTCTTCATCAACCTTCATGGAGGTTAGCATAAATCAGCAAGATAGTTCAATGTGTGAGTATGTGTTAATTATGATAGGGATATGGCACTGATTTGTTAGAATTTGTCTCATTTAGTCCTACTTGAATTAAGGGTTTATACTTTGTGCATGCCATGCATTTTTATATTCTGGTGACTATGTTTTAAGGGCAGAGTTTGACCCAACCTTCAGTGCTGCCGGATTAATCTAGAGATCTCTATGCCTATCCCAAACTAGTTTGAAAACAAACAAGTGTTTCACCCATTCAGCCACTGGAAAGTGGGTAACAGTTTTTGTAGCATTCTTGTTTCTTGTGTCACAAGCTCTGCGTTTAAGGAACTAATGAAGCTCTAATATTTCAATTTTTGGAATTTCTGTCATGCCGACTCATAGGTTTGTGCATGTATATAACATTTCATCCTGAGTTGTAATAACAGCATTCAGTGTAATACCTTCCTGAAATGAGTCATCCCTTTATCACTTTCACTACCTATTAGAGAAAATTGAGTTGTATGGTCTTACAGCCTGAAATAAACTTCTACATTGAAGAAAACTGGCAGAGAAAGGCTACAGATCTATGTTAAACTCACCAGTGCAATGCAGGTGCAGCAGTTGTCCTCAAACAGTGAACAGCCAGTGGTCTTGCAGACAATTGTGTCAGTGTGACATGCCCTACCTTTGCTCCTCATTTTGAATCTTTTTTATTTATTCATTTATTTTCAGACTGCAATGTCAGACTTCTAAGGTGTGGGTTTTTTTTGTTTTGTTTTGTTTTGTTTTTTCTGCCTCTTTAATCTAAGATAAGAGTTTCTGATTTATAATTATTAAAGAGGCTGGTAAAACTGCACATATTGAAGAACAGATTCTGTAGTAGTAGTAGTAGCTGGCAGAAATGTTAAGTGCTTTTCACAGTCAACATTCAAACAGATTATCAGATGGCATATTTCACCCTGTTGTTACTTTAAATGAAGTGACCATGAAATCAACAAATCTGCTGTCAGGTGCCTGTCATGAAGATAGTTCTCCCTGTCACACAATGCCTCACATAACAGGTAATGTGTTTTTAAGAATCAGTCCTGTGTCACCTCATCAAGTCCTTGTTAAAAGATGAAATAAGATGGATGGTGTTGTCTCCCACGGACTTGACTGAAATTCAGTTTAAAAAAAAAAAAAAAAGGCAGTGCATGTTATACCAAAAAAAAAAAGAAAAAAAAGTAACATAGGTGCCAATAAGATGGCTCTGACTGTGCCATTACTGCCTTTTTCCTTTGTCTTGAGAAGGGTTATTCCCTTTTTCCTGCTTATTTCTTTTTAGGCTCGAAATTAATTGGGTCAAGTTTAAGTTCTGTGATAAGGACATGAAGAATTAATCCTCAGTCATCAAACAAATGAGAACTCAGAATGGTGTTGTGCCAATAGCTGCACATTCACTTGGAATGGTTGAGACCTGCTTCTGTACTGAACAGAGATGACACTCATAATTAATTAAGCTATGAGGTGTTGCTAACAATTTCATTCAGGATCCTTAAGTTTAATCATTAAACTTATGGCCAGGGATGAAACTAAAATTATCATATTTGTTCTTTTTTTTCTCTGTATACTTTCAGAACAGTTCTCCCAAACAATGTAGATATTTGTCTTGTTCATGAAATTTTAATTATAGCATCATTCTCAGCTTCTCAGTGTAAGGAACTGTCAGCCAGCTTGAACTCTGCTGAGACAGATGCTGCAGGGATTTTTTTATTTTGTTTTGACTTTTCAGACTCACCATTTTTGATATAAAAAAAATAAAAATAGGGAGGGAAGTCACCTTAGTGATATATGGACATCTGTTACTGTAATTTGTTCTTTCTTGGCTAGGTTGTGACTAGCATTAGTATATTTAGGCCAGCGTGAAAAAAGTAACCTTTCCCTTCATCGCCACTGTTAAATGTAGTTTACAGAATTTTTATAAATAAAGGACTGTTTTAGAGAATGTCACTTACAAGAGCAAGAAGTGGTCAGGAGGTACAAAGAATAGCCTGTTTCCTCTGTGCTTGCCAGCCAATCTAGTTGACTATGAAAATTTTGCAGCACCTGCTAGAAACTGTTATAAACTTCTCCCACTAGTGGGAGAAGGGAGGAGACTGGACTGTGCTTTTGCAAGGTGACTAAAGTGCTGGAGGCTGTGTTTGGGATACTGTGCAGGTCATGATTAATTTGAATTGCATGCATAACAGTATGACATCACTGTGCTAAGAAAACTGATAATGGAGCCATTGAAGGGAGTGAGTCAGTGAGACCCGCAGGAAACCAGGATGACATTGCTTAAAATAAGTCTTGCGAGACAAGACTGCCTGGTTTGCATTCAGTCAATTCTTTTGGGGTGTCCATGCTGTTCATCTAATTTATGTCTCTGTTGCACGGTATGTATTTGAGCAGGTTTGGACCAAACAATGACTGTCATTTTTACTTCCCTACAAATTACCTGGACACATTTTAAATGTTTTTTGAATGTTATTTCTTTTTTGTTGTTGTTTTTGTTTTTATTCTATTGCACTTGAATTTGAGACATTGAAGATACTGAGGTGCCATTTCACAGCAACTTCAAAGAATCACAGGATGGGATTACATGAAGAAACTGCAGATGGGTTACAGAAAAGCAAAGATTAAGAGAAACATGCTAAACCTTTAGTTGGGTTGATACTTGGCAACACTTTTTAGTGCGTTTCTCTTCTATGCCTACTTAAGCTTTTGTCATGATTCAGGAATGGAGAACTGATGTCTTTTGGATTAGAAGCAGAGACGGTGCAGAAAGAGCAAGAAGTGTTAACAATATTTTATCTACTGGCTTCTCTTATGCTCCATATGGGCAAATGTTGCTGCTTTGCTATATTAAAATTGGAGGCAGAGCCCAGCCAAATCTTGCATCATGATTATTAATTTTGCTTATTGTGAAAGCCAAAAAGAGGTTAGAACTATAGATACCTTTCCAGTAGTGCCACAAATGATTTTATTCAACATCTTACTGTTGCTGTTCTTGTTTTGGCAGAGAATTAACCACAGTTCTATTTGAAAATGTTCATACATTTGAACCAAAAACATAAATCTGGGGCCAGGTTAATCCTAGTCCCTGGCCAAACTTCAGTTTTGCAAATGCACAAAGGGGAGGAAGTAAGTACTGTGGACCATTTCAGAGACTTGCCACCAAGTGAGTGAATCTTACAGACTATTCTGACCACAAACCTCTGCAGAAATGCATGACCCACAACTTCCCCAACCCACATGAGAATAAGTTAGATGCCTGTAGACATCACACAGATTTCAAACACACACAGATTTAAAACACTTCTGAGTATTTTAGAATTCATGGAAAGATGTCATAGCTTTTCTGAATATACTAGAGCCCAGATACATAGTAATACATGGATATCGATATTGTGGACCTGAAAATAACAGAAAAGATTGTGGTGAGTCTGGAAATGTCTTCCATTCATCCTAATCTTGACAAATCATCATGTTTGGTTTTAAAGTTTAAACAGCAGGAATATGAAATCTTATTCTTCTAATAATCACATACCTTGGAGAGACGTGGATTCTGCATGTGATTCAGTATACTCTTCACGCATGTCTGAAATGTAGAGCTAAACGTAATGAAAACCATTTCAAAGTCCTCTGTTTTTGCCTGCCGCTGGAAAATTCTGGAATATTTCCTACTTTCTCATTCCTGACGGAAGGATTTCTGAAATCTCCAGCCAGCTGATAGTGACACTGCGAGCTCTTAGCTAAAGGCCCAAATGCCACTGATTGCAGCTGCAGTTAGAAAGGGTGATCTTATTTTCTTCTTTGTTCCTGGTGACGCATCTCTGCCTTCTGCCTTCTTTGTTGTGCCAGTAAGAGTGTGTGGTGGCATCAACTACCAATTCAGGTGAAGACTAAGCCAAAAATATATATATTTCCTGCCCCTTAATTCTCCTGCATGGCACACAGGTGTGCACATGCTAGTGCTGGCATGAGGTAAGAGTTACAAGCAGAGCCCAGACATGGGCAGGATGGTGGTGCCTCCTCCGTAAGCAGTTTTTAAGTGATGAGAGCTGTATATGTTTGGGGGAAAGGAAGAATACAGCACTGAGGAACACTGGATCTTATTATCTAGTGCCCTTTGTTTTCTCCATAATCTTCCCAAATGTGTTATGTTTAGCACTCTGAATGATTGCTCCACAGGAAAGGCTGAGAAATGCACTCAGTAAGTTTTTCACTTAATTCAAGCGTTCAACAAGCACACTTAGTAACAAAGCCACAGAGATTTTTTTCCACTTCTATCATAACATATTAAAAGTAATAGGCTAAAAACCTATTACTAAGAATCAATATATAAGTACCTTTATTTATTTCCAAAATTGCAGGGCAGGAATTTTAACACAGGTGATTTAAAACCTAACCCAATAACTTAAAGAATTTAAGATAACGTGTACTGTTATGCTGTGGAGGATTACTTACCACTCCCCGCTCTGGAAAATTTGTCTGAATTGTCTGAAATTGCATAAAGGTGGGATCAAGGACACTGAGGTGGCTGTTCAGTTCCAGCAAGCTGATCCCCGGAGTCCTGATTGCCAGGAGCTGGACTTGATGATCCTTATGGGTCCCTTCCAACTCGGGATATTCTATGATTCTCTGATCCCAAAGCTCCCACAGAGGCAAGGCATGTATTCAGAGAACCTGCATGCATCAAGTTCAGTTTCTTAAATAATGCTATGCAGGTATTCATGTTAATTTGGGTATGGGTACTTCCTGCAGGTATAGCGTGGGACTAACAGTCTTTAAAGAAAGTTTGCATTGAAATATCTAGTTAAATTTATTGCTCACATGGGTTGTGAGCATACTCTTGCTTTATCCAAGTATACTTTGTGGTGGCTACCACTCTGAAGCTACTACAAAGCCAAAGTTTGAACAGTTACTGTGTTTGAGGTTCCATAGGTGTGCAGAGAGAGCTCCCATCAGGTTTCTTTCACCTACTCTTCCTTTGTGTACCTATGCAGACTCTGGGAAAAGACGCAGTACGTCTGCCTCTTTTTGACTCTCAGCTTCTTGCTTCTTGACAGTAGTGTTCAGTAAGCTCCCTGACAGTCCTTCTGAGACGTCTCTCATACTCAAATTAATTGTTCAGAAACTAGTTTGGGTTATTCATCAGTATAGAACTGTCACATACACACGCTGTCTGGATTAGGATTATTTGGCAAAAGTTGGTAATATAAACAATGGCGTCCTTGGCTAACCATTGATGTTAAACCTCTAGTTCCAAGGCGGCATTATATTGCGTTTGGAGTCTCCCAATGCCTTCAGCTTTCACTAAAGGCATTTCACTGCCAGTTTACCTGGCAATTCTGTGTGTGGAAGTTCATATCATTCCACAGCAGCTGAAATGTTTTTCAGTACAGTGGGTTTTGTTACAAAGGCTAGTCTGGGTGGAGCAGTAGTCCTGTAATGCACACAGATCACATTAAATACATATGAATTATTATCTTTATTGGATTTCTCTCTCAAAGTACTCATTCTCATCTTCTGCAAAATATTCTCGACTAAAAATCCTCAGATCCAGAAGCAATCTATCATTTGAATTCCCTGATTATAATATGGATTGATATTTGACTTTTTGCACAGTTCAAGCTAACACCCTAGCACGCTGGTTTATAGAATCAGAGCGCTAGCTGAATTGATATTCTTAAAATTAATTTAGAATAATCTCATAGATACAAAACTTTTATCAACATTTTTCACCTAGTTTTACTTCTAATTAATTGCTTCATGTTACTTGTGTTTCATAGACTGTTTATTTTGTCCTACAAGGGTAGGATTTACAGATGACCAGAAAACATTTCAGGTGCTTCAGGTTTTTTAAAACTGTTCAATCTTGGTATTCTTCATAATAAGAAGGCCTTTTGCATTCAGATATTTTTCAGTTCTTGCAAAGTGAAATAGCTATCCTAGATTTTATTCTGTAACTCAGTATCTCTATAATCTGTAATCTAATTTTATTTATTAATTATTACTATTGTATTTACTTGAGTCAGAAAGTTTATTCTTTACGTCATGCTTGATGCTTCTTGTATAATACCACGTCCTTTCCCCTACAACCATCACATGTAATTTTCTGAACTCTTATTTAAATCTATAGAAGTAATAAAGTATAGACCTAGCAGCAGCTGTTTTATTTTGTTGATTTCAGATATTTGAATTTTTCCTGCTTCGTCTTTCTCACACTTTCAAGTTCAAAAGAAGCATGCATGCTATCAGACTGAATCAAGTGTTATGCCAAAAGAGTTAGATTTACACTAAGGGACCAGCAGAAAGGTAAATAGTGTAACAATATTAGCTAGAGACAACTTGGTATGAAGAAAAATCAGATATTTTCACACTTAAAAGTGTTAAAGCTTGGTGCTTGTTAGTATTTTCGGAGTATCCATGTGCTTTTAACATTTTTTTGGAATCCTGTTCTCTACTTTTAGTCCCCTAATTCACTTAAAAAAAAAAAACTGGTCTGATTTTTTATGCTTGTGAATTTGTACAAAGTGATTTAAATACTGGAAGCTACCTCACAACTCTCAAATATTTGCTGGTTTTTTTTGATGTATGTGCATTGGATACAGTTGGTGAGCCATCTTTTCATGCATATGGCTGCAGTAGGACAGGTAAAGTTTTTAAGATGGTTCCAATGATTTCATGGGGCATTGGATGAAATAGACATTCTTGGATATTTAGCAGAGCTTTACAAAGAATTTTGGCTTCATTTAGGGCCAGTCCTTTAAAGCTGTGAAGTCAAGTTCGCTTCAAATAGAATCATAGAATCGTTTGGGTTGGAAGAGAACTTCTAGTTCCAACCCTCCTGCCATGGGTAGGGACACCTACTAGACCAGGTTGCTCAAATCCCCATCAAACCTGGCCTTGAACACTTTCAGGGATGGGGCACCACAGCTTCTTTGGGCAACCTATGCCAGTGCCTGTACAACAACATGTGCAGCATGGAAACAAATGGGGAAGATAAATTCTAAACAGTTGCAAAGGTTTAATTTGTACCAAAGTTTGGAATTCTTCCTTACTATTTCAAGAGAGCAGTGTTTCATTGCCAATAGTCCTATGCTCCAGAGCATTTTCTTCATTCACTCCTATCACCACCCACTTTCATCATATGGATGGAAAAACAATATCATAAATACTAGAGTTCTTTTAACCATGTCTGTTGAAGATGTACTAAGAACTATTTCTTAATTCTAAAAATAATTAATTTGATATTCTAAAACGTGATGGGACAATTGAATTGCATTGCTATCTGAATACATTATAACCTTCATTAAATGCTTGCTTGGCCTTAGGAATTTGTGATGGCACGATAGCATTGAGTCCCAGGTTATAACTGTCTTACATAAAAAGTAAGTCTTCAGTTTCCAAATGCTGTGATAAAACCTATACCAAGTGAACTAACAAGCAAAAAAATTGATTGTTTTGGAAGATGCATACAAACAGCTTTCCACTTGAGAATTTAATTACTGTAAATAGAAAAATAAAGCTGGTATTATCTACCATGTAACTACTTAATCTTGGATTTCTTGTCTTTCCCTGGAGCATCTCCTGCTGGCCCATGTTGTCCACAGATGGGTTATAGAACACTGGACCAAACAGATTATTCATTTTATCCAGTCTGAACCTTCTTTGCTGATATTGTGCCATGATTTTTGCGTGACTCCTGTAATTAAAAATGAAAAAAAGACACCGAAAGGACAACATTTTCTGTATTTTATTTTCTACTTCTATTTTCTGTGGTTTAGAATGGTCAAATCAACTTAAACTTGACTTGAGTGAAACGCTCCCCAGCTCATTCTCAGCAAGCATTCAACCCCAAAGAAAACATTTACAGATGCACTGATGTAACACCACCCCCCCCACCCCCCCCCAAAGTACATAATGGGTATACTGTTCATTCACTGTCCTGCAGGCAGCAGCATACTGCACAGTACATGTATTCACTGTAGGGGCTCTGATCTGCATATGTGATAATTTCTGTATACTGTTTCTGTCGGCACAAGAAAAAAAATAAGGAACAAAGAACGAGGGAGAGCCTTCAAATGGGAAGTTATTTAGCTTTTCTCATCTACAGAAGAGCCTCATAACCTACTGTTTTATTTTTTTTTCTTTTTAAATTTCTGAAAAGACTTTAAAATAAAATCAGTACATGTGAAAGCATGTGAGCAAGGCCTGCAGAGATGAAGCCAATGTGCTGGTGCAGAGTCCTGTTGCGAGTTTTTTCCCTTGGTAGGCATTAACATGGACACAGAAGTTTCGTAACAATCAAGATCAGAGTCCAGCTAAAGACTAAAAGGACAATAGTTGATTGAGGCTGGTAATGACACGCTACTGAATTAAGAAAAGTTGAATAGATACTTCAGAAAACAGGCTGGGCATCAGGTTTTGAACTGCCTCCTTATATATACACATGTAATCGTGGATCTTGATTGAATATTCCCACTCTGATTTTGTAATTAAAACATCATTTATACTGAGAATAATTAAGACAACTGTACATTTGATTTTAAAATCAGTTTTGAGCATTGTGCCTTGTCAAGCTACAAGAATGGTTCCTGCAGCTTTACAACTTAGCATTAAGAAGCAGACAGTGACCGCAGGCACCTGAGTGGAAGGTTTGACAGTTTGATAAATTAGGAATGACACTTGCCAAAATGGCTGTCCTTCCCTCAGCCTGCCAGTGGAGCATTTACACACTGTTAATTGAATTGGCAATTTGTGTAACAGTACCTGCCCCTGAGCTTTTGTAATGCTGGAGCTGCCATTTAGCTCTGATAATCCAAGACTTGGGAATAAGGACGAAAAGCTTCACATGATATTATTGCAGATTTAAAATGACAGTTGGGGACCTTGTTGCCAATTTCCCATTAAATGAGAAATAATTAACAATAGCAATAACAAAGTCTTATAAAGCTGGAAAGTTAAATTGACTTTTCAGCAGTAGTATGGTTTGAAATTGCTTCTAGTGTGATTATCAGATTGCCCTTTCAGTATTATATACCCTAAATAGTATCATCTGATGGCCCGAATAGGCGATGTTTTCAAAGCTACCCTGTTTTATTAGTGTGACTCTTCTGTTTTATCTATTTTTTTAATTTCTTCTTGCCATGTAGAAATTGAGTTATGTTATAATATTTCATATAGATAAAGAACTTAATGGAATATTAGGGATTATGATTTCTGTGGTTATCAGTAATTGAATGACAGCAGAAACAAAATTTTCAGCCGTAGATGAATATTGTTAATTATGAAGTTCTTTTTTATACTTGTACTTGCAGCTAATAGCTTCACTGTCTTTCCCTAGTTTTCTGTAGTATACCAAATGCCATCATCTGAAATGACAATTTATCAGCAAACTGTTCTTTTTCTCTCAGGTTTCTTTTGTTTTGATAATTTCTCAGGATACTTGCTGGTGATTTGACATCCGAATAGCATAGTAATGAAAACCCATATAAGAATTATTCATTAAAGTCTATTTATTTGTTATCTTAAAGATTAAAAAAAAAATGTATGTATTTAAAAGTTGGCATGTTGGCTGACCAATTTCCATATGCAGACTTCCAGCTCTTATTCTTGCCCCAAGATTTAGATGGGCTGGGCATGCTCAAACTCTGTACAAACCTATTTGTACATTCAGTCATGGGACTTCCTAACATATTGAGATGTGCGTTGAGCTAGTTTCCCTAGATGGGTCATTCCCACCATGAGAATACTTATGCATTCATAAGGTGCCACAAATACTAGATGAAGCACAGAGCAGCATGATCCATTTCCTACATAATAAATGTAGAAAATGTATTTCCTACATAATAAATGTAAGAAAGACAGCACGGCTTAAATGATTTGCATGCTTGCAAATATCCTTTCATTGGATTACTGTGATCTTATCCATGTACAGCTATGTACTGGACAAAGACTGAAAAACACATAGAATGATCCCAGCTGGTAGGCCTACACTCGCTACAAGTAGTATGTGTATTTTAATATTATGTTGGTGTTACAGAGGTTGTGGGAGCTACAGGGGTTGTAGAAGTGCATAGAGGATAGTAGAAACATGACGGGGCGAGGGAGGAAAAGAAGAGGTGTAAAGGAGGTTTGGCAGAGAAGAGGCAATGGAATAAAGAAAACACGGAAATAACGGGGAATGGGAGTTAGGGCACACTGTTCTACGTGCTGTTGAAGGTGGAAAGGAGAAATGAGCTTCTGTTTAATTGAAGGCAAAATCAAGGTAAGATTTTATGACAGTGGACAAGGAATGTAGGTAGAAAGTAGGCTTCCAGATTTCTCAGTAAGAAAAGCTTTATCTGATGTTTCTTTTCTTCTTCCCAAGGCCTTTCACCTTGATACAAGGGAGTAAGGAACTAACTGTGATTGGACTGTACGTTGTGATTTTCAGGGGTCTTGTACACACCTGCAAGTCCCACAGTATTTGTGGGAAGCTTCTTCCAACAATTTGAGGCTTCATGGAATTTTAGTTCATGCAGTCTAGAAATAACGGACTTTTTTTTTTCCAAATTGTTTATCACATAGTAAATATAGTACCGTTTTTGGAGGGGAGAAAGATCCCCTGTAGTTTGGTCTGAGACACAGTGCTGAGAGGCTTTGCTATCTGTTCTAACAAGTTCTTTGTGTGAGTTAGTTTTACATAGATCATGATCCAAACTAAAAAGTTTGCAATACAAATTAGTCCTATTCAAACCCCACGTTGATTAAATGTTGTTGAGTTACATAATTAGAAATTATTGTAAAAAGACGTCAGCTTCCAGGGCCAGTCATGAGATGTGGAACTCGCAGATTCACATGTATAGCAGAGAATGTAATAGAGTTACACTGGACGAAACTTGTTTATTTGTCAGTAATTTTGAAAATTAATGTGTTGCTGTTGGCAGATTAAAATCTAAATAATAAAGTGTATATCACTCCTATCTTCTTATATGTGAAGGGTATGGGAAGGAAAGGAGAAACGGAGGATGGAGAGAGAAGAGCACCTTACTGTAGCATACCCTGTTCCAGAAACATGGTGTGAGCTTTGTAATATCTTTAACTATATTCCAAGAACAACTGAAGTTACTATGCTGCTTGTGCATCCATTTGTCACATTGGATTTTTAGTTCTGTTTCCGTTCCTCCTGGCTTTTCAGAGTTTGGTGGTGGAAAGCTGAGTCTCTTTGTGTTATTTTCATATCTTTCTAAAACTCACCTTACAATTTCTCAAAGCTTGTTCTCTTTACTCGTAAGATTTCTCAAACACTAGGATCAGCTTGTTAATTTATTTTCCTTTCTGGTTCATCTTAGGTCTCAGAAAAACACTATACAATTATGTCTAATAGTATAGAATAATTTAATACTTGGCCAGGTAGTTTCGTATTTGTGCAGTCCTAACTGAAAATGATAAAGATGGAAAATCTCCCCATACCCTGTTTTTACTGTGCTTGTTTATGTCTCTTTTGGAAGAGGCTGGAGACTCCCTGGGGAAGCTTCACAGTTTGAGCTATGTAGTCTTATTTCTGGCTCTTACCCTATGAAGTGTGGTGTAAAACATGAAGCACTCTATATATACATTATTTATTGTGTAAGAATAATTGGTGAAGGTGTATGCAAGACAAAGAGGATTGCAGAAGTTCTGAACAGATTTAAATCCATGTGTTTAAGTGTGTGATTTTATGAACAGTCTAATGAGTGTTTTCTTAAGTAAAAACATTAAATATTTCTACTTAGAACTCACTGTTCTCTAGTACTTATTTTCCTTTCTGTATCAGATAATGAGAGAAACTTCTAGCCTTGCTATCTAAAGAGCAATTAAAAAAATCTAACTGCTCTTTAGTCCTAGCACATAACTGTTATTGATACTCAGTGTCTAGTGAAATCTTCCACAATGCATTTGCAGGAGCTTATGAGGGAATTTATAACACCAATTGTTATTTTATGCCCACTTTTCTTGAAGAATTATGTATGTGATAAGCAATATGTATCACTAAGAGCTGAGATGATCTCTGTAAGAATAGCTTTTGAAAGTCCTCTAAAATGGTCCAGTTTATTACCCCCAAAAATTTTACAAACTTTTTGTAAATTCATAATCGTTTGCATCAGATAGTTGGCAAATTTGCATGTGACTTTCTCCTCCCAGGTGAACGGCCTGAGTATAAGCCTAATGGACCTTCCATTTATAATCCTTTGTTTGGGCGAAATTCTGTTTTGTATGAAGTAATTTCACAGTCATTGAGACAGAGAATAAGGATAAGAATGTGTTTTTAGCTATGTAGTGAAGACAATCTGTTCAGAATATGGAAATTCTTGCTCCCTTGCTACCCAGTTGTTTATATACAGTTCAGTGGTGTCAACAAAAGTAGATACTACCTGAACACAAAACAGTTCATACCCTAAGTTAAGATTCTGCCAGGACAGGAGCGAGAACAATTTCTTAATCTCAACTGGAATAGTTATTTTTATTTTTGTACGATAAGGGGTTGAGGCAATTGGAGACTGAAGTTAAAAAAAATATATATATATATATATATACATATATAGCTTTGTGCATAAATTCTGATTTTTTTTTTTTTTTTACTTACCCTTGCAATGTAGACACATTTAGAAGGGATGAGTCTTTACTGGAGCTATATATCTGAACCACCTTTGATGTCAAATTTTAAAAGTAATCTGAAATTTACAGTTTTAGCTTACACTAAAATATGATCACAATTCTTCCAAGAATCACAAGTAGTTGAGCTTTCTATAAATGCTATCAATCTAAATGGCACAGGGATTTTTTCTGCTCTGCACCACTCTGTTTATCCCCTTAAAGATGAACCAGAACAGTTGCATGCTACCTGTTCCAGTCTTGGGGAATCTTGGTTCTTAATCCAAACTTCAGACTCCACATTTGGTGATTCTAATGGATGCTACTAAGTTTTGATTATAGAAGAAATAATTCCAGAGTAAGATAGTTGCTGTAATTTTTTGTGACTAAAGTTGGAAGAAAATTTAACTTTGGTTCTGTTTTATTGTTTTGATTGTGCATCTACAAAATGATAGATTTTGCTCACTTAATGAAGTGAAATTAGTTGTATTTGCTGCATAGAGAAAAAAAGGTGTTTTGCTGAATATGTATTTTAAAAGGGAATATGGTGAGAAAACAAAAATTCCATTTACATATAAATGATTTATATATATTTATATGTATATGTGTGTATATATATATATATAAATGATTTATATATTTATATATATAGACCACAGTAAGAAATGAAAATATTACCAGTTCCTCAACATACTGTGGTGGTTAAGGAAGCTGGCTCTGTACTGAAAAGTATGTGGGTTTGGGGTTGTTTTACAGTTTGTTTTTGTACTGCATTATAATACTTAAAATTCAATGCTGCTTAATAATCACATACAAATCTCATTTTTAACCAGACATTTAAAATATTGCTCTAAATCATACTGATAATATTCAGATTTTATAATTGAGCAGTCCTGCATCTACTCTTTTGTGTTTCTGTGGCTCTGTTTCCTAGTGGAACATGAAATCTGCTTACGCTATTTGTAACCTCTTCAATGTCAGGTAAGCATAGACTTGAAAAAAGGTTACATGTAAACTCACTTCTTTCTTTAATGAAGACTTTTCCCCTTGGCACAAGACTTGTCTGTGGTTAAGGATGAAATACTGAAAATAAATCTCACTACAGTATAAGATTCTGTTTCCCTTTGCTTTCAGTGAAGCTTTGTTTTTTCTCCCAGATCTACAAATATTATATTTAGGTGCCTATAACCTACTGGTTCCTATGAAAGAAACTATGTTTTGAGAATCTGCACTTAATAGTTGATTTACTTTGAAAATTGGATTCAGGCTACTGAATTATTTAATCACTTTTTCTTTTCTGCTTGCTATCAACAACAAATATAATGCACTTTTGAAGATGTTACTCTTCGCTATAAACAATAAAAGTAATCTCTTTTGTACATCTATAATCACTGAGTATTGCAAAAAAGTATTAAAGTCTGAAGAAATTTTCCAACATACAGAATTTCATAAGGTCAGTTCAGTAGCAGTGTATGTTTCAGTAGTGTTTGTTAAATCATTTTATTGACTGCTAAATAGTTTGAAAACTGGAATGAGGTTCTTTGTTTTGTTTACAGAATAAGTTGCTTCTTCAGTTTAAATAGTTAATGCTTCAGAGTCCAATGGGAAAATAGGGCTGAGAGGAGTCTGAGGCAAAAATAGGCAAAAGTGTGATTTTGTACCATGTGAGCGCTGATAAAGAATATTCTGTATTCCCTTAACACTTCATGCAGGTAAAGCACTGGAAGAGCAGTGGATATTTCACAACACAATTTAATTCCAAAATGTCCAGAGGGAATTCACCTGGAATATTGTTTTGAAGATACTGGTATTACAGCTAGGGCCCAAAATGCCTTTTGTGCCAAGAAAGCTAATTTTTGTATTTTAAAATTAATCTAGCCAAAATCTAGATCAGTCATGTCAGATCCCCTTAACCACAGGCATGTAAACCTCAGGATAGACAGCTGTTTGGATGTTTCAGACTGGGACTCCTGCCCTCAGCAAACATATCTGATTCTCCTACATGGTCACTTGGCTGCATCTACTCATGCCCATATGCTTGGATGGCATTGTGCCTGCTCACTAGTTGGTCAAACTGTTCCACTAGGGCTTAGACGCCAAGATAACAGGTTGAGTTGGGTACCATCTATAACAGCATGCATTCCATCACTTCTGAAAGAAATCTTTCCTCAGGGACAAGATGCTGCACTGCATAACTTGCCTCTTTGCATTCATCTTTCTGTCTACTTAGATGTTCCAAACACCCCAAAAGGAAGAAAAGCAAAAAAGACAGATCGAGGAGAGTTTTTTGGCTTTCAAAGAAGTAATCGTGATCGTAGCTGTGGCAAAAACTCATGAAGTTCACAGGGGATTTGGAAATGCATACAAAATGAATAGTGTACAAGCCCTCAGGCAATCTGCATTAATTCAAGCTTAAATCAGACAACAACACAAGTGGGCAAAGTGTAAAAAAAGTGGAAGAGTCACTAAACCATTTTGCAGTTTGCCTTATATAGCTTGAAAAGACCGCTGTAATAGTCTCAATGTTTATGTTTACAACAGCTGATGAATTCAGAGGTGGGAACCTTGCTTTCAGGGTCAGTCTCATCTCCCCAACAAGAACTAAAAGGCTTGAAATAGGGTCCACAGAAAGGAAATATAATGGTGTTTGATTGTTTACCATTTAATATATTAATTACAGTTATTTTTTATTTTTCGTATTTTCCTTCCATGAGTCCTGCAGCATAGCACTTTGAGATACTTCTGTGGATGCCATGTTGAATTCGGTTAGTTGTTTCAAATAATTTTGGAGAACTCTCATTACCTGAAAGGAAACAAAAATTTGAAGGATTCCAGAAACATATACTGCTGTAAATGTGTTACAGAACCTTGATGCTGTGTCAATTCTACTTAATACAGATTTATTAAAACTGGCATGACTTCTAGACCGTCTTCATTGAAGCAACTGAGAATAAGCCAGACAGAAATGCAACAAATAAAGGAGTTTTAAGCAGCTTAGTCACCTAAATCGCTTGTTAGTCCCTGTCTCTTTACTTACATAGGTCACACAGTTCCCTTTTTTCTACTGAAAAGTTCTCTGAAATATTTGAAGAATGAGAGGGAGAAAAAGTTGAAATCAGACAGTTACTTTGAACTAACTGGGAAGACTGACTGTGGTGTTTTTGTTATTGAGTGCATTGACAGGACAGGTGACCTCTAAAAGTTAGAAGCTGCATTTCAAATTACTCTTCTGCTTGTACCTGTGTTATCATTGCCACTAAGCTTTATCACTCTGTGCCTTAATGCTCAAGTTGCTTAATGTCATTTCAATTACTTGATATGTTGTTAATATACTTCTAATGTGAAGTAAATGTGTTTCAGTATAACTTGTCTATATGTGTAGTTGATATTAATTACAAAACAAACCAAACCTATTTACTTTCTTTCATTCCTTCTCCACTGTTAAACAAGTCATTCATATCTTATCTCGTACAGATTGCAAGAGCTGAGCCTTCGTTTATATTTTTTCCACTGAGTAAAATCAGTATAACATGATTACTTAACATAGAGGCTCAGGATGGGTCTTGGACTCCAATGGCTGTTTTTAGCTGTAGTGGGATTTTGTTGGATATCACTAAACACTGAGTAACATAGACTGGGAGTGTTGACAAAGCATGAGTATAGGAGCCAGGAACTAAAGAGCTCTGATCCTGGCACTGCTGCTGTCTTTCTGCAAGACGTTGTCTAGCCCCAGACATGGGAAATTTCAGAAACTTGCGATTTTTCAGAAATCGCTTTAGACCTCTCTTTGTACCTTAGTTTATTCATTTGTGAAATATATTAATTACGCACAACTAGTTTTGTAGTGACATATAAAATTCCTGGATTTAAAAAAAAAAAAGAAAAAAGAAAAAAACACTGCAGGAATGCAGGGTAGTAATAACACCATCTGCTTTGCAGTAAGTGTAGAAGTCATTAGAGAAGAAAGAAGAGAAAATAATTCATAATTTCATAGTAACCCATCCTTTCTTTCAGTGTTGGGTTGTGTGTGCTTTAGGATGGCACAGGTAGGTTTTCATGGTCAGCAGCACTTAGTGATTTCAGCAGGATTTCCAGAGCCTGCTTTCTAATTCAAACCTATTCCACAGGAAACTGTCTGAGCTAAGCCACTATGAACAATGAGCTCTTTATAGATTTATGAACAAGCATTGTTGAATGATTATTACAAATGTGGATCTAGAGCATAAGTAATTATATATCAATGTGTGCTTTTTAACATTTAGAGCATATTTGAGGGTGGTTTGGTTTTATTTTATTTATTGACAGTAGACATATAATAAATGTGGATATTTTGTAGTACTGTTTATTGGAGCTTTTTGAATTACTTCATCGCTGCTACAATTGCAAGAGGAGTGAGCACAATCAGTGTGAGAATCCTTGGTAGAAAAAAAAAAAAATTCAATAGTTGTTAGTAATACAACCTAAAGTGAGTTTAAAAAAAATACAACAACTGTTCTACTACAAACTAGAAACATTATTAAAAAATTCTCAACCTTTGTCTAGCAAGAGCTATCTTTTATCACATGTTGATTCATAATTCTTCTGTCTTTTTTTTTTTTTTTTTTTTACTTACTAGCCACAGGTAAAATATTAACTCAGGTTAAATCATAAGCCATTTATAACAGCTCCACAAAGCTCGCAAGGAAATTCTCTTAATTTTAAAGAAGTGGAAACTGAGGCACAGGAAGATGAAAAAATTCATAGGATGCTTGCCACTAAGCTACTAGCATATTCAATGAACAAAAGTAGTCCTTGTTGCTAGACTACTGCTTTGTCCTTTAATTTTGCATGTAAGCATGTTTCTGCTTCTTACTAAGTAACAGAGAAGGAAACTAACTTTTTACAGGAAAATGTAAGGTCTAAGCATGCAGGGGCCTGACAATTACTTATTGTCAGCAAAATGAAGTATTAAGTTTGCAGAGAAAACGTATGTTCATGCTGTGGTTCTACAAATACTGGTAGTTAATTAATATTAGAGGGGCATCATAGATTTGTATTAATTTAGGCATGGATGCATCACCACATTTTTGTTGGTATTAGTCAGAAGCTGTTCAGAGGGTTAATGGCACCTTTATCCTTTTATACAAACTTTATGCTGACTGGAAGAAGACAGAACATTCCTGGCTAAAATCTGAGGGTTTAAAGTTAAGTCTCCAAAGGATTCCTCAACAGAGGTGACTCTGCGAAGGGAGTCTATACCAGTCCAATGCCTTCTGCCATGTGGCTGCAGCATGTCGGTAGAACCACTAGCATTTTCAGTAGGACAAACCCCCGTCACCCTAGCTGCAGATGTGAATAGAGTCCTGATTCAGCACAGTATTGAGTGCATAATCCTCTCGTGTTTAGCTGAACATTTTGTGTGTTTATCCGTTATACAATACCTTATAACTAACTCTATTTTAAATGAAATAAGCTTAAGAGAATACCAAAGGAGGGGTACTTGAGCTTTGTAAGAACCAAACGATTCAGACTAATGATGGTTTTGCGCTGACAAATTGTAACTGTGGAGTAATAATTAGAATTTACTATTCCCCCCAAAACGTTATTGTGTATATAAATGACTATATTATATTCTGAATTACCTTTGTGTTCCTTCGAACAGTGATCTTATTGAAAAAAATCTAGCATTTTGTGATCATTTTTTCGTTAATATTTGTGCCTAAAATCAATGTCTGTGGTTTGCAACTTATGCATGTACTTGAAGGAAATTGAATTAATAAAAAAGAAATTGTATATCTTAAATGAAAATGAAAGTGTGATAATATTTAGCTAGCAGATTCTCCTAGTCTACATAATTCTACCCTAATCTTCAGGCTCTGTATTAAGCCGAAGGCTACTTTTTCTCAAAATCCCCAGTGGCAATCGCTCTTTCTCTTCAGCCTTTCCATGGTACATCAAAGACAGACTCAGGGAGAGAAAGGTAATAGGAAGGGCTTTATTAACCTATCCATTTTATGTAGGCTACCACTATTTCTGTATTAACATGTTCATTACGTGACGTAGCTGGATTTGCCTGAACAATGATGATAATCCTGAGGCTCATGTTGATGGTGTTTTTTCCAGAAGACTGGATGTGTCTGGATATATGGGTGTAGGATGTAGCTCCCTACCTCACATTACATGAATGAGAGTAATGCTAACCCACACAAAACCTTAGCTTTTTGGCTCCTGCTACATGGGAATCAAGACGATAGCCATGCTCCCCAGACTGTGTGGGAGGAGGTCACTATGGCGAGGTCTGGTTAGAGAGGTGAGCTTTATGAAATTGCTCACGCAGCTGTCCGTTTTCCTCCTGTTGAACTGACCACTAAGCACATCCTGCATAAAGCTGCAGTTTACAGCCTGACACTTGCAGGATAACATTTTTACCTGTCTACAGAATCACAGAATCGTCTAGGTTGGAAGAGACCTCCATGATCATCTAGTCCGACCTCTGACCTAACACTAACAAGTCCTCCACTAAACCATATCACTAAGTTCAACATCTAAACGTCTCTTAAAGACCTCCAGGGATGGTGACTCAACCACTTCCCTGGGCAACCCATTCCAGTGCCTAACAACCCTTTCAGTAAAGAAGTTCTTCCTAATATCCAACCTAAACCTCCCCTGGCGCAACTTTAGCCCATTCTCCCTCGTCCTGTCACCAGGCACGTGGGAGAATAGACCAACCCCTACCTCGCTACATTAAAATACCAGGCTGTGAAGGGTGGGAGTTCAGGAACAGACCAGTAAGTGCCTCAGCTCTCAGCTGCATGGGTGAAGGCAGCCATTTTGGTCTAAGACTTCCCAGGTTGGGGCTTAAGCTCTCAAAATGGTGTCCACAGGCACTGGTGTGTTGTGTGGTGCTAGTACCTAAGGAAGCTTTGAGGACATTGGTGTGCA
Organism: Anser anser; assembly: GCF_964211835.1. Taxonomy (NCBI): domain Eukaryota; kingdom Metazoa; phylum Chordata; class Aves; order Anseriformes; family Anatidae; genus Anser; species Anser anser. Next base: position 21,703,380 of record NC_139725.1, on the reverse strand, counting down.
TTATATGGACAAGTTGCCTCTCCTGCACAGCTGCCTTGTCCTGAGAGAAATTGCTTTCCAAGCTGGGGTGAGGCTTTTGATGATGAGACTGGGGGAGACATGAGCGATATCTCCCCAGGCTTCTTTATCTGCTGGTTGGCCTGTTTACCAGGAGGCCTGTGGTGGCTCCCGGTCTCTTATGAGAGAAACTGAAAGTTGTATTTCCGATGTTGGAAAAATATGACCTCATATTTTCCCCCAGCCCAGAAAATATTCCTCCTGCCTACAGGTCATACTAAGATTTATGGGGAAATTTTATACTTAGGATGGTGCCCTCTGGTAACTTTTATGATCAGTCAGAAGAAACCATGGTTACAGTCTTTGCTCTAAGGACTCTTTGTATGGATTATCAAGTTATTATTTTGGTGGGGTGGGGGTTTTGTTTGGTTGGTTTTGGTTGGTTGGTGTGGTTTGCTTGTTTGGGGGCGAAAAAATAAAGGAAAAGGTAGACAGAAGCAATTTTTCAATATCTTGTCCAGAAGAGACAAAATGAGCGATCCTGCAAATGGTGCCATTCTAAGAGGAATCCTCAGGCTTTGTGCAAAATGGATACTAAGATATGGAAACATGGAAAGGCAAAAAATGAGTTATGTGGGTACTTCAGGTAGATTAGTGGCAACTGAGTGAGGCTACTGAGGATCAAGAATTTTGGATTTAAGTGTCCCAACTCTCTAAAATCCACTTTTTGAATATGCTTCTAAATCCCTCTACTATGCATTGAAATTTTACAGATACACTAATCTGAAAGCCACTCAAACACGTTTTAAATTCTTAAGCAGTTCCATCTAAAACCATTTAAACCATTTCAAGAAAAGTTTGCACTTCTGAGCTTTGCTAGACTGGAACCTGAAGATCACCATTTAGATCAATGTATGGAAGAAAAATAATAAAAAAAAAAGTAAAGTTGGTTCAAGATTTCATGCAAATATTTTCATTTGCAATAAGATCATTTGCATGTGAAGAGTCTCTACATGCGTCACTGGAAGTTGCAAACAGGAAAAGGTACAAACTGTTTAAAAATCACACCTTGTTATCATTGTCTTCTGGAACATAAATACAATCATAGTTGCTCAAATCCAGTCACAGAAATTTTCGTTCAGTCAGAAAAATATATCAACAAGTAATATTAGTATTAAATATAAACATTAAATATTAATATTAAATATTTGTGGTAGTTAATACCGATATTGATATTAGTCATAAAGCTACATCAGTAATTAATACTGATATTGATATTAGTCGTAAAGCTACACCAGCTTTACGACTAATATCAATATCGGTATTAATTACTGATGGGTATGGACAGGTGTGCACAAGTTAAATTGAAATTAAAGAAGGTGTAAGCTTGTATAGCATCAGATGCTTCACTGCAACAGTCCAGCTGTACGCTTTACCCTGGTAAATGTTATGCAGGTAGTAGTAGCAGTTTGTTGTAGTAGTAGTTAGTTAGTAATCTTTCATTTAAAGAGAAACCGTTACATGTTTTTTAAGTGTGTGCTTGTAAACTACCAAAGAATAACTGAAGTTTATACTTGCTTTACTTTAAAGGTAGTTATCCATATATAAGAATACTTGATCACCATTAAGATAGCCTTTATTAATTTTTATTTGGTTCACTTTTAAATTAGGCAGAAGTGCATCAAAGTTATTTTAATTCTGAATGAGATTGTCCAGACAAAAGAGTTCAATGCAATTTGACAAATCCATATTACATTCTCATGTAATTTGGATTAATTTTTTTGAGCACTTCCAAATAGATAAACTCTCAAGTCTGAATAATTAAAAACATATATATTTAGCTAAGGACTGCAAGTATATTTGTTCCTTTTAGAAGTAATATTTGCATTGCTGTTTAAAAAAAACTATAGTGAATCATGAAATCATTACAGAACTGAGCGTTCTCACAGAGTGCGTTAAAGCACCACACACGTAACTGAGATGTTCAACCAATTTTCACTGGCAGAGGTTTCATTTTCTGATCACCATTCATAGAATTTTTAACTGAAGTGTTTTCTTATCTTAGCCAAATTGTAAACTTATCCGTTGGATAATTTTATAAACTATAAAATACATGCATATGTGTTCATTCCAAACTACTTCTGGCTTATAAGCCTTTAGTTGGAACTGTAATATCCATAACAAATTAAAATTAGAAAAGGAAAAAAAAAAAAAAAGCACTGACTAGAATCTACTTTTGAAACTAAGGAAATAATTTAAAAACCCAAACTGTATATTACTATGGCACCTGCTGTTTTTCAGGTGTTTATAACATAGCCATAAAAATCCACTCCAGGCTGAAACTTGGTATTTAAAAGTCTCAGCTCAGCACGATTTTTAAATCATATTTGGTTTAAATTAGTTTAACTCTTTTTCAGTTATAAAAAGGAGGGCGGAGGAAAGAAATTCTGATGTGTCAAATATAATTTTATTCATTCCTCTATCTGAAAAACAGGTTTGCTTTATAAAAATATAATTTGCAGGTCGTTAACCCGTAGCACAGAGTAGGGAAGTAGGATGTCAAAGGGGGAAAAGAGGGAGAGAAAGAATTAGCACCCAAGATTTGGCATTTGCAAATGCTTAATGTCTCTTCTGTGAGAACATTTACCATGGATCCTTAGTGAGCTTTCATAAAACTGTATCCGGGATATACAGCATTTTTTTTAATTGAAAAAACATGCTTTCATTCAGTAAAGTCAATAACTCACAGTTTAAGGTCTGTTTTGTCATATGTCAATGCCTGGTGGATGAATTATGTTAAGACATAATTGATTTAGTACTTTCTAACACTGACATTAAAGAATCTGAAGCAATCTGGGACTTCAGCTTCCTCTGTGTTTTACTGGAAGCTGGGCACCTACCGTCTCTGGTACATCTGAAAAATCCATCCTCCCTCTGTTGAATTCAGTGTATGTAAATTACAAAAACAATTTTAATTAACTGAGGATCAAATAGAAAGATTGACGTCATTCTGTATATGCACAATCTGAATCTCTGCACATAAAAACCTTCAATTACATCAGAACCCAGTAGATGTCTGGGCTGAAATGTTCAAAACTTGTCAGTGGCTTTGGGTGATTCTTTGCCCAAACACTTTGGGCCCAATTTTCAGTTGTTCTGAGAAAACAGAACAGGTAAAGCCTGTAAAAATGGGTTCTTGAACGCTTTTGTAAATCAAGCTTTTTGGTGTACTGAAAAACAGAAAGCCAAAACTCTGGTGGGCACTTAGAAAAAAAAGGCAGAGCCTCAAAATGGCTAGTATTAATTTCTTTGAACAAAATACATGGTGTGGTGTTTCTCCTTATTTTTAATGCCATTGTACAATGGAATGCATTACCACAGTGTTCCCTTCTCCCATCTGTTCCTCAAAAAGGAAAAGACGTATGTAACATTACAAAAGGACTCTTGGAAATGTTTATGCAAAGTACTACTTTTCATCACTAAATCAAACCTGGAGACAAGCTATCAGAGAAAGTGTTCTTTCTTTTCCATGTAGAGGCTATGCGTACTTTTGCTTTAACAATCAATCCTGAAATGTGGACGTTTTTGCTTTCAGTTCGTCTTGCGGTACATAACTCTGAAGAGATGTGCCTGATGCTCCGTGAATGATTAGCATTTACTGATGTTTCTCTCATTGTGAGGCATTGCCAAGCCATAATTTGCAAGTACTGAATGTCCTGAAGTGCAATAGCATAATTTTGATACTTCAAGCTTGGCATTATCTCCATATCTCGGGTTTTGCTTTAAATTTAATTTTCATGTCTGTCCTAACATGGCTATTTTACCAATAAAACAGACATGTTTATTGTTTTTCTTATTTTTTCCCCTATTGTTCATGCTTTGACAGTTCCATAAAGTTTATTTCTCCCTGCTGCTTAGTGTCTTTTTATTCTGTTTGTTTTTCTCTACTTCCAGCTGGGATATAGTTTAATGAATTATTTTTCAGTGCATGTGATATGGCTTTTATGGCCTGCCTTTGGAGATTGTGATTAATACAATTTTCTTTTATTCTTTGCCCTGACCTGGTTCCCAGTGCTTATTGTAGTGATCATCATTGTATTAAGAATATTGAGATGATATTATCCATGTTAAGGCTGGAATGTATTTTCATTCATTCTGGTTTTTATTCTTCTGCAAGGATTTTTATTTTTAGTTTCAGTCCCGAAATTGTTGTTTCCATGCCAATATCTGTACATTTATTTTGTATTGCAGTTGGATAAGATAGATCTCTGCTGCCAGTGAGCTGTCCCACACAGTCATCAAACCCATACCTTCCATGCATATGTTTTTTAAGGTGATTTGGCATCCTTTTTTTTTTTTTCCAAGTGTTTTGTGCACCTGCATGGTAATTTACAGAATGTCAACCAGGTTTGGATCCAGCTGTTCTTTGAAGAGTTAAGAACCTCCCCAGCCATGGTCAGGAATACACAAAATTTGTGAAACAAACCTAATGGGGAGGAGAGAAAAGGTGGAGAGACCCCATTACACTTTTGGTAAATTCATACCTACCGATATGTATTTTCAATTTGTGTCTTAGCTCTTTGACAGCTTTTCATTCAGCCAGTCTGAAAATATTTTCTTATTAGTCCAAGGTTATCTTGTTTTACTTCCTAAAGAAGGATGTTCAGTCAACTATTTCTCATGGTTAGCTACCTTTTACAAGGAAAAAAAAAGTTGTGTAAAGTCAGCGTAGCCAATTCTACCCTGTTATTTCCTTTGTTGTTTCATAGATATGTACAAACCTGAAAATCAGTAGGTTTGAGAGTTTGGCTTCTAAGTCTGGTCAATTTTTCTTGCCATCTAGTGTGAGAAACTGAAGAGCATACTGTTACTGATACGTTACAGCTTGTCCACTGAGGGCTGGTCTCTAATTCTTTCAACATCTAGTTTCTTTCAGCTTATGAATTCCATATTAAGGTGGTTTACTTTCAAGGTTATACGAATCCTTTCAGCCTTGCTTATTTCAACTTTTGTATCTTTCCTTCTCTTCTAAGAAAAATTGCCGTTCTGTCTTTCATATTTTGTGTTTTTAAATACGTCTCATTTTCCTTGGTGAATTAATCATACTGTTCTCTGTGCAAGTGTTTAGCTGTTCAGGTTTCCCAGAAGATTAGGGAAGCTGGGGTATTTAGACTTCTTACCATCTTTGGAGGTTGTAATTTTGTCACTACTTGCAATGCTCTTCAAATTCTACTCCCATCTTCCTTCTTGAGATTTCTTTTGGTCTCCCTAATGCATCATGGCATTTCTCAAAGTGGGATTAGATTATTTAGAGTTTTCTTTGCTTGAGTGTTTAGATTTTTTTTATAGTTGCTAACACAAAATTTCCAGAGTATCGTTTTTGTTGGTCCTTATGACTTTCATGACAACAGAAAGATGTTTTGTGTTTTGTTTTTTTAATGTATTGTCAGTCAAGTTGAACCATCATTTCTTGGTTTAATGACAGAGATAGTAATTCGTTCCCTTAGAGACATTTTTGCTTTCTAATGCCATTGTCTCAGTCTATTTCTTATTCTTCATTATTAATATATCAGCACTGTCCACACCACTGTACTTATTTCAGCAGTAATTGTAGTGTTTTACTGAGCAGTAGTTAACATTTTTCAGACTTATTTCATAGAATATGTTAATTAATACAATGTAAAATGATACGTTATCTACTGTGTGGTCTTAAGAGTAGTAGGAGACATGAATGCCAATTAAATGATCTGCTCAAATGACATGATGAGCTTTTCTCTATAGTCTGCTTATGCCTATGTAAACAACATTACTTTCTTGTGTTATTGAAATCACTGTTATAGAATTATGTTACTGTGAAAAATGATATATGCATCAGAACACTGTAAATAAGTAGATCACTTCTATCCTCACTGAAGTCAGCAGCACAACAGTCTTGGTGTAGGCACCCTCCAAATGTATAAGGTTCAGCGAATACAGGAAATGGACAATGAAAAACATTCAATAACATCTTGAAAATGTTTCCGTAACTCAGCAGATAGTACTAGATAACAGGTACATCAGAAAGAGATATTTTGATATGCTTTGTGAGAAAAAACGTATGTTTAATTTTCTCTAAGTATTTCTGAGTCAGTAATGAGTTCTGCCAAAGTAATTTTCATTTATCTTCCTACATATTGTTGATTATAATAAACTCACAAATAGGATTTTCAGCCAGTTAACTTGGCTAGCAGTGTAATCCACAAATAAGTTTTTTCACCTTACTATGCTATCGAGTTCCTTTAACTCTGAAATCATCTTAAAGATAGGCAAAATATGCTTAGTGTGTATTTTTTTCTAGAAAAATGGAAGCATAAAACAAAAGCTGGTCTACTTCTTTTATTCATTCCTGGAAGAAGATGCTTTGAACTTCTGCCTCTTTTCTTATTGCATTTACTTTTGACACTTCTTATGCACTGAATACTGTAAATTGTTTTTATTTTAATTTGGAAATCTGTTATTCTTGTACAGAGTACAAAATCACATTTTTTCTGATGTCAGCACTCACGTAAATTTTTTTCTATTTATCGTGCATAAAGTAGGTCACTGGTATCTCCAGGCCATGGATAATCAAGCCCTTTTGTGCTTTCAGCTTTTACCGTGAAGTCAGGTTGTAAGCCACTTGTATTCTGTGAGGTAGAAGGACCACTTGTGAGAATTAACTTTTCATCAGCATGAGTACAGAGGTCTGTTTCTGCTAAAGTAAACAGTTGAGGTAAATATATGAAAATAAGGTTCAAAATTAGAAATAAAAAACTATCAGACCTATGTAGAAGCATTTAGTCACTGTCTAGATCTGGAAAGGTCAATTGTCTTCTATCTTTAACGTAAGTTATTTTTTTTCCTGTTTTTAGTTTTAGAAGAGAATTCATTTAATTCCCAGGAGTGCTGGTTTGTTTATCAAGATAATTTCAAGTTTAACAATTCCAGGGTTTTTCTTGTTACTAGCCCAGTTGTGTTGTGGGTTGTTTTATTTAAAATAAGAAGCTACTATTTCCTGTCACAAAAACGGTATTTCTTTCTCCTGTCATTTTACAGTAGACTTTGTTACCAGATCATTTTGTGTATTATATGAGTCACTTACTATTAGTTTCTCTTTTTACAGAATTGAATTTGCCTATTTTCTTCACTGATGGGAAGTTTATTGTTTTGGACTCCTGCTCAAAGAGAGAGGGGAATGCTAGTGGCATAACTGGAGGGACTTTTTTTTATTCTTTTCTGCTCTACCTTTGCAGAATTGTTGAAGGACAGAAGATTTTTTTCCCAGCAGGACATGTGGCTTTTTTTTTTTTTTTTTTTTCCTCAGCAGAGGAAATCTCACACTTCTGGCACTTTGACACATCATGGACTGTTAGAGAACGTGGAGCCACTGTTTACTGCTAGTTCTTGAGTCTTAAACAGCCCTCCACTGCTTTTATTATACCATTAATTGCACTTAATGCAGCTGCATTTCTAGTACGCTTGGCTAAGCTCTGAAAATTAAGTAGAGGGTACTTTGTTATAAAATTCGCTGTAATGAGCTCTGGTGGGACAGGGTCTGTTAAGTTTGAAATTACCTCAGGCCATTTCCAAAGGACTTCTTAAAATATTTCACAGCTATAAAAGTTTGCAACTAGATAAATAGCCAAAGGTATGGTTGAGAAGAAAAAAAACATAGCCCTACAATAGGCACTGGATGAAATATGAACATTTTAAATACCAAATTGTTACATTTATTTTAAACATTTATCATCTTGAGTAATTTGTTAAACAGAAAGTTTTCAAGCCAACAGCATGTAAATTTTAGGTGTTTGGTTGACACAGTGGTTTTTAAGCAGACTCTTTTTGCTTTTGGTTTCTTAATCCAGACCATGCATTCATGAAACTGGAATAAATTTAGGACTCCCTCTGGGTTTACATAAATTGGTTCAAGAAGGGGTCACACCTCTCAGTACAAAAACCTTATAAGAACTGCTGCAACTATTAGCCAATTAGCTTAATGTTACAACTAACAGCCTGTACTGAGTACTGATCTCTGGTATCTGCCTAAATAAATGACTAATACAGCTTCAATTCCCTCAGTGTTCTTCAGCTATATGACCGCTGTAATGCTTTGCGGCTAATAAAATTTCAGATTGACTAATTTATTGGGTAGCTTTACCAAAACATCCAAGTAATCCTTTATATACTCATTAGAAACGGGTCCAAAATGAATTCTCTTAGGACTAAGGAAAAGTCTCCCTAGGATCAGCATCACTGAGCTTTAGATACGTTGGCACAAATCGGGTGGAGGATCTTCTGTGGTTTTAGTACAGCAATTTATCTACATTTTGTAGTTAAACTTTAAACATGAGGTAATTAGAGGCCCCCAAGCTTGAAATTCATGCACCTTTTTTTTTTTTCCCCTCCCTTTAATAGGCTCTATACAGGCTTGCCAAGCTAACTATTTGACAGACATGAGTTGTATGTGGAAGCTCTGTACAAAATTCCATATAGAAGATGGGTTAAAATCTTAAAACTGTTTTCTTTTGTTTTCAGATTTTGAATTTACAAATGGGTAGGAAGTCTGCCGTTACCAAGGGTCAGTCAGCAGCCTATTGTGTCGTGCAGAAATATTCACTAGTCAATAATCAAATACACTGTGGCCATTAAGTACTGCACCTGTTGTCCAGATGGGCTAACAATAAACATAACACAGTCAATCATGCTTGTAGAATAGGGTGGACAGAAGGCTTTGGGGGATGTTTCTAGGGTCTTCCTCTGTTTATCTAGACCTTTACTTCTTTACTATTATGTGGTTGGGAGTATCGGGGGTAGTGCGTTTCAATTTTGGAATCACTGACAAGTTATTCCAAGGGACTTGGTGCAGTTTTTTGTTTGAGTTTTAAACTAAAATGTCAGCTCTCTTTTTGTTAACTAAGAAAACTATTATTTGACAAAGAAAGGAGCAATAAATCTCTGCATATTGAAGAAACATTAAATACTATCAAAATTGCTCTAACTTTAAATGCAAATAAAGCTGGTTCTCTCTGCTAAACTTCATCCATAACAGGATATTTTTAGAGCTATGAATCATTTATTAGTTTAGATAATTTTATATTATGACAAGTTATTGAACACACAATTATGTGCAGTACTGAAATATTAAACATAGAATCAAAACTCACCTTTATTGAATAACTGCTTTATAGAAGTGTTTTGGACCTAAAGTACTTCAAAAGTCACAAAAGCACATATCCTATATTTCTCTCCTAGGAACATCCTTTATTGGATGGACAGGTTGGAGGAAGGATAGACAGAGATTTTATGTGAACTTGAATAGGCATCTACCCTTAATATTATTTAAAATAACCTACTTGTCGTATTAGTTTCAGTGTTTAAAATATTGGGGTGAGTTTACACAGATGTTTAAATTCAAAATGAAGCATTTAACTATTTTTTTTTGATGAAGGCATGACTTACTAGGGGCATTGCTAAATATCCACTTCGCTTACAGTTTTGAAAAATAGTTAACTATCATTTATGTATTTTTTGGATGCAAGTGACTAGAAATATTATGCCATGTTCATAGAGTATCAGGAGTTGGAAGGGACCCACAACAACCATCGAGTCCAACTCCTGGCTTTGCACTGGACCACCCAAAAATCAGACCATGTGTCTGAGCCTTGTCCAAACGCTTCTTGAACTCTGGCAGGCTTGGTGCCATGACCACTGCCCTGGGGAGCCTGTTCCAGTGCCCGACCACTCCCTTGGTGAAGAACCTTTTCCTAACACTCAGCCTGAGCTTCCCCTGTCCCAGCTCCATGCCTTTCCCTCAGGTGTTAAGTCAGCTTGAAACATCAAAGTTTGGATGGCCAGTCAGTTAACAAACAAGTTTGTCAAACTCTAACCTAAATAATTTTATTTAAATAAAAAGGACAAAATTCAGAAGCAATTAATAAATTTGTTTAAATATTTCCAGGAGATGTCAAAAATGCTGTGTCAAACACAGTTTTCAGTAAGTTTAACATGATATGGACTGGGAGCGTTGTATGGGAGCTGGTATGAAATGAGCTGGGAAGTAAGACAGTCTCAAACTAGATAGTCACCAGATGCAAAAGTGTATGATCAGCAAGTGCTTGTGTTTGATCTCTTGCCTGTTGATATTACTGGCAAGAATGTCCAAATGAAGCATGTTGCCTCTTCAGTTACTTGAAGTAGTGCTTTGATATCACCTCCTATTGTTTGTGTGGTTCCAGAGGAATAAATAAGGGTAAATGCATTGGTGGATGACATGACATTTTGTTGATGAGCTAGTGTTATGCATGGTTTGTGGATTCAGTATCACATTTTGGATAAAGCTGGAGCTCGTAAGATGACATGTTGCCCTTTTGCCACAAAGAGATGGTAATGTTTGGACTTTTTGCTGCTATAGGTGTCATAAAAACACTTGGTTCTGTTTTCTGATTAATTAATTATTTTAAAATTCCCTGGCAGTTTTGTCAACTGTTCACCAAAGGATAAAAATGCACTTATGTTGAGCCCAAACAGTAAATATTGTCAATACAATACAACATAATAGTGAAAAACAAAAAATTGTTGGGAGAAATTGTTGTCTTTAATTGCTGTCCACTTCCTCTATCTGTAATGTGGATTCAAAGGAGATACAATTTAAAAACTGATATTATGAGTTAAGACAGCATTGTATTTTGACAGTTATTTGTAGCTTTCTGATGACGTATGGAGTAGTATAACCACACTTTCCTTTCCAGCCAGCACTGTTTAAGGGAGAGAACATTAACCTGAAAATGAGAGTAGGTCACAACCCTTTGGAGCTTCACTATCAATAACAAAATGAGGGAAGAGGCTACCTCCCCTGTGATGTTGACAGCCTGAAACTTTGGTGGAGTGAATAGTAGGCTCTCTGCTGTGTGATTTTAATGAAAGCTATGACGTTTTTTAAAATCCCTGCAGGACAAGGCTTTTTGGAATAACATCCAAGGGTTTGTGGGGGTAGTACATGTGTGTGTGTGTATACATGTTTAGTGAGTGAAGTTCAGCTACTTCAACTTGAAAATACTGAAGCAGATAGTTGTTATTCCCAGCTATGTTGTCTTCTGGAGCTTCACATACCTAAGAAAGTGATCCGTTTTACCTCACACAAGAGAGCTTTAGGTCCTTGGATCATAGTGAACGTTTCTTCATAAGGAACTTGTGTGGGGTTGAAAGTGCCAATGCAAATGAGCTAATGTCAAATAGGAAAATTAAAGGAAGAGAGAAGTGTAGAAAGAAAAGATGCGTTGAAGTAAGGTAAAAGAAGAAAATATGAGACGGAAAAAGGGTGTGCGTAGTCTTTTCCAGGATTTTTTGTACAATACGCTTTCCCTCATTAGCTCTTAACAAATTAATTAATTAAGAATTAATTAACAGTTCTTCATTAGACAGAACATGTTTACACAGCAGTATAAACTAGCTCAGGGACTGGAAGCAACTCAGCTGTGGTAACACAGAGGAGAAAAAAGTTATTTGATCTTGCTTCATGGGAAAGTTTTATAGCTTGTGTTAGTACAGCTAGACCATTATCAGTGGCCGCATTAACCTTTTTCCAGACAGTTCACCTTTGCCTGTATTGTGACCGTACAGGCATACCCTTAGCCCATCTGAAGGTATTATGTGCAGTGGTTCAATGGACGTTTGAACCTCACAGACCAAATGGATTAACAAAACAGGAGATTTGTATATGCAGCTCAGAGCAATTGAGTCCCTGTTGCCTTATTAGCTCTAGTGTCAGCAACACTCATGGCCACCAGCTAGCTAGTAAGCTCAAACTATGACCTCAGTGGAGCCAGAGGATTCCCTCTGAGAACAGGGCTGAGATTCAAGGCACCATGGGAGCCGTGCCTTGAGCTAACTGCAGGTGGTCTCTCCACAGCAGCGGAGACCACATCTTTCCTGCATGCAGCTCTTGGTAGAGTTGTGAGCAAGGCACAGCTTTAAATTTCTATTTAGATTTTTTTCTTTATTATTATTATAAGTGTTTTGATGTTCAATCTATTCTTCTGCCATCCACTTTTCCTCTTATCTATAAAAAATATATTTTTTTCTGAAGTCGTTACTCACCAAAATAAACCTTTCTCTTTAGAAGACACCTACCCATGAGCCACCACAGCACTGTTTTTTCCTCTTCCAGTGATGCAGGTGCCTCTTTATTCCTTAGATTCTTCCTCTCCTTTAGAATAAGGAGTCCCTATGAGGTGAGAATTATTGTCAGAGATTTTTGAAACAATTTATTTTTTTTCAGGGACAGTGTTGGAAATGTGGGGATTTAGATTTAATAGTTAATTTTTCTCTTAACAGTTCTAGTGTGTTCTCCATATTATTTGTAAAAAGGGGTAGAGTACATGTTGCAATAATACTGCACTCATAAGGCAAAGCCTTTGTGTTGAAAGACTTCTGTCAGTACTCATAGAAATAACTTGCTTCATTTGTCTTGTTCTACAACATTGTTGAGTGCAAATGCATTTTTTCATGTAAATTTCTCAGATTTTTAGGTATTATTAACAAAATAAGATGTTTGCTGTACATCAGTACAGCAGACAATTTAAAATCATCCAAAATGCCCTTAAGCTAGCACATTCATAATGAAGAATGTCAGAATACAAACCCTCTTCCAAAAGGTTACTAAAAGAAATAAGAAAAATAGATAAACAGTGTCAGGCATTACTTATTAGTTTTTCTGCAGAATGCATAAAGGTTGTGGCTGACAGGAGAGGAGAAAAAAGGAGTGTGTTCTGTGTTGAGTTTAAGCAGTCTTCATTAAACTCCTTTGTATATTTTAGTTTAAGCATGCTATTGTTTTATAGTGGGGGGGGGCTTTTTTTTTTCCATTTAAATTGAGCTTCAATTGCAAATTATATAGTTGTGAAAATCTAGTTTTTCAGCTGGACTTAGCACAAGAAATATGAAGTTTAAGTACTAAAAGGAGATGTTGGAATGCAAAAAAAAAATGAACAGAATTTCAAAGAAATTCAGTAAAACCTCAGCTCAGAGACTGCTGAGCTGCTATATTAAGCAAATTATTTTCTTAAGCAAATGCATCCATGTATTACCTTAGGTTTGGTGGGTGTAAAATAAAAGATAATTGAGAAGCTATCTAAATGCAATACATTATTGCTATAATTGTAAAGCTTAAAAAAAAAAAAAAACTAAATTTATCAGTGCTCACAAAATGTGAGAAAGATTTAAAGACTTGGAGTGTTACACTGCAAAATGAAACTGTGCCCCCAGTGTTGAGGTAACCATCTGTGTCCATGTCTGATTCAAATACTGTGTGGGGAATAAATTCTGATGCTTGTAAGTTCATTTGATAAAGAATACCAAAATATCTGGCTAGAATAAATCACTTAACTTTGATGGTTCAGATGTTCAAGGTATTTTTTGAACCATGGCCACCATGTTTGTTGTCTTACAGCAGGGGAGACTTAACTTTTGCAGGTAGGAAGTGTGAATCTTAGCTGTGACATAATCAAATAAAAGGAATATTTTTCCCTCACTGCAGAGAGAATCTTGAGCTGAATTAATTCCTGATGCTAATGAATGCAACTCTGATGAAGTGAATGTTGTGCCTACACAAAACATTCTCTCTGGCTGTAGAGAATTTCCCTTCTGTTCTCATTATTACGCTCTTACTACCATAACTATCTTGGCTGTCTTCTGATCAGACTGTTTTATACTCTTCCCTGGTAGGCATTCTCCAAAGGTGAAAGAAACTGGTCTCTCCTCACGTAACTGTTTAAAAAAGACCCTACTGCCTATAAAAAGGGAAACACCAGTCTTTTGCTGGGGCCAATAATAATAACAGAAGATATGTTAACTTCCTATTTCTCATTTATTTTCAAGCTCATTCATCATCAGCTGTATTTTTTTTTTAACTTCAGCAAATATTTAAAGACCATCTCACTATTTCCAGTAAAGATTTCACTATGCTTCGTAACGGTGATTGGAATCTCCAAGAGACTGTTTTCTTAAAAACTGCTGAAATAGACTCTTACAAATGATAGCACACTTTTATTTTTTATTTTTATTTTTTAGTTGAGAGCCCCATCCAAAGTGATGGAAAGTCTTTCCCTGTACTACAGTGGCTTTGGGATTTGGATCAACCCAAATTATTTTGTAAGCAGCAGTGCTTTTAAAAACAAGCAGTTCCATTTCCCAGTTATAAGGACTTAACCAATATTCTGTATAAGAATACTTCTTTTGAAGACCACTACATTAGGATTGGGAGACTTGCTCATTTTTCAGTCCTCAGCAATTCTAAAATATTCCAAAATACTGTATTAGATCTTATAAAACTTCTTGGTGAAAAATTCATTATTTTTTCATAATAAGAAATTAACAACCAGTTGCAAAGATTTTAAGCATTTGTTAATTATACTACAGCTGGTCTTAGTAATCTCCTTACATCTCTTTAGTTTAATTTTTTGAAATCGCCAAATTCTGAATAGTTGCATTTTGTTGCAGCCTCTCTTATAAATAGAGAGAAGTAGCAGCTGGAAGACAAGCAAAAATAATTGACTAGTGCACAGTTGGTGCTTACCAAAATCCTCAGTTAATTACACAGGTTAGTTTTGGTAACTGATCAGAATTTCTTCCCTGGAAATGGGGATTGGTTGAAGACTTGTACCCAGTTTCACTCATTTTAGGAATCTTCCTTGTATGTTCATGACTGCGTTATGAAAAGGAAAAAAGGCACACAGCATACAACGAATCCACCATCTATGTGCACCAGTGCAAGACTGTAAAAGTAGTAAAGCTCTGCAATCCACGTTAGAACCAGAACCAGCTTGTGTACTTGGATTCGTTTCAGTGTGTCACCCAATTCAGTAGGATAGTGGTGCGTTAGTCAGTTAAGGGTTATGTCATAGCTGGAGTTTGCATGCATGGTGAAGATGATTCCTATATTTGCCAATAGCAGTCTTTGATGTATTTGTTAATTTTGGGAGTTCACATAAAATAAGCAAGTCTGTTCTTTTCCAATGCCCTTCTTATCTCGGAGGCTTCCTTTTACTTAAACTGTCATAGTATGATAGTGAATATGCTAGAAGCGCAGATGACCAAAAAAATACAACTGCTTGCATCAGTTGCAGACTGTATCAAATGCAAAATTTGTCTTTTTTTTTTTTTTGGTTTCTGATACTGACTGTTGAGTATATTACTTAGTTCAGTAACATCTAAAACTGTAAGTTTCTAATATTACACTCCACTTGCTGTCAGAAGAGGTTATATGTATGTCTTAGGAAAATTCAGTGGGCAGTTGTAGCCACGTAGCAAATAGTTGGCTTCCTCTGCAGGCAGATGTGAAATGCCGAGCCTTAGCATTACACTTCGGTAGTGACAGCATAGCCCTGGTAGCACGTTATATGTTAGGCTGTTAACAAGTAAGTAGTTAAATCTTCAAGTACTATGAATATATCAATAAAAGTCCACATCTGTTACTCTACCGATAGTAATGGGAAGCTAATGGAAAGCATGCTGGTTGTAAAGCATCTTGTTATTCATTTTCCTTACCCATTTACTTTTTTGTTACCATATTTCTGTCCTTCAGGAGTTGCATATTTCCAATGAGCACTGGTAAAAGTTAAGTTTATCCATAAAATGATGCAGTGCATCCAAAAAAATGAAGAGAAAAGGAATGAAGAGAGGAGTAGGCAAGAAAGCAAACATCTGTATAGGAAGGTCTAGTCCAGGGAAGCTGGATACATTTTAGTGTTAGTAAAAACAGGGATGATGTGAATCACAGCTTGCACATTTGCAACACACCACTGTCAAAGGCATAAAAAGGCAATTGTATTGACTCTAAGGAGGAGCAGCTTGCCTGTTTTGTTCACAGAAGATTCTGAAATAACACTGCCAAGATTTAAGACAACAGAAAAGGGGAAGGCATAACAAAGCAAGATTTCTCATTCTTGACTCTCAGAAATATATTATACCTTGCTTCATGTAGATCGAACAGCTTTAGGTCCCCTTGACGTACTAGTGGCATATGAAAGCCCTGTGGATGGATAGAGCGTTAGATTGGAAGTAATAAGGTTGTGCCTGACTTACCTCCGCATTTGTAGCAGATGTTACAAATGTCATAACATGAACCTTTGGGATCAGGCTGGAAAAAAAAAAAAAAAAAGAAAAAAAACAAGACAACAGATGTAGGCCTCTTAGTTTTACCAGCAAGTATAGTCTGACACTATATAACACTGTTCTGATTTGATGTTAATACCCCATCCTTCTCCTGAGAACAGAATCAGTGACACTAACCATTTCTGAAGCTGGAAAGGGGTGACAGCCGTTTTCTTCCCCAAGGAATTTTAATACTAGTTTAAAAATAAAAGACAATAGAACTATCACCCCAATAAGTGTCGTCGTGTTATATCTGGATAAGTAACACATATACGTCATTCATTTGGGATGAAATTGATGATTTTAAGGAATTTCTTTATGCTGTCCTAATGTTTATGCATTTTTCCATTGATAGATCCAAATCTCACAGAGTGGGCATTTATCTAAAACGCTACCAAATGCCTCAGTTTTTAACCCCCTCAACTCACCCCGTGTTTGTGTCTCCTTCTCCCTTGCCTTGCACATCTGTACTCATATATTTTTGCAGACTTTCTCCTCTCTCTTCAGAGCAATTGGACTTCTTGGGAAGTTCCTATCTCACTTTAATTATTGAGACCAATTTCATTAAATCTACAATGACATCTAAAACTTCTTTTACTGGCAGCAGTTTCTCAGCTATTCTATCTGTTCTTTTGACGGTTTTCAAAACATTTTTGTGCTTCTCACATTGCCCCATATTTGTGACTAATCCTCTCTGGACCTAAGTATACCACTTTTCTCTCTTCTTTAAGAATGCTATTGTCTAACAATATTGGAGTTGGACTTCATGATCTTTGGAGGTCCCTTCCAACTGAACTATTCTATTGACCTATGGTGGAAGAATAGGTAGAGTTAACCTCCTTCATATTTTATCTATTTGCGGGAGTGCACTGTATGTGTTAGGATCGAACTCCATATACTTCCATTCTGTATATATTCTTCCTTCTCCCACATTTTTGCAAGCAAAAAGCAGTGTAGTAATTAATTGTAAACCAACCCCTATAAAGTGAAGTTGATACTGGGAGGTAGCTCTAATTCAGTTATATCAGACATTGGTCCCTCCTCTCCATGCCAAAGTGCATTTTGCTACCTTGCAGAGAAGCTAATGACTAGAATGAACGTTAATAGTTACCCTTAATTGTTTTATGGGTGATGTGTTTCTTTTGCTTCTCCTTCTATTGATTTTAATGAAAATTGTATGTTATTTACTTTGTGCCATTGTCCTCTGTGTGGTGGAAGATGCATGAAGTTATTCCTTCTCCTGTTTCTCTGGAGTTTTGGCCAATGTTCCTGTATTTCATGGGAGGAGAAGAAAATTAATTCAGGAGTGCAGGCCCTTGTATTTTTTCCCGTGTGTTTCAATTTAAAGCAGTGGTGATTCTCTCCGCCACATCACTCCCTCAGGTGCTGCCATTCTTGAACTGGAGGCTTAGCCCTCTCCCTGAAGAATTTCATTGTCAAGGAGAAGAGTGGGGGTTCTCCCATGAAGAATTTTAATCACCCTGTCTGTAGCCCTTTTGAAGGAGGCACAATAGTTCCTATAGTAACTACTACAGTGTGGGAGAAAGGCCAGTGCTCCCTCCCCCAGCCACAGATGGAGAACTCTCTTTGCTTAGATGACTGGAAATTCTTGCACAGCAAAGCTTTCATACTTAAAAGTGAAAAGAAAAATCTCTGAAATCAAGTAGTAAAATGTACAAATAAGTGCTAATTAAGAAACAGTGTTCTTTGAGTTATCAAATAGAGAACATAAAAATCTTGAATATACTAATTTTTAAGGTGTGTTTAACTTTCAATCTTGGATTTTCTAATTTTAATAAGTTCAGAAAAGAGAGAGAAATATTTAGGACATGAGAAATCTTGCTTCACCCTCCCACCCGACCCCCAGAGAACAAATCCTGTGGGAAGGAACAGATCCATAAAGCAGATGAAAATAACTGGGGAACAGGCGCATAAAATAGATGAAAACTTTCAGTAAGACAGCCACTTCTCTACTTGCTTTTTTCCATTCACCTAGAATCCGGGGGAGGGGGACACATTATTCCTGGGAAACGCATCTTCAGATCTTTTGATTCCAGTCCAACAAGTGATATAGTACTTTCTGCTTTTTTGACATTTTTATTTGATCAGTTTTATGTTGTAGAAACTAAAATAAGCTATTAAAAGTGTTTTGTTTTTTTTTTTAAGTTTAAAAGTATTAACTTGAATTTGAAAAGCAAATTTTTAATAAAATTTTTTTAATCCCCAGAGTTTTTGATGAAATGCTATAGATGATCTACTTGAAATAAATAACACACCTGTAATCCTGTTAGGTAACATTTTCTTAAATTAACCAGTTCATTCTTGACAACTACTTAGTTATTCAATGGAAAGGTTTGGTTTATTTTCTGAGCAGTGGGTTCTCCAGTAATGAATACATGCTGTGTACTAGTGACCAGAAGATGGACGTCTAGAATAATAGGCATTCGCCTGCACAAAAAATAGATTTGAAATGCCATTGTTAGCTTTGTAAGTCGATTATCATATATTGCATTATGCATCTTACATGTAGTCCTTTGTGACGATTTTGTGCTGATACTTTATTGCTGTGATACTTAGTTGGTAATGGCACAGCATTAATGATTCCCATAGCTTTACTAAACCAAGATAAAATACTTTTCCACATATGTTGCAACTCCATCTGAGATTTATTTCTTTTTCCCATCTGTGTGGGTGGATGTTATAAGGGACCTAAATTTTGGATCCCATGATGGTTTACGATGAGGTAGACTGGTGACATCATCTACTTTCTTTGGATACCCTTTACAATTTAGAGGGCAGAATCTCTGCTTAGATCATGCTGGTTGCCCACCATTGATCACACTTTAGAACAGGATCTGAATATATATATAATCTATACCTTATGTCCTCAACATACATCTCAGGCCTGCAAGTTGATTATTGCTAGAGATTTCTCTCAAAACTTAAAATCAGTGATAAATGGGGTGGCAAAGAATGATCAATAGAAAAAAGAAAAAAGAAAAAAAATGTAACAAGGTATTAAATATGAAGTTAGAAGAATTAAAAGCAATAAAATGTTTCTGTGGATTTTACAATACATAAATACTAGCCTGTTTTCATGAGCCTAATGTTGGTTTCACATTCTTCTTCTCTCACATTGCATCTTCTTTTGTTCAGTCTAGCTCTCCATCAGTGTCGCTATCTCTTCTAAAACAGAATTTATGAGCGTTTCCAAATCATTTGCTCATTGGAAAATCCCAGGGTTTTAAAATGGCATCTCACTTCTTCCTGTGAAACTACTCTGGTTATCCCATTCACCTTCACTGTTCTTTCACAAGCATTTGGGGTTGTTCCTTGAAATAACAAAAGAGAAATCTTCATGTAGAATCTACTTTACATTGAGGAAAATGTATTCAAAACTCTGTTGAAATTCCTATAGGCCTTTTTTCTACTTGAGAAAAAAAAATCTGTAAAAGAACACTTAGGAAATTATAGCCATGTTCATACTGTGCACTGCTTTACACATGTAGTCATCTGAGATGATTCAGACAACTCTGCTTCTGTTTTCTTATGCTCTCTTATCTGAAATGATCGTGTATTTTGTTGATACCTATTAGATGACACAGGGTCATCTAATATTTCTCTTATAATATCTCATCTAATACCTGAAAGGTATGCAGTTAACCTCATCTGGTTACATATTTTGTGAATAAAAAAGATAATGGTCTTTTTGGTAGGCTGTTTGTGAACTTTCGTATTTATGCAGGTCTGCTCAGGCTTTGCTAATTAAAGTCTGACTTTTTTTTCGCATAATTAGAACTCTTCAAGATCAAAAAAGTGAAGCACGGGCTCTATTTTTTTTTTAATAACTATTCAGACAGCAGATTACCTAAACATGTGTAGTGGGATGGGCCTACCTCTACCTCTCCTTTCAAGCATACAAAAGGTGCTGCTCAGAAGAGTTAAAGAAATTAAAAAATGAAGATTTTGAGGCTAATTGAATAAAGGCCTTTCTAAGTAAATATAATTTCAGGAGAATTAATTTAAAAGTTCAGAATAGTTTTAAAAAATAAATTATCAAAGCCACAACATTTTAAAACTTGGTCTGAATTGTACCAAACATTCAACAAAATCAATTTATGTTGAGATGTGGCACACAACGTCTCACAAAAGTATTTTAGGGAGAATATTATTGTACTGGTGGTACATTTTCATTCCTAGAGCTCAAAAAATATGGCTTCTGTTGAATTAGTGTTCTCCCTTCACTAGGAGAAGGTCACAGTGGACATCAGTTTTTGGTCATTCTGTGCTCCAGAGGCTTAGAAGTGAGTTAGAGGAAATCCTGTCTTATCGGGATCCACGGAAATCTTTGTTAAGCAGTCTACATTTTTCTTTCCCATAGCTTCCCACTCCTCCTAGCACAATTGAAAATGCTCTTGAGATTGCATTAAGCATGCTTAGACTGCCCCCAAGACATGCTGAAAGGGATGTGGTTCTTCCTTCACCTCATGCAGAGCCAGATTAGTCATTAAGGGAGAAAATTTAAAGAGGAATTTGTGAGGAGTTAGAATTTTTTCCTTATTAATAGCTTGTTACAGAATAATCCTGTGCCAGGAATAGACATGTCAGTCATGTCAATCTGGATAGTAAAAGTCATGATCCAACGCTATGGAAAGTAAAAGATTTCAATGGGGAGACTCCACTGCTCCAACACAACAAAGTGTATTTTGAAATCATTCTATCTTTTTGTCACTATTAGTACTCAATATTTGATAGCAATATTGATTCAGCCAGCTTTTTTGTTAACCAGAATTTTACATTCAAGCTTTAAACTTTGTCAATGAAATGTAGACAGTATAAAATATGACCACATATTAAAAAAAAAAAAAAAAAAACTATTGAGAGGAGTTTGTTCATACTACTAAAATAGCAGAAACTTGGAAGAAGAATTTAACCTGGGTTTGGAACTTGTTTCCTTTGTGACTCCTGTTCCAGCTGATACACGTGCTTCAGCCTTCTCCATGTCCTGATTTCCCCTAATTTCTGATACTCAAAAAAAGAAATTAATCCCATGAAAGGAATACTTTGTTTCTACATTTAAAAAAGAATCTACTTGTTTTTGTTTTGTTTTGTTTTAAAAAGATATGTATACAGATCTTTAGGACTGTGAAGTTCATTGAACTGCTTTGATTTATATGTTCTGATATGAATTCTAAATCCCTTGCTTTCCAAGTTTTCTGTGAGCAGCTAAACTGTATCCGTTGATGGTTCCATCCACAGGGGGAGAGATTTAGAGATGACTGTCTGTGGCTTATATGATGGGAGCCAGTTCAGTATTTATAGTTTGTTTTGAAATTTTGTAAGAAAATAAAATCATGGCCTATTTTTCAATCCAACCATTTCAGTCTATGTCTTCCTTTCATCTATTGTCTTGCTAACGATCCATTCAGTACAAATAAGAGGCTTTGTGCTGTGATTGGACTGTGAGATTGCTGTGTTTTTAAAATCTGTCAATGTGATATGCATCTGTATACTCCAAATGGTATTTCTTCTGATGCAGATACCTATACTGAGAAATCTTCAAAGCTCAAATAAGTAAAATAATGATGCAATGAAGTCAAAAGATCAAAGAGAATAAGTTTGTTTTACCTGTTCTAGGTATATCTTAATATTTTTGTCTCATTCCTCAAAACATGAAGAATAATGGTTAGAGAAATGGAAGAAATACAGAAAGGGCATATTTAACATCTATTATGTTACCAAAAAAAAGTTGCAGTATGGCTACCAGAAGCAGAATGGTTTTCTGTTTAACATATTTATGCTGGTTGTAAAATTAGGAACTGTCATTACAATACCACATCACCTGAGTAAGTGCAAGACACATAAATCAAGGAGTTCTGCTATAAAACTGTCAATGTCTGAATGGCTTGAAAGTACGGCAAGGTATTTGTGTACATGTATACCAGCCACTAAGATACAGGCATCAATAGAGGATTTAACTGACAATTTTAAAGCTAAGATGTGGCCCTCTCATGTTTTCTAGTTAACTCGCTGACCTTGAGACTTTTGATTTGAGCTATAGAATTGAGAGCACCCCAAGTATGAGGAACTGATGACTTACCTGCAAATATCATTTAAAGTTAAAGATACTGTTTTAAAGTGTTACATTGCCTTCATGCATTTTATTCAAGTTATTATACTCACATGCTAAAAAACTGCAATTAACATCATAGAACTGGAAGCAATATTCTGTATGTAATGGATACGCTTTAAAATGCCAGTGGATTGTAAAGGAATGATGTAGTGCAGGAAATAGAAAATTAATTGGAAGACAAATTCCAAGTGGTGATGTGTTCAGATAATGTGTGGAAAATATAACGCAGTCTAGATGGAAGAATGAAACGACCTAAAGGATTTAAGCAGGTTGTTTGTTCTTTCAGAGGTTGATTTTGCTTTTTGCAGTGCTTCTATGGAGACTACTATGAAACAATGCCTACCAGTCCAGAACTGCAAACTTCCTTTTTGTTGCTGGTAGATTATAAATGAAATGACATTGGGGAAAAAAATAAAATTAAGTTAAATTAAAAAGCGCTAATTGATAGCAAGCAGAGTAGGGACACCAATAATCTTCACAATGCCATATATTCTGTTTAGTCCTATAACTAAAGCTAAAGTTTCTCTTAGAAATATTGGTACAGCTCCTATGTAAGCAAGGCTTTGATAACATATCTGGAGGCTTAGTAAGGAGAAAAGAAGGATCATCTTTAAGTCTTGTGTCTGAAAAAAAAAAAAAAAGGAAAGAAAAAAAAGAAATTTAAAGGAGCCTTAGTTGCTAGCAAGTTTGATGTACTCTGATTTTTTTCATGAAATAGGCATTACTGTAAATAGTAGGCATCACTATAGCTATAGGAAAGATAAGACTGAAAAGAAGCAAAACGATTTAGGATCAGAAGACTGATACAGAAAAATGTAATAGCGAATAAGTACTTAGAACTAGTAAAAGAAGAATATTATGCTGATGTGTCAGGCAAGTCACTTTGCTAACTAATGTTAAAAAAAAAAGTACAACGTATCTGTCTATTACCAACTTTAGTTGAAGTGTAAAGGAGAAGTCTTGAAGAAGACTTATTTTCTTATATTGGTAGCATCTGCATCCTTAAATATCTTCAGAGAAAAGAAGAGGACTTAGAAAACACTGGGTCTAGAGCAGTCACCATTTGTAATTCTGAGCCTGAATCCATTAGCAATGAAGCCACATGTTTGCCCAATATAAATAGCTTAGAATTTCCTGCAAGGAAATTACATGAAGCATCAATAAGGAATGATATTACATTTTTAGGTCAATATGACTATCATTACTTGGCGTATATCTTTTCTTACTGATATCATGTTTGGCAGACAGTATCATAGAAGACTAAAAAAACATTGCTCTATATTTTGTTCTCATTGGTGTTAAATTAGAGTGTTTAGTACTGACAGTCATCCATTCTACTTGTTTTAGTGGCTCCCTCGTTACTTCTTTTCTTACCGTATGTTGTAAAGAGGTTCCAAAGGCATTAGATCATCAGTGTCTTTGGATGTAAATGTTTTTGTATGCACTTTAAAACTTTACCTTCTCTGTCTGCTATGGATATGCCTGGCTTTGAAACTTATAGAAATGTTCCTGCAGCCCTGTGCCGTCTTCTCTGTGTTCTTTTTCTGGTCATGTGGCAAATACAGCCTAAACCAAAGAGGAAATCTCAGCTTGCAGTCAATACCTATGTTTGGTCACTCAGACTTAATTGCTGGCTTTGTGCTCCTGGCATAAAGAGTTTAACGAAAGATTAGTTTTATGATTTCTTAGCTTGTTTTCTAGTCACTTCTGCTTTTGAAACACAACCACTTGTTACTCACATTGTACTTTTAAACTATGTAATTTAATTGTAGAAGTTTTAGGTATGTTTTCCAGCAACTAACATGAACACCTAACATACTACTTCCCTATAATTAGGAGCATCTTTGATATCTGGGATGTGATGACAGTGCAGCTGTTGCCAAACGTTAACTTTTTTAAGTTGTGTTTACTTTGTTTTAGTTTCAAATAAGATAAGTAACATGTTCAGATAAATCTCTCAAATATCTTCCTAAGTAATATTTAGTTCTCATCATTACATTTCAAAACATTTACATTATATTTAGTGTCTTTTTCAGTACTACATTCTGCATGCTATCATCACCATGTATGAAAAAAACTTCTACAGGAACTCAGGACATATTTGAATAGACTATTCATTTCCAGAGTTCCTGGACATTTAATAGCTTTTTTTCTTCTTCTTCTTCTTCTTCTTTTTTTTTTTTTAAAGGATACTTTTATCCTCAAAATATGAGTCACTGAAAATTATGTACCAAATTTACTATACGCAAGGCAAATTTGAAATTAACGCTGGTGTTTAAAATGCAAAACATATTTAAATAGTTAATGTGAAACAGTGTGATCAGGGATTAGAAATGAATGTGCAGACCTTGCAACATAACTGTTTTTTATTCAGTTATAGGTGCCCAGCGCAGGAGAAGTCCCAGTGCCCTTGCCATTGAAGTATTTGAGTCACATTTGGGAAGTCATATTTTACAGGTAAAAAAAAAAAAAAAAAAAAAGGCTTTTCCAAGAAAAATCAAAATAACTAGTCAGACCTATTCCTGCCAATAATTTGAATACTGTTGGTGTCAGCACTTATATTAATGAAATTTTAAAAGCTCACATTTCTTTCTTTTTAGAAAGCCCATGATTGGAACAATTTGAATGAGAGGGAGGGCAGGTGTTGTATAGATGAATCTCAATATTTTGTTGTTTTGAACTGTGCAGTAGGTGTTTGCTCGCAGAATGTATTTGTGTGTGTGCACGAAACAGTATTTTGTGTTGGTGATTTTATTTGTCTTATGTGTCATGTACAGATTTAGGGTGTTTTTCCCCCACTTTGGTTTATGTGCACTGCTTTCCTCTTTGATATCACTGTTGTCATGATTATGTATCACAAATTTGCAACAATCTGCAAAGAGAAAAGATGAACAGCAGCATGCTTCTTAGATCTCCTTAGCTATGAGATAAAAACTAATCAGATATTTGTCAAAGAATTTAGTCACACTGTAAAAGGAGCTATGTTCCAGGAAGATTAGAATGAAAAACCAGTAAACTGATGGAGATGTTCTTATGCATGCTTTGTTTTGTCAGGGTTAGTACAGCCTTTCTTACGTTGCAGTAATCAAAGTGGAGCAGAAGCACTTAAGAACAAAATGTGAAGTGTTTTGTCAGCAAGGCAAAAACTCAGCACTATGGAAATAAAAAAAACACTCTTTACATGTAGTCTTTTCTAACTGCAGCACTGAATAACTGCACTTACTTAGCAATGTACACAGCTTCCCAATGCAAATGTATTGCTTGGTATATTATCTTTTGAGAGGTACGAAAGAGGTAAATTAGGATATTATCTTGAGAAATATTCCACTTAATTTGAAATGATTGAGAGCTATCTCTCCATACTACCTCAGCTGTGGCATTCAAAAGCATTACAGATAATGTCAGATTTTTCATATATTTTTAGAGTAACTAAATGCGGAATAGCAACAAAGATCATTTTAGGAAAAAATGAAATTAACCAGTAGAATGAATTTCTCTCTGGAGCAAAAATCATGAATGAAGTGACTTAGTTGTGCATCCTTAGCAAAGGTCTAGTTCAAGTTTTTGATTCTGTAAGCGAATGCTTGCATTATAGTAACTGTACCAAAGGTATCTGCCCCAGTATCTACAGTACTGTTTGCATATCACACCGAAATGCTGTTATGCTGTCTCATAAATGTAGAAAAAAACGAATAAATAAACAACAGTTTTGTGATGTTCCAATTTATGTAATTTCTTGGTGTGGTGTTTTGAGTATGTAAAAATGTGCTATATATCCTAGAGGTATCTTGTAATATAAATTACAAGAAATATCTAGATAAAATCTTACTCAGACTGATTTATATATACTCTTTAGATATTAGGTTTGATGCTATATGAATATATGATTCAATTGTTAAGAACAAAACTAAGGCGTCCACTTTGACATATTTATAGGTTGAACTAGGTGATCTTAGACATCTTTTCCAATCTGAATGATTCTATGATTCTATTCTATGACAACGACTTGACGTTTGAATTTTTCACTTATCACGTATTTTAGACTATTTAGTGATTTTATTACTTATTTAAGCTAGATTACACTTTTTTTTCTACTTATACATGATAAATTAGGGTGTTTTCAGGATATGTCTTTCACGTAATACTCATAAAATAATCTGTATTGCACTGTAATAAATGGATTAAGGATTTTCAATCCAAAATGCCATCAACATCATATTGAATATCTGTTGAGGTGTGGCCTTCTCAGAGAGGGTGGTGTTTTTACCAAATTTCTCCTGTTAATCTCCTAATCGATAGTAGAAAGTTATACTCTGACATTTAAGAGAATAGACTGTTGACGATGGATAAAGGACAGAATGAATTAATAATGGTTGCAAGTTTATCATGATATGTTAAAATCTTAGCACAGTAATCAACACTTGGAAGGAAAGTCTAGGTCATGCATTCAAATGCGCCACTTTTAAAAGATCTGAACAAACTTCAAAGTACTGTTTTGTGGTTTTATAGGTAGAAAAATAATCTCCAGAAAACATGTAAATCTCCAGAAGATAAGTAAAACAACAATCAGATAGATTCTGCAATGGAGTACTGTTCTAACAAGTTCTCATTTAGCTTGCTGCTCCTGAAGATGATATGCAAAGCAGTGTTGTGATAAGTATTGTTTGCAAATGAAGTAAACAACCTTGCAGAATGATTATACCTTGGGACTACCTGTGTTTTTCAGTCTGCTATCTGAGGAAGTTGAATTTATAGTTTGTTTAATCCCTTTTGCTATTAATATTTTGAAGACTGGGTTAAGTGTAAGCTCAGAAATTAAGAAGCCTCTCTAATCCTCCTAATATTTTGATACTTCAGAATTTATTGACAGACACATGAGAAGCATAATACAGTATGCTTAAAAAGGTGGATGTAGGTGGATGTTATTTACGACGATGTAAAAACAGAAATGGAGGTGTACCTTGTGATATTTTACATCTTGATTCTATAACCAGGAAGTCTCAGTCATGTCCACAAATCCAAGCCACAGTCAATTACTGTATATCTTGCTGAAGAGATTCCTACAGTAGGTTTGCAGCCAAGGAAACCAGCTGCTTGTGGAAAAAAAGAAACCCCAAAACATGAATATGTGAAATGTTGTCATATCAGTGTCTCCAAAGTCAGGGCAAAATAACTTTGAAATGTTTTCCAAGTAAGATTACCTGTATGATGAACAGTAGAAAAAATAGGTAATGGCAATATGTTCATTTTTTTTTACATGATTTTTGGTTTGTCAGATAGTTTGTGTTTTGTTTTATTCTACATTTATCTTCTTTGGAAAAGTAGTGTTATAATGAGAATAGACTTCGATAAAGACATCTTCAGTTTTACATTTCTATGTATATATGAGGCATTTACTAAATAAATCCAGTAAAAAATTATTACTTCTATTGCCTGCTATTCAGAAATTTGGCTGAAAGTGGTTTTAAAAATTAACAAGAAGATGATCGGTTTATACAAGGCACATGGATTTTTCCTGTAACTTCGTTGCTATTGAGGAGGTATGGAAAAGGGTCAGTAACCCCATATTCTTCATATAATCAGGAATGATCAGGAAATGTAGAACTAAATATAGAGAAAAGGGAAAGTTAGTGAATATATTTGCATATGCAAATTAGCTTAATTGATACTGCTTGCCTCTACAGGGATTTTTCATTACAAACTGGAGTGCTACATTGTTCAGCTCATATTGAGTAATTTAGTAACTAATGAGACCAGTTTGCACTAATTTGCATATGATAAATGAGCTTAATTGCAGTAAATAACTTGGAGGCATAATTACTTAATTTTCCTGTGTTGCATGGCTTTTAAGTTCACGTATGAACAACTCAAGATAATTTTGCATATTTAAATTAGTTGCTTTTAAAATTCTTGAACAAAAAAGAACACACCTTACAATCTGAACTGTAAAACAATTAAAAGTAAAATGTACAGTATTTTCAAATAAAATTTAATATCTATAAAAGATATTTCTTCCTTTAAAATACTAATGACTTCTTAAAGAATAAATATTTGGAATTATAAAAAATGGAATAGCTTTTAAAGTCAGAATAAGATAGAAAGATGGTATTCGTAACAATAATAGAACTGTGTATCTGAACTGTAGTGAGTGGTACACATTTTGTATTCCTGCATACAAGAGTGATAACTTTCATAATTGCATTCTTTGCTTCAGCAGTGCCTATTCAGCTGTTAAGAAGCTGTAACGCTTTCATATAGCATTATATTACCATACACAATAACTTAGATACTAGTTGTCTTAAATTGCTTATACTGTCCTACCTCCACCTCGTTTTGTGTGAAGAAATCCTTAAATCAGTGAGATGCTGAAGTATCAGATTGCAGCAAAATGCCTTTTTTTTTTTTTTGTAGACTTGGTCAGTGGTGAGCACTGTCATTAATAACTCGTGACAGAGACTTCTACTCTGAGTTTCACAAAAAAAAAAAGAAAAGAAAAGAAAAGAAGGATCACATTTTCATTTCTGCCATGCCCCTAAAATTATTGTCCATACATCCTTTTGGTAGAATTGATAGACTTGAACTACTGAACTAGACAGGGAAAGAAATCAAATGCTCAACTAACAATTGCATGAAGTGTTCAGTCACATAGCAAAATCTGTTGTGCATAGGTGATTTGCAAAGTAGATGACTTTTGTTGAATTCTCCATCTGTGCCATAAGGGGTCCCATCTACTCTCCTAGAAG
This sequence comes from Anser anser, assembly GCF_964211835.1. NCBI lineage: Eukaryota > Metazoa > Chordata > Aves > Anseriformes > Anatidae > Anser > Anser anser. The sequence continues at coordinate 21,674,340 of NC_139725.1, read as the reverse complement.
ATTTTTCGTAGCCCTGCTGAATGGTTTCTTCAAAATTTCGAGACTCACTTTTCCCTTTTACTTTATATTATATCTATTTCTCATATTATGGAACCATTTTGAGATGAACGAAGGCCTAAGTAGTTGCAGTATTAGATTCAATGAGACAAAAACAACAGGATTCTATCAAGGTCAAAGGAAACAGAGGCTCAGTGGAAACATTCTGACCCCAAAGACTCTGTGTTCTTTGTCATCTTAGAGTCGTGAGCCACAAGATGCAAAGCACATGCTCTGGAGATCCAGGAGTGGAACACAATTCAGTAAGGATAGCTGTAGTGGATGTGCAGTTCTAGCCAGGATATCCCAGCCAAGTTATCTGTAGTATGCACTCAGGCTGTACGCCCTGTTTACTTTGTAGCATTCTCATTATCAGCACAGACTTGATCATGTAATGGTCCTAGGATGGGGGAACCATTTGAACTCCCTGGAAGTCACATATGGCACAAATCTATGGTTTGGCTTTACTCCATGCAGTGCTCCCAGACTCTCCATGGATGTGAAGGGCAGTCCAGTATTTTGTAAATATGGTTCATATTCTTTTCCCTGCCACTGGAAACCTCAGCATGAGGGTAGAGCTTCATAGAGATTTAATTGTCTTTACCTCAGTTCCCTGGAGAAACCACAGGTTATTAGACCCATTGAGATTATTCTAGCTTTTCTGTATTTAAAGTCAGCAAGCAAACAAACCATATGCAGCCTATGAATGCAAGAAGGCTAGTGTATTGCTTACATTGTGAACAATTGAAAAATGTCTCTTTCTAATAATTTTATTTTTTGTTTTAAAATATACATTTATTAATAATTGAGGTTAGATTTAGATTAGATATAATGAAGAAATTCTTTTCTATGAGAGTGGTGAGGCACTGAAATAGGTTGCCCAGAGAAGCTGAAGAAACCCCATCCCTGGAAGTGTTCAAGGCCAGGTTGGATGGGGCTTTGAGCAACCTGGTCTGATAGGAGGTGTCCCTGCCCATGGCGGAGGAGGTGGAACTAGATCTTTAAGGTCCCTTCCAACCCAAGCCATTCTATAATTCTTTCCTTTTCTTAATAATTCCAGTACTAAAATACTAAATAATATGCAACTGTAGAAATATTTCATACATGTCAACATAGTATACTACTAGTCTTCAGAGTAGGTCCATTACTAATTGTGAGAAGCTTCCAGGATGAATGCATCATCTCTGGTTCCTGTGAATCATTCCAGGTGATGCCATAACCATATAGAGTGGCTTAAACTACATCTTGGTCACCATGTTATTTTGTTGGTGCATGTCACATAAGTTTAAGTTTCCGTAGAGAAAAAAAAAAAAAAAGAGGAAAATGAGTAACAGTCTCTTCTGTCCGAGTGAGCACTTTAAAAGTTTGTCTTCTGTTTGCAGGTGGCTACTACCCATTCTACCTGCCTTCCTCAATTGAAATAAATTTGTGTCTAGAATTGTGTTCTAGATGCTGATTCCATCACAGTCTTAGGTGTGTAACAGCTGCAAATAAGAGTGAATCATACATGTGATACTCTGAGAAGTATTCGTAATTACATCATTGATCCACTGAATGTTAATAAATATTATTAATATTTCAGTAGTTACAAAACAAAAGGCTTTTTCTCATATTCAACCAGAAAAATAAAGTGTTTTTATCAGGAGAATGTTTCTATTTTCTCCTAATAATGCAGTTAATGCAGCTTTATGAATTGGTGTTTTCAAATGCAACAAGTGTAGAAGCAAATACATGATTTGAAGGAAACTTCTATATCAGAACTTTTTTTCTCTGTTATCTGTATGGGTCTTGTCCTCTGTTTCTGTTACTAGTTTTGCAGCACTGTGATGCTCTTTGAAGGACAGTGTTATTCTGTCAAGCTTGACATAGACAAAAAGTAGAAAGAATTCACTATACATCTTCACTACAGTATTTAGTGATGTTTGGAAGATGTTGCTATTTACCTGTAACTACTATATTGATTATAACAAGACAATTACACTATTCATTTTTTTCTAAAAACATCTTGCTGGAGAGCATTTGAGTAAAGATTTTCATGCACTGGAAGTATGAATGTTCAGCATGCAGCCACTTTAGATTGTGGAATATCCGTGAGTTGTTGTTTGTTGTTGTTTTGTTTTGTTTTTATTAAGACAAAACAAAGATTAGTGAACAGAATAAATTATTTACATTTTTGCAGTAATGAGTGATTGTGGATGAAGTACAACAATTGTGCAAAGTGTCATGGAGACAGAAGTTTTTCCTGTACTGAAAATAAGTACTAACATTTCACTGTATAAACACGCTATTAGGAATTAAAATTGGCCATATGGTATGGATAATCATAGTGGAAGAAGAAAATACATGGTTCTAAAATTTGCCTTCCCACAAAAATATTTGAATCTTGTAAAACTTTGGAGAATTTTAAATAGATACGAGCAGTACAGGTTGACATTAAGTTTGGAGGTAGTTCTGGGGCTGGCTGGACCACAACTGAGTAGAAATCCAGTTTCTTCTAATATTTGAATTATTACAGGGAGCTTCATCTGACAAGAGAATGTCAAGTGGAAAACAGACAGGAAGGTGTTGCAGTGCTATAAAATATTAGGGAGAAGATTTACCTTCTCATTTGCTATTTTCATTCGCTCTAAGTATTACATATTGAAGTTAACTCTGTGTAACAGTGAACACAGAAATAGTAACGAGACTAAAGGTGAGGAAGCAGACAATGGTAATGCTGATGGAGGATTTTTCCAGTCTGCAAAAGGTCTTAGCAGAAAAGACTTCTGCTGGCAAGGAGATTTGTGAAGAGCAGTTGCTAGTGGTGATGTTTGTAGTGGTGAGTGTACCTTTGTGAGGATGAAGAAGAGTGTTCAGTTTTTTGCAATCTGTATTGGGCTACAGGGATAGACTACTAACCATCCTGTGTTAACATGTGTCAAAGGTAGGCAAAAAGAGGGAAATGTGAAAAAGCCAATAAAACGTACAAAACTTAGGGAATGGTGGAGAGCATAGGTCTGTGCCGTCTGTAAAAAAAAAAATATATATATATATTGGGATGAAGTAGTGAATAAATTATGCATTAGTAGCCAAAATGAAGTGGAAATTAAGAGAGCAATTAAGAAAAGATAGTTGTTGCAGAACAAGCAACTCAGCAAAGTGATACCGAACTTTCTCTTGGCAGCAAACAGCTGTGTGTAATGCAACGAAACAGAATGAGTATTTAACAGGTCAGAATTGAAGGTTTGGAGGCCACATAATCCCTCTATGAGGGAATGATTTCTATATGTAGTTTACTTTGTATGCTTAAATTTTGAATCTGAACCTCATCTTTATCATACAGCTTGTTTTTATTTAAAAAAATAAAAAATAAAAAAATCCTGAGATTAAGTGACATTCAGAGCATTCAGATACAAAACCAAAGGGGGAATTGATTGCTCTCAACGAAGTGCTGTCCAGAAATTGAACACGATTAAGGTAAAAAAGTAGACACTTAATCTAAATCTCTATCAAAAAAAAAAAAAAGCTTTCAATATACAACTGTTTTATCTAGGAAAACTGACAGTTGTATAAAGTTCAAATTAGTCATTCAGAAACAGTGAGATAACAGTAATAAATTGGATGCTGTAATGCCTTGGTATAAACTGAACAAAAATTATAGGTTTATGGTATAAGAGACAGTAGTGTATACGCAGAGAGAAGATCAACCTTCTGAAAGTACAGTTTCTAACTGGACAGGATGAAAGAGAATAATCTCGATTGTAATTAGGAAGAAAATCGTTTAAAAAAAAAAAAAGGAATGAGGCAGGAGAATGTCATGATAGTAAGTGTTACATTGAGAAAAAGAAAGATACACAGCCTACTTGGAAAAAGTAATTTGGGGTGACTTGAAATGCCCAGTTATTAACAGGTCAAACACCTCACCCAAACAGAGTTGAAAAGCAGGAAAACAGTGTAAATGCTGGTATGTTGTGAAAAGAGCCACAGGACTCTAGTAAGAAATGATTGGTATCTCAGCTTAGCTCTGTGCCTTTCCAGGGAGATTCCAGGCATCTCCATCTGCACTTTCCTGTTTCTGATTTAAGGATAGATTCCATGTCACCTTTCAGTGGCTAAATACATAATCTACGTAGGAATCTGTTCAGCTTTGATCACCAGTCTCTCCTTAAGCACTTTGTAGATTGGTATTCTCAGAAAATCATCCTCTTGTAATAAAAGTGTAAAAGTCTTACACCAGATGTTATTTAGAACTTTAGAAATCGAATTGTGTATTTTTTTCCAGTATAATTAACAGAGTCACGATAGGTATCTGAAGCTGAAAAGAGGCAGAAAAAACCTCTAATAGAAATTGTAATGCTGCACGCCTCTATTCAGTGTTCTATCTTTGTTCTGTGATGCTACTTTTGCACTTTAAACATGTGTAAATGCCACTGAATGCTACGCTATGACTCTGGTTCTACACCGGTTTAAATTATAAAAGAGGCTAGCCTGATACGTTGCTTGTTTCTACAAAGGGCTGGGAACAAAGGCTAGATTTGAATCTGAAAAGGTTAAAGGAGTTGCACAGACAGCATTGTTAAAAGGGACATCTCAGGTCCATTAGCTGGAACACAAAGCAAGAGGATTTCCTGGGTTCAGGAGACTTGAAAGGTGCTGATTTACATACTCCAATTTGTCCTAGTCACAATAAGTGCCTCAGATTGAATCCATAAGGGCAGTGCTTTCAATCTGGAGTTATGTCAAAGGTACAGCATCCACGCAGTTGCTGCCCAGGGGCTTCTATGTTAAAAGGAGACTGGGGGAGGGGTGGGAAATGCCAAATTGTTTTGCAATTGGAGCTTGAAGCAGTACACTTAAACCTGCATTTTATATGGCAACTGTATATAAAAGTGTGCAGTTTCATTTAATAAAGAAATATTTGATCTGAGCAAAACACAGCATACCACAGTGTGTCATTTAATTCCTGGGAAAGTATTTGAAGAAAATGACACATCTCAGCACTGTTTGTTGACCGTTTTGTTGTCACCTGCTGAGTGTTGTCATTTCCATAGCCAGTGGGCTGTATTGAATCAGACAGAGGGAAGAGGTCATTAACAGAAATGGAGGACTTTCTGCAGTCCATAGATACTGAAGGAGGAATTTTTCTTCAGATACATCAACAGAACTCTATTTAATGGAGCCTACATTCAGCTATGATTTGCGATTTAGCCCTGTTTTGAACTGAAGTAAGGTGGCTTGAAAAGTATTGGCAGCATAAACTAATATGTGGGTTGACCAGAAAGAATTATACCTTCTGTGGTGTTTGTAATGATACTGGCAAGGAATTCTGGTTTCAGAATGCTTTTCAATCACAGCATTCATCAAGAAAGGAAAAGGGTGTTGATATCCTATAAATAAATACAATTGGGGAAAACAATGTTTCAGGTGGTGCTGTGCAAGTTAACAGTGATATTTTTCTCCACTATCTTGAAATCATTGATGACATAGTTTCCAAGATTCCTCATTTCAGATCTAATGAAAATAAAAAGCACTAGAAATAGGCTTCAAGCATCCTTTGTACTCTGCAATAGAAGTGAAGGGCAGCAGTGTGTGCCCTCTTTTTCCAGAGAATCTGGCAAAGGATAATATTGGGGTCTGCATGCAGAGAATCCTTAAATGGAACACGTGAAGTTGAGATTCATGTGAATGCTATTGTTTCAGGCTGCTTTTAACTCTAAGTTATTTCATTGTACTAGCTATCTGCTAACTACATTTTCATCTTTGTTTGTAAGGTCTAAATAAATGTAAATATTAAATATTGAAATAGAAGCTGGGGGTTCAACCTTCACCATTACTGTAGAATCTGGAGCCGCAGATGCAGTGCTTTATCCCTTGGATTTTAGGTAGAAAGTGCAAGCACCTTTACTCAGACTTTAAAACACATAAAAGAATACAAATATAGTTAAAAATAAGTGAGTCGTGTTTGTGGAGAGTGCACTCTGTTCTTGAGTATGTTATCTTTAAAGTTGATTAAAAGTAGTTGCTTCCATTATTCACTGCTAAAATGGCACTGTATTAGAATTTCTACCTGCACAGAAATTACAAAAGATAGCATGGAAACAATTTTTTTTTTTTTCCCGAAGTGACTTAACTGTCTGCAATTACATTGTATCACACTTTCTTTGGGTACATTTTATAGGGTCACATAAGATGGAAATCAGTGCTGAATTCTGTTTATTGATTATGCACAGCACTTAGCCAATGAATTGTTTTCTTCTTTCACGATTTCTCCATTCTATGGAGAACACTATTTAGGTGTACGCATTGATGCTAATGTAAGACTATACCACTTTGATAGTGTCTGATTGAATTCAGGTTTGATTGAATGAATTGTAAATTCTTTCTTACATATTCTAGATAGTGATTTATGGTAGGTATCATTGGCTTGCTTTGTGCTTAGTATTTGTTCTGTTTTTCCCTTTAATTGTGTATTCTGCTCAACATAAAGATTTTAAGCTTTATGACTTCATTCATAGTTTTTCTAACATGGAGGTGGTAGACTGTTTGCCTTTGATGCACACTTTAAGGAGAAGAAAAAATCTGTGATGTGTGTGTGTTTATGTCCAGAAGTCCCTCTCACATTTCCAGAGTGGCCTACAGCAGAGAACAGGAGTTGCTCCTCCCAGGCACCATTATAGAGGACACCTTCTTTACTGTGACAAAGAAGGTCTCATAGACCATTGATAAAAACATTTAATTGTTTACTTCCCAAAAAATAATAATGGTAGAAATACTTTTTCTTTCCTACTGTATGTCATTTAGGAGTGGCAAGAAAGTAAGAGTTAACAGTATAGAATCATAGGATTATCTAGGTCAGAAAAGACCTTACAGATCACCACGTCCAACCATCAACCTGACCTACTGAGTCCCAGCTATGTCCCTTATTGCCATGTCCACACGTCTTGTAAATAACGTCAGGGATGTGGAGTCCACCACTTCCCTGGGCAGCCTGTGCCAATGCTTGGCCATACTTTCTGTAAAGAAATTCTTCCTGATAGCCAATCTAAACCTCCCCTGGTGCAACTTGAGACCATTTCCTCACATCCCCTCACTTGTCACCTGAGAAAAGAGACTGGCACCCTCCTTGCTACAACTTCCTTTCAGGTAGTTGTAGAGAGCGATGAGGCCTCCCCTCAGCCTTCTCTTTCCAGGATAAACAACCCCGGTTCTCTCCTCATAACTCTTGCTCTTTAGTCTTTTTACCAGCTTGGTTGCTCTTCTCTTCATATGCTCAAGCAAGAGTATGTGATTGGTCATCTTTCTTCAGGCCATCACTAAATGTTTTGTAGTCCACAATATAAAAAACAATGTTTGTTTTATTGAAAATTAATGAAATAAAAGTTTGTATGGAGGCCTAATATATAACAGAGCTGTAGAGATTCTCAGATTTCCTCTGGACAGTCTCAAAGAAGGTGAGTTACAGGCGAGACTTGAACTGAAAGGCTTTACACAGTGTTTCAGTGTTTGAAGCAACCAAACTTTTATGCCAATATGTATTACCATAGTGGTTTAGAATTTTGTGGTTTATTTTTATAGAGTATGCTGTCAGCAAACAGTACTAGAAATAACGTGTAAGCCCTCTGTTAAATCTCAGAAAAAAAAAAGGACTTTAAATAGTATAATTGAAAGAATGTTGCAAAGCTTCATCTTTCCTTTTGTTCTTTCTCTTTTTCTTTTTTAATTTTTACTTTTATATGTCTGAAATAGCACTGATCAAGACAAGGTTTTTCATCCTTTACAAATTATGCATTTGATCAAAATCAAAGATAGAATATGGTACTCCTTTTGATAAAAAATGTCTAGGAATTATATTAAAATTATACAATAGTTATCGAAATGTATGTTAGAAGGTAGGAAACAATTCAGAATTTCAAGGGTACAATGCTGTATTTCTCTATCAAAACAAAAACAAATACTTGGCTCTGTTTATTATAAATGCAAGCTTTTTGTCCTGAAACTGGAAGTCATGCTACCATGTTCTTCTGTTTCCAATTACTTGCAAGTAGCCATTTTTATATGTTACACTTGGCACCAAAAAAAAAAAAAAGTGTTTTCAATTGTATCCGTAGTTATAGTCTCCTAAAGCTATGCCTGAGAAAGATCCAACCTGTATGGACAGCAGACAGTACTGCACCTTCTGGTAGAAAGCCCTGCTCTTGTCACTAGTGCAGGCACTTAGGGTATTGTGGGGTTTATTACTTGTGTCTACTTTTAGGCACCTTCAGATTTGCATTTTAGGATGTGGTGGTCCACATTAGGTTGAGCACATACTATGGGAGAGGAAGGGTGCTGCTGTGTGCCTAGTCGTTGCATATTTAGGCTACTGGATTTGTACTGCGCCCCATACTGCCACGGTGTTTGCCAAAGGCTAATTAGTGCCATTTGGCATTCCTTCTGCAAAAGTTTCCCCAACTCCCTAACAGATTATTCCTGATGAGGGAGTGAATTATCTACATGTAGGAGGTTTGGCAGAAAGTGATTATAGTTTCTATTGCTGAATTTAGGAGCTTGTATACCCTTAAGCCTTGCTGTAGAGTGACTTCCTGCAACCTCCCTCTTGGAGAGGCTTGGAGGGACTCAGGGATGTCCCACCTCAGGATGCACCTGTAAATGGAAAGTGGTGTTTCCCATTTTCCTATCTGAGAAAATGGTTAACATTTCTTGATTTATGGATATTATCAAGCTTTGTTTTGTTCCCAAGTATTCAGGTATTGTTGCATTGTAAAGTCAAAGGAGAAAAAAAAATCTACTGTTGTAGTTTTTCAAAGCAAACAAGGAAGAACAGTAGTAAAAGCAGAGCACAGCATTTCAGTGAAAGAGGGTTTTATTTCCTTCAGGGTCAAGAATGTGCCTGTCAAGCGTGACACATGCAAATTTCTAAGTGGGTGTCAATGATATATTGGCAAATTTTTATATAGAATTTTTTTACCATATAGAACATTTTAGTGTAGTGTGTTTTCCTTTTTATAAAAATGTCTTTGTGGTGTCATCCAAATCTTGCACTTGCAATTCTTGGCTGTATATCTAGCGGTAAAAAAATTGTTTAGGATTAAAAAGTAATGGATGGTATCAGCAGAGCTCTCTATCCACAAGACAGGAAATGAACATTTACAGTTTTCAGATTCGCTGCACTTGCAAGATTTCATCATCTGTGCCTAAATCGCCAGGAACAGTAGAAATACTGGAAATAGATGTGTAGTGACATATGAAAGCTTTAAGGGATGCATACTATGCTCAGATAGTAGTTCTTAATATGGAGGAACCACTCATTAATCCAAGAAACATGACTACAGAGCAACAGCAGGCTCTGACCCACAGCAGACAGAGTATCGGGTTTATCAGTAAAGGCAGCAGCAGAGCCAGAAAAGGAAAGCTGACATCCAGATGCCGGTGATACAAGCATCCTATCCAGACTTGGGCATATGGGTCCTGCATCTGTCAGTGTTACACCAGCAGTTGGCTCCCAACCTCGAGCAGACTCTGTATTCCCAATGAGTTAGAGATTCCAGCCAGCACAGTCAGTGAATGGATAAGCCAAGTCTTCTGAAGCAGTGCTGTTATATTGGAAAGGTGAACTTAAGTTGAAAGAAGTTCTGTGAGATGGTATGAGGGCTCTTCCCATGCATGGCAAGATTGTGATGTGTAAGATTTTTTCTGCTTATGCTGGCATGTGCAAAGAAGTGACACAGTGAGGAAATGATAGCATTTTTTAAATGCCAACAGAAAAATAATCCATCTGAAAGGACTGTAGCTCAGATGTGTTTTTTTTTTTTCTAGTGTGGAAAAGAAATGTTAATATTTACTTGTTTATTAGCCTCAAAGAACCGCTATGGGTTCCTAAGTCAGCCTTGATCTGCAGAAACCTCAAAGTCACTTCTTTTTAATAAAGAAGTTTTCTGCCTATATTGTCCCAGTTTCAAAACCCTGCGAAGGCCAAATCCCTTTGTGCCACACAGACCAATCTCAGAGAGTGAGAAAATCCTGTGATAGAAATGAGGTTTTCTACTTCTCCCTCCTTCCCTGCCATCCCCAGCATTTTCTCCATCAGCAAAGTTCTTTATCCAGTACTGCTTTTCACTTCTATGAGCTAACAGGAGGGCTGTCCTTCAAGAAACTTGAAATAGAAGTAGTCATTTAAGAATGACCGCTTGACACCAACAAGCATCAAGGACACTATAGGACTCAGAAACTCAGCACACTGGACTCCTTTAGAAGATGAAGGTGTAAAAGACAAGAAGTTGGTAAAGAAGATTAATCCATCTTCTTTAATTGCCTGTAATCTCCTTCAGAGGTAGCTGTATACATCAGTGGAGCATTTACTTCTTGCCTGACTTTAAGTCTTAGACTAAATTCATTGTAAGCATTAAGTGGTCAAAATGCCAACGCTGAATTTACTGTTGAATAGGCTAGATATTTCTGCACAGAGAGAGGAAAGAGTGGACTGTGAATATGAACATGTTACTTTTATCAGCTCTCCCTCACAGTTTTACTTGGACATTCTAATTTTGAGAAGTTCTGGTCAACTCTTTCCAATATAAAATTTGTACGGTATATAGGGATTACTGGGAGCTGATCTTACAAGTCTGAAGAGCTGTCAAGTCTCCCCTATTTTGAATATGAGTGGTACTGGAAGGATTACTGAGAGTGCAGCATGTGCTTCATAGCTTTTTAAATAAAAAATGGCAATCCTTTAAAATAAGTAGCCAATAATTATTAATTCATTTAGCTAGTACTATAAAAATGTTAGTCATTTGGAACTAATATGGCTTAACAGGCTTCTACCTTGGGGATTTCATTTTAGTTTAGCAATTATGTACTTTTATTTTAAAGTGTTGTTAATAACAGCAACAATAATACTTCTCTTAAATTTGTGATTTTATTAAATGTGTTTTTCATTTTTAACCAGTGCTTATATAAACTGGGAGAAGAGAGGTTTTGGTTTCATTTTAAAAGGGAAATGTTTCAAATTTAAAAAATCAGCAATATTAGAGGAAGATAAGGCAAGATGCCCATCTCCTAGCCCACTAAGACACAGGTAAATTGTCTTTATAAGCCTCTCTTGAGTTGAGATAAAATGGGACATGAAATTAAAAGCAGAATCAAAAATGTGCTCTGCTCAGTTTCCTTTTTTTCTGTACAATAATAGTTCCATTGTATTTTTAATTGTTGTCACTAATATATACAGTACTGTGAATATTAGTTATTTGGTTGTCCTGCCGTGATTTATGACATACAATTCTACAAATGTTGCAGATGTCTGTCATCATAATCTTACTTCTTATATAGGATTTTATGCATAACATAAGGAGAAAGTGCTTCATATTAGAAAAAAAGAAAATTAAACCTTGAAGGTAATTCTCATAAAAATCTCATTGGAAAATATTGAAACCTTTAAAAAATATTCTGCGTTATTATTTTGCTGCTTGTGCTGTTTCACTAAACTGCATTCATTCCAGATTTTTCTTACTACAGAGAAATTGCGTCTTTTCTGGCAGAAACACTTCATTTAAACCAAACCAGCTATGTGATGTCTGGGGCATGCAGAAGGCTAATTTTAGAAATAGAAGGCATTTTACAACTATGAAATAAAGCTGTTGTTGTTTTGAATTACCCATTAGAGTAAGTTTTCTCTCATGCTGGACTATAGTCCAGAGAAGGAGGAGAATTCTGCTCCTATATGCAGGAGCACAGAGATTAACTGTAACTGACTCGAATTAGATTTAGTGAGTGTCCTCCAGACATTAGCAAATCAAAAGGGCTCAAAATAACGTGAATTTTATGAAAATAACTTAAGAGGAGGGAAAACATTTTTCTCTATTAATGTAATAACAAATATATTGATAAATTAGTATGTTCATTAAATTTTTAAGTGATATTATGATTATTCATTTTTATGTTTATTCATTTAAACTGATGGAACTACAGAAACCCCCAAAAAAGGCTGAGTGAATACCATCGTGTTTTATTCTGTCCTGTCAGGCAGAACGCTTAGATGTGTATCTGTGGTTGTCACTGCTCAAAATAGAAATACTAGTAGGGAAGCAGTAGTGAACAACACTGCTGACTGTACTAATAGTAGATTAGAAGAACTGGCAAGAATGCAGAAATTTCTATTTGGGCATCCTATCCATGGGAAAAAAAAAAAAAAGGCTGTGGGATTCAGCAGGCATTGAAGATGATTACATGCTTTCCTTTATGATCAAAATTTTAGGGTTTTGATCCCTTCATGTGACTTCCTCAGCACCATCCATACTGCAAAAGATCCTGAAGTGGAATAATAAGAAAGCCACATGACAATGTTGTGGTTTTGCCTTCCCTTTTTCCTAAATAATGTGTATTTTGAAATACTACTGCAGAGCTAAACCTTTAGGTCACATGTGATAAATTTCTAGCTAATCGTCTTAAGTCAAATTCCTCCATGAACTTTATGCTACAAGAGCCACAGTATGTAGTTAATGGCATTTTAAAAATTCAGTCTAAATAAAGGATGAGAACACCTAGCACGGTAAATTAATGTACTGTGGAAAACATTGAATACTCATAGTTTCTACAAATAACTGCTGTTTTTACAATGCAGTACAAAGACCAGCATCTTGTAATGCACAGACTGGCTGAATAGAAGTCAGTTCAGCTGAGAAACAAGCCCAGATGCATTTCTCTTTGAAACCAAAAAGCCGTAATGATTACAAAGGCTGCAATATCAATTTAATAGATTTTATTTCAGTTGTTCAGATGAACATAACTGGATATTTACTCTGAGAGCAGTTTTCAGTTATATAAAAGAGTAGAAAGGAGGAAATTCAGAGCACATTTTCAGCCAGACGTTTTCAGGATATGGAACCAACTGAATGTAAGAAAATGTGTTTAAGTGTTAAGCTTAAATTCCAGAAATGCTCCATTCAAAATGGAAAAGTTCTCAAATACAAAACAAATGGAACTCCTCAACCACAATTTTGTTTCTTATAAGCTCTATTTTGTTAGGAGTGTGTAAGCTGGTACTGCTCCCAATACAGATGCTACCTTCTCCAGCTGAAATTTATGACAGCATCAAAGTGCAAGTTTTAGGTTCTCTAACTTCTGATGCTTTGTAAAGAAGCAGGAAACATTGTACACTGTGTGGACCTCACAAATGCAAATAATTCAATCCTATGGTTCCCCTTTTTTAAAAAAACAAACAAACAAACAAAAACATTTAATCCTATTGCTCCAGTGAATGCTCCTGATTTATATAACTATTAATAAACCAGACCTGAAAACTTTGTACCCTTGAGAGCATGCATTGTCTGTTTGGCTAATCAGTTATGATAAACAAACTTGTTTGGAATTGTGTTCTGTGCTTCCATTCAACTTTACAGTCATATGCTTAACTTAAAATGTGCTTAAATGATTCCCTTAGTAGGAGCACGTAAGCAGAAACAAAAAAGTTATCATAAGAATAACTGAAGAAATAGTATCCAGGACTGAATGTCACAAGCTGCTGAGGGAAATGACTGAAAGTATTCTGCTATTGCAAAGATTTTTTCAGAAGAGTATAAAAGCCATCATTACAGGTGGAAAGATTTCCTCCTTCATTTGAAGTACCTTTTTTAAGAACAAGATTATTAATAGCTCCCTGCCAATATAACAAAATTGTTCATTAAGATTCGTTTATTTCAGGATGATTTCCTTGTTTTATTTTGTGCAAGCATATATTACCCTGATTTCTGCTTTCAAGGACAGAGTTATTTGTTGTTCCAACTCTTTTTTTTCTTTTGCAGTTATTGTTTATGTCGTATTTTTTCTTCTGGTCACGTGACAATCTTACCTTATGCAAACATTGGTCGGTCTGAGATAGGAGATTTTCTAATTATACCACGTAAATGCTTCTGGGCTGGTTTGATTTGAAAAATACCTGCCTGTTGCCATCAGCTGTTTCGTTTTTGTTTGGTTTTGATTTGTCTTTTGTTGTTGTTGTTACTGATAAAGAAGCAATATCAGTACCTAATGAGGTTGTCACATGCTTAACTTTCTGATACCAAAATTCTCAAATTGTTTTCTTCATATAAGTTTGCAAATCTAGAAGACATCAGTGAAGAAAATTTCCATGACAGTAGAATTCTTTTGGAGTGTTTGGATTTCCTTAGTGATATAATCTTTTTTCTGGGGTTTTCCTGATTTGAAACAGAAATTGTTTCAACCTGGGGTACGGAAATAATGGGGCTGTTGGAAAGATGTTTTAAATGTTTATGCTTGGTTACTGTCTTTCTCACAGAACTTTATCTGGTCCCATCTTTCTTGGTTCACCAAACTAGAAAAAGCCTGAAATACATTCTTAACTTTAAGTCAGTAATCACTTGTTTAAAGTCCTTTGCTGGAATATAGCATTACCTTTTAGAAAGGTAACTCTGAAAAGAATGAAATCCAGTGTCCTGTAATGTAGAATTTTCCTAGGAACTCATTCGTGTACTGAGAATATCTTGTCTGCTAATATAAAGGGGAGAAGGAATATAATTTATTCATTGCTAACAATTGTGGCTATATTGCCTAGACTGTCTGGTCAAGATGTAAGAACTTTACTGCAACACTGGTTTTCTTCCAGTGGAGCTTCAGTAGTAAGTTCTGTGGCCAACTATCACCACTCTACTTCAAAATCTCTAAATCAAGAGTGTCTTGTGTCCCACTAAAAAACTTTCAGATCATCATTTCTAAAAGTAACTTTTCATACAAATCTGGGCAGCTTCCTCTCCCAGAAAGACATCTAACTGAGACTCCCTATTTCTGTTGAAACTATGAAACTTCTATAGTTCTGTTGGTTTGTTGCCATGGAGTTCTTCTCTGTGTTACTGCCTGCAACCAAACTATGATGCATTGATGGATTATTTTAATTCAGACTGTCCATGGTATAAACAATTGCTTTAGTAAAGGAAAGAAAAAAAAGGAAATCTCTTTCTAGCAACCCTGAAATATTTATCCATAGGACTCAAAATATAGTAAAAGTATATTATGATACAGTGCATGTTATCTTGAAGCCTCTTTTACTATGCTAGTTGCAAAAAAGCAGTTTCTAAGGATAAGGAAAGATAAATCTCAATAAATCATAGTATTAAACTTGCAAAATAAAAGATTATCATAAACTTCAGGTGAAACGCATAGACCAAACATCTTCAGATTTGGGAATAATCATTGGTTGTTTTGTAATAAGCAGTTACCAACTTGCTGTGTGTACAATTGTGGCAATGTTTGCTAAAGGTGTCTTATGGAGGAACATCAGTAGTTATAACAATTTCAGTGCAGTTAGTGGCTGTATTGGCCTCCTTTAGACCCAGAATCCTGAATACAAGTGTGAATTACATGCATCTCTCTTCCATTGAAATGCACAGCCATGGTCAAGTTGTCCGGATCTGAACTGAGAAATAATTAACCTGTTCATTCAAACTAAGGACTTTTTTTTTTTTTTTGTACTTTTGAACTGTATTGTTTATTTCAATTGTCAGTGCCTTGACTCCAGTCAGTTCTAGACTGACTTCTATGGACATAAAAACATTATGTGACACCAGTCATCCATTTGTGCTGAATTTGGGGTACCACAGTCACCTTTGCAAGCTGATGAGAATAAATACTGACTAGGCATTCCTGAGGCTCCAAAACTGAGCCTGTGTGAGACTTGAAGTAAAAACTCAGTTCCAGGAGCTATATGCCATTACTGCAGTCAATGTTTTTGTTGTCTTATTACCATATTACCTACTGAGAAAAATTCTGAGTAGGTTTATAGAGAGAATTTTGCAATACTTTGCAAAAAACATTATGCCTTGCATTCATTACCAATTTTTCAAGGGAAAGATTGCAGCAGAAAGGTAAAATCTGTGCTATTTATTTATTCTTCATGGCCAAGGTTGGTGAAAACCAGTTGTACTCTTTGAGAATGACTAAAATCAGTAGTGGGAGTGTGAAGAGGAAAGGGAAGAGCTTTTCCACTAATTTTTGGGGCCAGGAGGTGGGTTATCTGGGAATAACTAGACATCATATTTTCAACTGTGAACTAAAATCAAATATAATGATAATGCTTGTCTTTCTGGATCGTGAGTTTTTTCTAGTTTTCCTTTTAAAACCTTGCTTTTGGAATCCCATTGAGATTAGTCCAGTTTCCTTCTTTAACATCTGTGAAAAGTCATTAAGAGGTTATAAAGATTTGAAAAATGTGATTGACTCAATACAAGACCATCAGTGAACTAGTCTGGACTCGTTCAGGCACAGTGGACACGAAGGACGGTTCCAGGACCACATCTGATAGTTAAAGATTTTGCAAACATACATTGTTTTGTTTTGTATGGTACGATAAGCTACTGAGATTCTGAAGCACAATACAGCTTTTTGCTCCATACTGTTCACCAAACCAGCATTAGTGATATGCTTTCAGGCGAAAGAAACCAGAATTACATGCTGACAGTAGTCTTGTCTAGTTGTGATGATGAAGGGAAACATTTCTACACTCTCTCATAACCATCCTCTCATGGGCTTTGCAAAAAACTCTCACTGTTGTTTTATATCTTGTACCCTTACCTGGCTGTTGTCTTCACAGTGTATCCTGTGTTGACCTTAATTCCTTTTATCCTTTACCCAGAGGAGATCCTTCTCTGATATTTCCCAGTGGGAGAAAAAACATCTTAAGCTTTGCCCCACTGAACAGAGAGTTTCACCATGTCGGGCTTGACCAGAAAAGATCATTTTCTGCTGCTTCTGATTGAGGGAAAAAAAAAAAAAAAAAAAAGCAATACTTTAACATTTGGGCCAATGAGTTACCTATGATTATAGTTAATGAGATATCGTCATGATAGTGTAAATGGAACAACAGGCTTATGATGATTTATGTTATCTATGGTTATAGCCTTTAAACTATTTGTGACTTAACATGTTGGCAACATCAGAATAAGAAAGCTGAGTTTGCTTCATTCCAACAGACTGTATTCTGCACACAGTACTTTTCATAACATGTATACTCTTCAATCTCAGCTTACAAAAATGTTTATTTACTCATATAACAGAGTCAAATAAAGTTAATTTGGGGGATTGTAGTTGAATTATTGTGGATTAGATTTATACATGGCAGAAGAAGGGACCTTGCCTGTGCAGTAACATTGTTGGAGCCCTGAGGCTGTTGGCTCAGCTCATGATGTATTGTTCTGCTAGTGTTTCAGCTCTCTCATGGGATTGCTGGTCCTACTATAAGGTCAGGAGTTAACTACTTGTATTTTAGCAGTGTACTGATATCAATACTGCTCCTATGGAAACCTTACTTGACGTCATTTTTGGATCCTTGCTACTGTAGCCAAGCTTTAGTAAAAGTCAATAAGAACATTAGATTGTTGTCTGTATTATTACTTGCCACTTCCTGCCAGCAATCTACCAATTCATTAGCAGAGAGTTTTGGAAATCTCACTTGATTATTTATGCAGTCAATAGCAAGGCTTGTCTGCATTCATAATTGTTTGATTTTATGGCCTCTTCTTTAAACAAACATTGTCTATGGTAATGCGATGCCCTGATGGATGGGAAAGGTTTTGTCTGTGAATATCATTTAGATAATTAAAAATGACAGATGAAATCGCCTGCTGTCTTGACCTGTACTTTGTTCCCTCAGTGATGCTGAAGAGATGCTGATTGCTGTCAATCAAAACCCATTGGAGGTTTGTAAATTCTGGCTGCTGTGAACTCTGACCTCCAGTGTTGATCTGAAATAGATAATAACCTTGAAATTCTATTAGAATTTTAAAACTGTTTCACCAAAGGGGCATACTATATATTTTTTCTCTAGAACATGACTATTGAATGTGATTGTTTACTTCACACAATCTAGGCACAAAAGTAAATGTATCGTCTTTAACAAAACTTAATAGTACAAATCAGAACTAAAATCTTATAAAAATAAAATCCTGTCTCCCTGTTGTTTCTACTTCAAGGCTGCAAATCCTCTTTAGGAAAATGTCCATTACAGACTGCATGCTGGTGTCCAAATACTGTTTTGATTATGCTTATTGATTGAAAATCTTATAATGTTACCCTGATTAATGACGTATTCTGACTTTTCACTGTCTCATTTCCTCTGTAGTTAGTCTTTGAGACATTTTTTTCCTTGTAGAATGGTTCTTTTCTTAGGAACCATTGGGGAAAAAAAAACAAAACCAAAAAACCTAGAATATTTAATATGCAGAAAGCCCAGGCAGAAACACGCAAGGTTCTGAACCAACAACCACCTTGAAACCTGGGTCAAGAGATCAGGTGAATGAAGGGCAGTTGTCATGAGAATTTTTTTTCATTACTTAGAAACTTCTGGGATAATAACAAATGTTATTGTTTGTTTTGAGATTTGGGATTAGATTTGTTTTGGTTTGTTTTTGATGGAAGAAGGGGTTAAAATCATATTGAGATATTTTGCTTTAATCAGTACTCTATTTTTAATTTTAAAATTACTGCGAATAGTAATTGCCAAACTTTTGCAAACTAAACACTCAGGTTTTACATATTTGTCTTAATAAGAAACACCAAATAAACACAGAATAAGTGCTTTTGAGTCTAGTCATTTTTATTTTGGTAATTAGGAGATTCCAGCTAGTTCTTAAGTACATGTCCTTAATGGCATGGATGAATTTACTCAGTTAAATACAGTAAGAGAAGCAACTAAACGTGATCTCTGAAAAAGTAGTTAACAAAATTTCTTCCTCCTTTTTTGAAATTTAATGTGAAATTTTAGCAGGCCTGGTTTAATGACTAGGATTTTCCATAATAATCTTGATTTGGTGCAGATGAAATAATTTAGACATTCTGTCATAGGTGGAGCAAAATAGATCATAGAAAATCATACTCAAATGTTGTATCCAGAATGAATTGGAAAGGGTAAAACTTGCATCCACAAATCAATTTAGTAGCAATTCTAATTTTGTTTTCAGTGGGCATATCATTTCTTCCCTGAAAGGAAGCCGGTGAATATCTGATCACTTTTATTTTCTGACTTAATTTCATTTGGAAAAAAATAAAAAATAAAAGGACAAGGAAAGTCAATGTCTGTAGAAGAGACTAAATACTTCTTTATTCAGCTGGGGCAGATGTTTTTCAAGCTTTTCATGTGTCTCTAATAATGCAACTGAGTTCCAGTGCCTGATAACCCTACTGCGGTAGTCCAGGCCTTTTCTGAACCAAGTACTGTTTGTCACAACAAACAGGCAAATGGATTTATATAGACAATTATGAACAACAATAGAAGTGTCTTAGGTTTTGTGGTGTTCTTGCAGTTCTCGTATTCTGAAGTCTTGAGGTGAAACATATTCCTTTAAGTAGTTACATTTTTAAGCTCTTGTGTAGAAGGGTCTCCTTTTAACTGAGTTTAAATGGATTGTTTGAAAAAGTTTATAGTTATATTTATTAAAATCTTATTTTCAACTAATCATAGAATACTACTAAATTCAGGGGAAAAAAAAAAAGAGTATGCAAAAGAAGAGACTGAATGAAAAGTTGCAATGTGATTTATTTTTTAAAATCTCAAGCACTGTTGTACCCTGAATTTAAATACAATGAAAGTTAGGTTTGGATTTATTAGCATACTCCTGAAGAGATATCTCTTTGCAAGTAAGTTTGTTTTACCAATCGGATCCTAGCTATAATTTATAATATCTACTTGTCTATAAACACGCCTGTGGTTTAAATAAGTGCTGATTTTGTAAGATTTGTAGTAAAGGTGTAGTGGAGTAAATCTGTAAAATATTACAAGTAATTTGCTACTGAATGAATCCCATCCATTTTTTGGAAATGGGATTTTATTGCTGAAGTGTCATTCCTAGATGTAGCAAGAAAATGTTTGCTGTTGATTTTGAGGAGATTAAGCTGGTCTAAAATTGCTGCATCTGATTTAAAGTACATAGTCTGCGCATCTATGAGTATAAAGTGAGATTTCTTTTAATTCAAAAGGGCTCCTGAGGTTATTATTTTGCTACAATATGAAAATGAATTGTGACAATACAGGCCTGATTACAAGCCTCCCAAGCTGTCCCACTGTGACAATTAGCTCCCAATTGTTAAACTATTTATTTATTAGAACATTAAGGGCCAGTGCTGTCTTGACTTGCAACTGGAAATGGATTATTACCAAGGTTGGTTATGAACACAAAGGACTCTCAATACAGTGTTTTATTGGACAAGAATAACCACACATTTCAAGCTAATTTAATTGAGTCACCTCTAGTACACTCCAAGAGAGTTATTAAAAAGACGTCTGTAACAGGTGGTTCACTTAATCTAACAGAAATTTGTTTTGAATGTTCGTAAAACTTTAAGCTATCCTCCAGGGACCGTGAAGTAGTTGGCAACACGGTAACATGATCTGGGAGTTTAAAAGGTGTTTACTAACCCTCCATGGCTTTTCATGCATCCACAAGTTAATTCACACTCTGACCATTGTGACAGAAGATGTTCTGAAAAAGGCTGCACTTTCTGTGCATTGGTGTTCGTACCTATATGTGCTTGGTTAAGAATCTGCAGCTAGATTTCGTTGTACTTTTATTTATTTATTTTAATATAAAATATTCCCCAGGAAAACTGGTTACATAGCAATGTCTCACGAATGCACACTAGCTTCCAGAAGACAATATTTTACTGGGTAATAATTATCAGGCTAAGGATGAAAATTCTGTTGAGAAACGGGGAATGCTCCATCCCACAGTTGGCCTGCTCACCCCAGAATCCACAATTCAAATCTGTGTTCAGCATAGTTCAAAAACACTGAACTAAATCTGTATTTTCCTTACTCCTGGTGAGAGCACAAACTGATGATTGCTCTAGGTTGGATCTCAGTATTTTAAATGTTTACAGCAGCTGGAACTTGAGTCTGGATCTGCATTGTACCAGCAAATATGCTGCTTCTAACCTCCTATCATTTTCACCATGATTTGGTCTGTTGAGGTCTGTTCCACAAAGTGACAAAAGATTTTTCTACCAGCACCAGATATGCTCCAGTTCCACATTCTGCATTTTCAGTTCCTTTTTCCATTACCAGCACTTAGGAGAATTTCTGGGTTGGTGCCTCCTCAAAAAAATGCTATATGAGATCAGTATTTCACTGCACAGTGCTACAGAAGATTGTTTGGGTTGTATCATCAAGCTAGAGACAAGTTTTAGATATCTCCATGTTACTATGGAATTAGTTTGAATAATAATTCATTTCTGACTTGGAATCTATGATTAGTTCTTCTCTATGATACAAATCCTATGAAGGTTCAGTTGTGCTTCTGCTTCGAAACATGTTTGGCTGCTGTGCCTATGGTACCCAGAAATAGATCTGCATTCCGCTTGGAAAGAGGAAGATTTTCTCCAGTTTGGGATGTATGTAGCTGGGATGTGTGTTGCTGAGATCTTTGAAATCTACACAGTTCTGCAAAAAGACCACACGCAAGTACTAGTCATGTATTTGGAAGGGGCCTGTCAGCCTCAGTAAATACTAAGAGGGAACTTTCATCTTCCATTCAATACTTGCTTGGGTGAAAACTCAGACCACCAAGACTTGAACACCAATATCTCTTTGTGTGTGTCTCTCTCTCTAGTCATCTTTTCCAACCTTTGCCCTTGCTTCCTAGACCCCATGGCAACTCTAAAGCAGTACTCCTGCTTCAGGGGACTCCATGCAGATGGAGAGGGGGATATAAGAAGAGATCTTTAAAGAAGACAGCTGAAAATAGTTGCAGAAAATCATCACTACCTCGCTCTCAGCTAAAGGCGGTCAGTCTAGAAGATGGGTAGCAGAGAGTTAAGTGGAGAAGTGGGCATAGTTTTTCCTCTTTTTGTCTAAAGAGGAATCGCTCATTTCCAAATCTGGACTAAATGATCTGTAGTTTAGCTGAGAGAATATCCAAGTTTAGCCACACTTTCAACTTTACTGTTTGTTTATAAGGTACTTTACTATGAACTGTAGCTTTTTAAGAAAGTAGCCTTTTGTATGGAAAGGAATGGTGAGTGAAAAGAAAATAAGATCTTCTTTTATCTTAAAAAAAAAAAGAGCATTAATATGGATATAACGAGAGATCTGAAACTTTATGAAGCTGAAAGTGCTTGTGTATGTATGTCATTACAGTCTTTGCTGCTTGGTTTTAAATGCGTCAAAAGAATAGGCATAAATAATATTTCAGCATATATTAGATAAATGCTTTATGTCCACAGTTCTTTTTTAATGCAATGAGAAAAAAAGGCAAGCATATGCTAGAAATATTTCTAAATATTCTTAATTTTTCAGCAGAATTCAATACCGTGTCTGAAAGCTGCAGTGTTTTATAACATAGTCAGTTTTGAATGATGTTATTATTTTTTCTTCTTCTTGAAGTCCATGAGAAAATAGTAATTGTTAAAAGTTTTATCTCTCTTCCGGGTTTACATACAGACAGTGTGCTAGGCACTGTACTTTAAAAAATTTAAAGGAAGCCACACTATCTCTTTGGAGGAACTGAATTCATTTTCCCTAAATGAAGAATTAATAGCTTACAGTACCTGAGATATAAGCATTGCTGGTTGATTCTAAGCTGCTGTATTGTGAATTTATTTCATAACTTAGGCCCTGGAAAATACAGCAACACAATGCATCACTGATACAAGAGTGATAGATTTACAAAATGTTTAGAGAGAGTATTCCGCCTAGACCAGTAGGAACACCTGCTTCTATTATTCAATCACTGATAAAATGGTAAATAGCTTATGTCAGTCATGCAGCTTGCATAAAGCTACATAGTTTGCCTGTAGGTTTGGCCCTTTTTTTTTTTTTTTTCCTTTCTTCTTTCTCTCTCTCTCTTTTTTTTTTTTTTAAACTTCTACATGTTTTGTATTCACTTTCTTTGTTAAACAACACCTTAGAATTATATGATTGTAAATGGACACTGACACTATTTTTATCTTTGTTCATGTTATCTGCAAGTGCAGCTCTGCATGTCATACCTGGAAAAGAAAAGGATGTTAAAGCCATTCTGTGATTCTATAACTGTTGCTTTTTAATATTAGGGTAGAATCCACATGATCTGCTTGGTCCCAGTTTTTTGTTTGTTTTCTTCTGTTTAACTAATAAGCTGCTGGGCTTGTCCTTTGAATCTGTGAGAATGGGACCTTTGATGTTTGCATCCTGCCACATACTCCTTGTCCCCAGTTTCATTAACCATTATACAGACAGGAGAAATAATGACACTGCAGCTTCGTTTATGTTGTATAATGTAATGTATAATGGTAATCATATTCATTTCAGTGAACCACCCAAAATAATATTCACCTGAGGAAAGGTGACTTCATCTCAGGTTTTCCCTCTAAGAGTAACTTTTTTTCCGTGATAGATTTTAGACAAGACAGTTTTACAGACTAGAGCTTCTGAAAATGTGAATACTATCCATGAAATGATTTGTTCCTGATTTTTGTAGGTCCTTTCTGGGTCCTTTGTAATACTGCTTTCTCAGAATGGTAAGGGTATTTCAGTTCAGCTGTGTGGTAATAAATAGTTAATCCCTAGGTGATATTAGGTAATCCCCATAATGGCTTGCTGCCATCATGTGCGTACTATGGCATCCAGTCTGGTCATACCATTTTACACTGAATTTTTTAAAGGAAGCAATGGGAGCAGCACTTCCAAGACAGAGCCAGACTCAATTACTTTTAAAACCTGCTTTTAAATACCTACTGCTGCCTATGCTTACAAGGCCTAATACTTTTCATTGTGAGACTTGCTTCTGATTTATTTGTTGTTTTTTCAGAACTCTTAACGCTTGCATTGTTTGCAAGAGGGCTTGAACACTCTGCACGGCTAAAACCCCATGGCTGCAGAAGTGTCTTTTTTTTTTTTTTCTACTGGAAAAAAAATCCATTTTCTTTGTCCGAAACATATAGTTTTGGAGGGAAAAAATGGTCATGTGTTGCCTGCACTGCTGGCAATGATGTGGGAAGCTGTCAAAATACTGACTGGACAGATATGAGTAGATGTGGTAGAGGAAAGTCCCCAAATTTCATCAAGTTTTTGTCATTGTTCTGCTCCACAACAATTCAAAATATTTATCATCTCTAATTCTAATCAAAGTCTAAGGCTGTAACACTATTAGAGCAACTGCAGCAACTAGACATACTACACTGGGAACCCTGACAACAGACAGACAAAAAGAAGTGCAAGTAGAAGTAGGCTGTAGCCAACAGGTTCCCTACTCGTGGCCTTGGTAAACCACCTTCCTCTTCCCTCTTGTTGTCAGCAAAGTAGTTAATCCTTTAGCATAAGATATGCTCCTGTGTTCAGGTGTCAGAATTTCAGCCTTTCAAGGCTGAATATACAAGTTTGACTTGTATAGTATTGCATGCAGTTGAACTTGATTAACGTTTTCCCTACCAAGAAAAAGGTCAGCAGCCATAAAAGCTACAAAAAATAATAATAAAATCTCCAGTAAAAGAATAGTAAGAAAGTTAATTACTAGAAGCTGAAGCAATATTGGATTTATGGTTTTCTGTACATCCTTAATTTGTTCCTCTTCTATGTTTTATGATAAAGTCTTCAACCATATGATCACATACTGTTTTGTCTGCATTATTCAATATACACAAAAGACAAGGTCCTGAAGAGAACTCACTGCTGTGTAGAAGATAATGCATTTAGGGGGATTTTTTTTAATTATTTTTATTTTCTCTAGTAATGGAATTACATAAAGGGAAAAAAAAAAAGATGGAGTTTCAGGAAGGACAAGATTGGTCTCATGAATAACAAAAGTTCATATCACACCTGAGAACTTAGTTTGATCCCTGTTTCTGCCAGATTTTTTATACAATGCTCAGTTATTTAAACTGAAATGTTGGCAGGAGGCCACTAATTGTGCATTCCTCAATTCCTTGACATCAGTTCAAGGTCATAGAGGCAGGTATGGAAAAGATCAGAGTATACACAGCTGCAATATGTGAGAGTTCATGCTAGGAAGTGCTAGGAGTTGGACACTGCACTCAACACTTTAGACCAGACTCTTTAGAAGTAATACAGTTCTGTGTTCTACTGCAGGCTGTGCTACCTATTAACTTTCTGACCTCTGGGAAGTCTCTTTGTCTTGATTTCCCCACCTGTAAAATGGAGATAATAACACTCTCATCTCTTAGTGGAGATGAATTTATTAATGTTTACGAGGCATGAAGATTCTGTGGTGATGAGCACTCTAGAAACACCATGAGGAAATAAACAATTCTGCATTCACTGCAGGCTTTTGATGGTGTGCAGTAAATAAAACAGGGGCCAGTAATAGCATGTTAAGGATAGAAATATTGAAGAGCTGTCTCCTTCCCTAAGCAGTATTTATCTTGGGCTTCAAGTGAGGCAGGGGGCTGCTGTGAAAAAATATATTGTGCTGTAATTAAAATTTGCGTTACTACAATTATGCATGGGGGTGGTGGTGTGTACGTCAATTTTGCCCAGGTGACCTTAATTCTGGCACTTGTTATCTTTTGGGGACTTGACTTTCTCACTTAAATAATATTTTTTAATTCTTTTGTGGAGTCTAGTGACTCTCACTGCATACAGGAGAGAAGGAAACAAACTAAATCTATCCCTTAACAATGCTAGTGTGATCCATCCTTTGTAAGGAAGAACAACCAAAACTGAAGGTGACTGTAGTTAAGATACAGGTTAGCTCAGTTACACCATAGCTGTAGACACAGGGCAGCACAGTTGCCCAGATGTGTTATTTTTTGTTTGGTTGTTTTTTGTTTAGATTTGTTTTTTTTTTTTTTTGAGCCCCTTTAGAGTCTCAGTTTCTTATGGTCCATATGAAAATCAGCATTCAACCAACACCCTCAACACCACCACCCCCCCCCGGCCTTTTCTTGCAGTTGCATTCCATCCTTCTCTCTTTAAATCAATACCAGACTATATTTAATTCTCTCAAACCATAGCTCCTTCCTGCGTTTGCTGTAGCCTGGTCTTCAGAGGCTGATTGGAAATCAGCTCAATCTGAAATCAGGAAGGGTTGAGTCATAGTTCACTTGGTTCCAGCTCTAAATGTCACTTGGCGATCACTTTTCCCAGCTCAGTGGTAGAAAATGAAATATGTAGAAACTCACCTCACTTCCATGTGCCCATAGAGATGAGATGGGAAAAAACAAAAACAACAATGCTCTCAGTGTTTCCTGCCTGCCCCAAGAAGACATCTATGCTTCCAAATGTAATTGCAATCAACTACAGTTTTAGTTTTTCTATAACATTTAATTCAGGAAGTTTGGGTCAGCAATATGCTTGCATTCTATTGAGTATCTGCAATTATTTTCAGCATACTAAAAGATACATCCACTAGTCCTGACAAACAGTGGCCGATACTGAACATCTATGTGCATTCTGGTGGGAAAGCAATTCAGCTGATGAAGAAGAGTTGCCTAGTGTTCATTCAGTAGTGGCTGCCAGAACCACAAGCGAGTAAATCCAAGTTAGAGCAAGAAACACACAACCTGTGAAGAAATGCATTCCAGCTCCTTTCTATGAGAAATGTGTTTGGTATACATTGGCCACAAACCCATGTTTATAGCTGTCCAAACCAGAACAAGTGCTTGTATTTTGTCATGCTCTTATTCATCTTTTTGTCAGTGTTTCATGTTTTTGGTAATCACACTTGAACTACTGAAACAGCAGGAATAAATAAGAGCTTTTGTGGTAATATTGACTCACAGAACCATGGTCATATCTGAATTTCTGGAAATTAAATGTCGTTTGTTCTGATGATGCTTTTAATGCTTTTACTCACTAATGGCTATCGTCCAATGAGACACAATGTATGTGCCCTGGGATGCGTCATAAATGCTCTCCTGAAACAGTAGTTACCAAAGACCTTCTAGAACTTTTGTACGGTGCTCATGGCCATCCTTATGTTGCCATTGCAAAAATGATATGTAGTATGGATAAGGGTATGAGAATACTACTCTGCTCTTTCTAATTAGCTCGTTACTACAGAGACTGTCAGCAGAAACGTAGCCGTAGTTAGGGCATACTGACATTCCAGGTTTCAAATGTACACAAGAGCATATTAAATCATGTTTTTAGATTTATTGTTAAGGTAATAAAGACAGCTCTTGTATTACCTACCATATTTGGAGTAGCTTACCCAGTCAAACTTCAAATTTCAACCACTTTTCTGAAGTGTATTTTCAAATCCTAACAAAATCTAGGCCTTAGGTTGAGTGGGTGCTTATTCTGGTAGTCTTTGAGTGGAACTCCACGCCCTTCTGCTTTTGGAGCTAATGGCAAAGGCTAAAACAGCTTCTGGAAGTAGTCATGGAAACAAAACGGTGTTTTGCACTGAGACCAGCCATTTTTTGTGTGTTGAACCATTTTTGTTTCTGGCCCCAAGTTTGTTAAATTGGTTTTAATAACTGATGATCCCATATTGCTGGCAGCATTGGTTACTGTCTTCAGAAGCCCAAATACTGAAGCGAGAACACTGAAAGTGAGTGAGTGTGACCATCAACCATTTGATTACAAATCCTAGGCACGTGCCTAGTCCTGAAAGATATATTGAGGATCAAACACCTTAGGACAAAAACTCTTTATAATTTAATCACTGCTCCTGATTCTGCTGTCTGCCTGTTAATTGCTGCACACTGCTTATATTGTCTGACCGAAAGGCCACCCTGTGCTCCTTTAACAGTCTCACCTTAAAGAACAAAATCAGGACGATTAGACAATTTTCTAAAAATACAACTCATTTCATTATATATGAGAGACGTGCTTGTATGCTCTGGCAAACCAGAAGCAATGAAAGTAGTCTCCAAAATGTATCCTCCTTGATAAGCACACCATGTGCTGTACAGTTTTATGAGCTGTGCCTTACCTTTGGCCTGTGGAATGCATGTGAAATGCTCCAGAAAGAATATCCAAATTGCTCTCTCTGTTCCTTTTAATGGTTTGTAACTCTAGTGAAATGACACAATTCCATGCCCTCATCTGCAGAAGCATCTAAATTGCAGGCAAATAGAATTCACTGGTAAACGTCCTAAAAACAAACTTAAATAGCCTGACACTAACTGCATCTGTGGTTCCTTGAACTCTTTTATTTCTGTCAACTCCTCTCTGATATTTAGAAGTCTATTTGAAATCATATGGGACTTCATTCTCAAAGTCCAGATCATCAGTTAAAGAGCACATTTGAATCCTCTGTTTTATCCCCTGCCAAGATCATTTCAATTTCCCCGAGGCATGCATCAAATGCAGTTATCTAAGTAATGGGAGATGAGATCATGTCATTCCAGATCTCAGGTTTCTAGACAACGCCCACACTCTGGGACAGCAAAAGCTCACTATAGCGAAACCTTCAACCAAATATTTACACAGAGTGTTTACATACGCATGGGAGCTTTGACGCTGTGTGGGTATTCTCCTATCCAGGGAATCACCTTGTTTTTATAAGCTGACACTATTTACATGACTCTCAAGTCAGCTCAAATTCCTGATACTTCAATGTTTGCTTGAAGCATTTCACAA
This sequence comes from Anser anser, assembly GCF_964211835.1. Taxonomy (NCBI): domain Eukaryota; kingdom Metazoa; phylum Chordata; class Aves; order Anseriformes; family Anatidae; genus Anser; species Anser anser. The sequence goes on along the minus strand of NC_139725.1, from coordinate 21,645,806 downwards.
AGGGTTCTGATTCTCCCCTTTTATGTTACTTCACTTACAACTCAGTGACACTATGCACAGAGAGAGTTTACACACACAGAAATCATTACCTTCACTTCTGTAAATTTCTTGGATCAGGCTGTCTCTTCATCAAATGCTACACTGACAGTTGTCTCTGAGTTATCAATAACGTGATGTTCTTAGACTACTGTGGGACAGCATTCCTTCTCTGTGTACTTAGATGAGTTTATTTGAGCACCCTATTGCACATAGACATTATGTAAATAAAAGGGATACCTAGAGTCTCAAAAAATGGGACTGAATAATAATCCTACTCTGTTCTCTGAAATAGGTCTGGAGGATTTATTTGGTAATGGCTCCCAATATATCATTATAAGCTGAGGTCGAAGTGTACTTGTTACTGTTGGTACTATATTTAATCTTTAATCTCTTTTCTCATTCAAAATGACCTCTATGTTTATCTGTTCTAAAAGCAATCCCACCAAACCAGTAGCTAAATCTCATATTTTTCTTCATGAAATCATTGTCTCAGATTTGCAGTCTGTAAGATCTTGTACCATTTTGTATAGCTGTTGTAACTGGTGAAAAAACTCACCACGTGAATGTTTTCAATGCCCAAAATGAGAACTTTCAGGATGAGATGTCCTGTAGTTCTTCCACAGGGCTGAGGGTAGTTTTTATTTTGTTTTCTGTTGCCTGTGAATTTTGTGATTGATGGCATTTCAGTTCATATATACTTGTTTCTGTTACATTTCAGGTTTGGATATAGATCTGCTCTAAAAAGTGAAAAAGATGGAGAGAAAGTGTTATGTGCCTGTTCAGTCATGCACCTTTAGTGCTTGGAAGGTTTCATCATATCAGAATGAGACTTCACATGTCCTCAGCAGGATGTCATTCACAAAGCTCAATTGCCCATAGCTTTGCTAGTTCTGTTTTGCAGCAAGGTATGCAATTTACCATAGGTCTCTGAATTTATGCTTAGTACTTTTTTGAGCTTGGACTTCAGTCACTGCCTCCGTTTATATAGACCTTGGCTTAATCAGAAAGTAAGCTGACATTTGCAGGACTGAAAAATAGTTTGAGGTAGTTCCTGTACGGAGTTTTCCTGCCTCTCTGAGCCTTCTTAGTTTGCCACATTACTGGCTCATATGTGATTTTGTTGCTTGCATTTGCACCCCTGTAAAATGGTCAGCCAATGTTACTTCCCAGGCATTAGGAACTGTGTTCTCCTCACATGCAGCTTCTTCTAAGAATCCCAGGAACCTTCCAGCGGAAGCTGCTCTTCTGTAGCCTCTCAGCCAAGGACTTGTCCACTGACTAAGGCCTACTAAGGTCACTTAGAGTTGATATATCTCTCCAAAACTTTCCTGTACTTTGAATATTGCCTTGCTTGTTCCCGGGGCTCTGAATGAAGGGTGAATATTAAAAAACTCTGTCTAGTTGATCCTGGCATTTTACAGTTTCAAACACCATAATGTCTCAGCTACTTTTAATGCTCAGTAATTTGTGTGATACGGGACTTTTCCCTGGTTTTCACCCTTTTTTCCTCGAACATGTCTAGGAGTGGCATCTAGTCAACGGTGTGATGTGGTGATGACGTAATGAGAGCCTGATGCAATCTGTTTGGCCCAGATGGCACCAGAGGCTCTTTGGCTTGTATTTTCTGTTCCCATCCAGACTTCTTGGCTTTCAAAAATGCCTACTCAGTAGAAAATAGTAGGAACAGGTAGGCCATCTGAATGTGGTTCTGTATTCTCAACCTAACCTTAAAATCCAAAGATCTCAGTAATATTTAAGTCTTGGTGAAAAAAAAAAAAAAAAAGGAAGGCAAAATATTGAAGATGTAAAGACAGATGAGAATCTGTGTTAAAGTATTTAAAAATGGCATAAGTTATAACAAAAAGTGATTTTACTGAATCCATGCGAAAATGTAGAAAGTACAGAAGGAATATGCATAGTTACTACGTAGGAATCTGATCTGTACATTTTTGAAAGGATATAGAAAATTTAAAAACTGAACAAGAAGGAAAAGGTAGAGGGAAGACAGAAAAGCAATGGGAAAGAACTTAAGAATCAGTGAATTAGTAATTAGTATAAAAGCATGCTAAATTTTTGAATGCTCATTTCCCTTAGTGAGTAAAATAAATCACGCAGAGAAAAAATTCCGAAGTCTCTTATAGGGCTATATTATTGAGATTTCTTTCCAGCTCTTCACAAGAAGAGTATAAGATTTCTAATATGCAGTACTTAACTGATTGAGGAGTTTGAGAAGTATTGTACTCTGTCAGACAGTAAGTGCAACCTCTTCTGCAATATGGAAGAATGAAATATTAGAGCTGCTCTCTGGCTTAGCTTGAAATGCTGAGCGCTGCCTTCAGAGAAGAACATATTTGATTGTGAGACAGGAGCGAGCCATTGCAAGGCCTCATGGAAATGCGTGGGGGTGCAGGGCTTGAAGAATGCAGCCTCTTGGAGTGCACAGGGAGATGAAACGGCATGCTTCTGCATGCTGTAGATCTGAGTGAGATGGAATACAAAATCCATCACTGCTAGAAAAACAGAACAAAACAGCTAAATAACATCAAATAGTTTAAAGTACTTTGTTACAGGGTTCGTACTTTGTTTTTGAGGTTCATATCTTAATTGACTGGAGAATTCATCAAATTGTGAGGTGCAAGTCCCCTTTTCAGCCACTGTTGCAAATATTAATACAGAAAAAATAAGTTAAAAAATAGTATTGCTATAGTCTGTGCATATTCGTGAAGTTATTAACCCCTTATTGCTTATTTTTGTTTCAGAAGATTCTGCAAGTCTATACAACTAAAAAATGACAATAAGGCATACATTCCTGTGATGTATTTTCCGTTATTAAAATATACCAAATGTGACCAAACTCATGTGGGTTTCCCATCTGTATTTGCTATGGATCAGCTAAGCATTGTGATACAGCCCTAAATGTTACAGAAAGAGCCTTCTTTTTATACTGTGATATTACATTGCTTGTCTGCATATGGATATGTTCCATATTAATTGCTCCTGATTGTCTCCATGTGTGAACGCTTTCATTCTAGAACAAGAGAGGGTGAAACCCAACTTTCAAACCTTACAGGAATGAAACCCTCTTGATGAGAAATAGCAGTGCCCAAGCATGCAATTAATTGAGAACAGCTACTGAATTATGGATAGATGAACGAAATCTGAAAAGCCCATGAACTCGCATTACCACTGTATGGAAGGACATAGAACATAGTTGTTTTATACTGGAGAATATTGACACAGGCCATTTAACTGACAGAAGTGTACCAGTTTTATCACATGTGGCCAAGGCAAAGGCTAATCCCATTTGATTCATCCAAACATATTCCAAAAGGAACTGGAGCAAGGGATTGCCTGGCATAGGAGGAATCCAAAAAAGATTAATACACCTCTAGTGTCTAGGAATTTGAAATGCAGTTTCAGTCTTGATATTTCATGCTGCTTGGCCAACAACATAAAAAGAGAGTTCTTAGCAAGAGCATTCTTAGTCTCATTTCAGTTTTAATCAAAAGCGGTATACACAGTTCTAATACGGGAGTTCTTAACCATTAGGTAGAGATAAATTTAATTTTCTTTCCCTTTACTCAGGTTTGTTGTCAGTTTAAATAAATAGACCATTTTCCCTGTTAACTCTCCTTGCCCCAAAATGACAAACCACTTTGTTTGTATTTTTAACTCTGTTCTGGTCTTTCTCTTGAGTTCAATTCATTGGTGTTTTATGTGATATCGGGAAGGAAAAACAAAGAATGCAAGGACATTTCTGTAAATAGAAAATATGAAAGTGATTGTTCCTGTCTCCTATACATGGCACAAAAAAGGCTGCTTCTGTTGAAGACTGGATACAGTTTTATGTCTCTGTGTAGTATAATCTTGTGCAATTACCTCAGTGTGGTTCAGAAAAATAACTCAGTAAATATAGCCATGTAGGGTAACACGGCTGTTTCTCATTTATTTCAAAGAACTTTGTTCTTTCTTTAAGTTAAATAAAAGTTTTGTCAACACAGCCAAAGCACAGAATATGTGGGTCAAGGTATTATCTGCCTCAATTCTGTATCAACAGCAATCACATATATATATATTTTACTTTTGGAAATAATTTCAATATTATTCTGCTGAAAACAGGCCAAAGTGCTATCCAGCCCAACCTTGTTTTGCTTCTTTTCCTTTTTCTCCTTCCCCAGTTGAGGGATTTGTAGAAGAAAAGCTGGGAACTTTTCATGTACTCGCAGAGCCTGATTCATAAATATAGTTAAGCTTATGCCTAACTTTTCAGCATGTGTGATATCCCACCAATTTGTGCTTTGAAAACTGGATTGGGACTCAGGAATTTGGATTGTTCATTTTGGCTTTGTGTCAGACTTCTTGTATTTCCCGAGCAAATCATGTAGCCTCTGTCTGTATCAGTTTTCCGGTGTAATATGGAGGTGAAATTCCTTTAATGTATGTCCTTCGTGGAGGTGAAGAGCTTCTGTGACTTGTATAAGCAAATGGCAGTGGGTTGCTATTTCTTTGAATATTGTATAAAATCCAAAACCCAGTGACTGCATCACCAATGACAAAACTGTGAAAATTTAAAGGAGAAAAATAGTAGAAGGTTTCCAAATGAAAACAGCTAGAAATGAAGATTAATGTTGAAAATTAGAACTTGGAAGTTAACATGGACCTAGGACAAAAACAGACAACCAGGATCTGTAAGTGCTGGGAATCTTTTCTTAGCTTATAAGAACAGTGATCTGCCACCAGATCTTTTGCTTAATGACAAAGGATCTGGTGACTGTGGCATTGAAGGCTGCTCACAGAAGCTGCTGTTAGTCCTGTCTGCTGCACAGCATTTCATTTTGATTCCCACTATAAATTGTTTGCTTTCTTTCTTGCAATAGAAAGATTTCCAGGGAAGTAAATGGAAATTTTGCCTCTTGTTGCAGCAGGATGCATGTTTCAGCATTGATTTGGTGGTGGTTTTTTTGTTTGGTGTGTAGTGGTTTTTGTTTTGTTTTGTTTTGCTGAAGGCAAAATGTTCTTTGTTTATAGTGGCACTCATTTGATTATTAATCATTAAATGAAATAAGTTTAACTACTGCAGAAGTTTCATGGGAAATTAGTTTTGTTATGGGACTCCAGAGATGAATTTCCTGCTGGCTGTCATATAACAGACGACAGTCTGCAAACTTCTGCGTGTGTTTTTAAAATATGTGTACTTTTAGAGAAATTATTTAGCACTTCAAAGCTAAGACTATCATCAACTTATATCTGCTTTTAAACAATTTGTACATATCTTAGGTTGAAAGCCTATGGTTTCTTCTTTACAACATAATTTTCTGGATATACAATTTTATGTTGTATGAAAGATGTTCAATATTATTATTTTCCGTATGGTACAACTGAAAAATTTAAGGTAAAGAAACTTCATTTGGAGCACATCAGAACCAGAGACTATGTTTTGTGTATTGGGCTTTAAAAGTGCTAAATACATTTCTGTGTGAATTGCTGTATGATAAGGATTGCGTCTTTAAAATGTTCATATTTATCAACGTTATCAGAAAAACATGACTGGATGTGAATGTTTCAACATATTTGTTTTCTTGCTATTAAACTAAACTGACATTCTGAAAGGACATTCTCAAAGCAACTTCTTCAGATGCTGCTAAGTTGTATTTATAATTAGTTCCCAATTTAGCTATGCAAGCAGAAGGGAGGAGGGACGCTTATGTTTTGCCAGATATGTGTTTTTTTTTCCCTTTTAAATGTAATTATAGGAGGGTTTTTGCATTTAGACCATCTTAACAGACATCCTCTCCTCAGCTACCAATGTGTAGTTATTGCATTTATGCATTCAACTTCTTAGTCAAGTGATGCTATTTTTTTTTGCTGCTGCTGCCTGACAGCCACTAATAATAACACATGAGGACAGTCAGACAAAATGAAGACAAATGCTGCTTGTCGCAGCAGAATCATAATGTCTCCAGACTCAGTAAAGACAGTCTAACTGTATGTGGATGCTCCTTATAGCTTATTTAGGCCTGTGGTTTTTCCCTGTGGTTTTTTTTTTTTTTTTCTTTCCCTTTTTTTTTTTTCAAAAGCACAAACATTGTGCAGAAATACATTAAGGCAACATATGGGCCTGTTAGTTAGCCAAAACAATGTGGAGCCATGGAGAATAGAGATTGCAATGCACAGATGGATATTGTAAAAAATTCATGAGTGGCATAACAGATCTAAAAGGTAAATTTTAGTCAAAATTCAAGTGGAAAGCATAGAAAATGTTTAAGAATGGGTCTTTGCAAAAATTTTATGTCACCTGATATGAAACATTGCAAATATTGTACAGATGTGTTTATTCCATTATTTGATAATCACGTTTCATCACAGCAATAATTATGTCTGTATAGATATATGACATCAGACATAGAATGCTGATAAACAATAGCACTTTTCTTCTACTTGATGTAAACTCTGCAGTATTAAATATCCATATTATTTCCAGTTCGATATTAGAAAATGTCAGTCATCGTGACAAGCCTGGCAAGAGCAGTGCATTGAACAGCCCTGTGTATAGTAAAGTCCTGGTTTAAATAATCGCACTTCCATGTTACATTACTTTGTTGGTTAAAATCAGACTCCATACAGAAAATGAGCAAACAGTGCTTCTCTCCTCTAAATTCACTTCTTTATAACAAAACTAAACAGCTCACTGAAACAGAAGGGAATTGCTTTTGCAATGGGCAACATGCAGAGCTTACCCGCAACTAAAATCTGATCTGATTTTTCTTGGATGTAATTGAGGGCAGAGTTTGGTATTTAAAATAACATTTATGTTATCTCTGGAACTTCTAGTTTTTATCGTGTTCTTTATTAAAGGATTATATGCTATGGAAATTTTTAAAACCATGCTCGTTTTTTCTTCTGTTGTCTTGATTATCCTAGATGTGCTTTGAAAATGTGCTAGTCCTAATGCACTAGGAGCCCATTTTATTCTGTATTTAAAAAATGCTTACAAATTTGATATGCATGAATATACTGAACGGCTATGAGTTAATACTGATGTGTCTTTGTGCTTTGTTTCTACAGTAGGTAATCTCACTGTAAAATTATAGCAGTTGCTAATTTTGATAGTGGCAACAATAGGATTGATAGTATGGAGAGAAAATCCAGAAAGGCAGGAGCATTAGGAACATTGCATATTCTAAGTCTATTGTAAGCAATGGGAAACTGTAGAAAGGAGGCAGGGAAAGGAGACCAGAATATTCCTATGGTAAACATCCCATTATTTCTTTGCCTTTTGAACTAAAAGCCCTGCTGCTTGCCCATTATTACTGATAATTGCAGATAGTGAAGGGAATAGGACAGAAAAGGCATCTGATTCAAAGATGATGCTGTTCTAGATGCTTTTGTACCTATGCTATCGATACAGCCTTGGTTAGAGAAGCCAAATGTGCAGACCTTTCCAGCCAAAAGATGACTCTAAAACAAAAAATTTAGTTTTCTTATGTGGATACATGTTTTGAAATTATGGATAGTTCACAGTTTTAATTTCTGCAGAACTACACCAAGCAGAAAAGAGATAAGAGCAAAAGTAAAGTAGTACCATTGCAAATGTATACTTCTTGTTTTAATACAGATTTTCTGTGAAGATAAGAAACAAACTGATGGGAATCATACACACTTAGCAAACTATTTCATCAGTGGTCTGTAAGTTTAAAAGGACTGCTCCCTAAAATTTCTTGAGAAGGCCATCTCCTCTCAGCAATCTTAAGCATAAATGTTGATCAGATAAATCACTTTTCTTAGATTTCAGTGACAAATCCACAGTTTCCATCTGTTGCGGGTTTTACTGTAACTTCATTAGTATAGGAAACTTTCAAGTAGGGATTTGATGTAAAGATGGAAGATGGCATTGTGGATGCTTGTGGAAAGCTTCTATTTTGCATGAAGTGCAGGGAATAAAATTGCACAGAGTGTTTTGCTGGATAATTTGGATATATCAAAAGTGCTATGATGTGTGGAACAGGAGCAGAAGGGCAGTATTCCTATATGAAGTAAAAGAAAGCAGATAGGCACGTTAGTACCTGGAAAAGTATCTTGTACCCAATTTAATATAAAAAGGGTAACAGAGAGAAAGTGTCAGTAATCATGACATTGGAGGTAATGACCCAGGAAATGCATAATTTTAATAGCATTTTCGATAAATAGACAAGGTAGACATTGTTTGTGGGACTGTAAAAGAAGGGATGACAGAAGTCGAGACACATGGTGATGGGAGCCTTGACAAAGTTCTGCTTGAGTAGATGAGGAAGAAAGGAAAGATAACAGGAATGTTATGCAGGGAGACTTGGCAATGTTATGCTCAAATTAGAAGTGAGGAAATGATCCAAATATTTTCATTAGAACTGTTTGTGTATCTGCTTCTCATGGAGAAATAATTTTGATGCTGTTAGCCAACTGTTTGCATCAAGAAGAGATATCTGTCCCTTTCTAAAGCATTGTTTGAATTTCAAGGGACTCTTCCCAAACCAAATGTCAGAAATTTTCTATGCTGCTGGAAAAGAACTGAAAAATGGAAGTACATTTGCATATACAGGTGAATATTTAAAAGGAAAAATGTTTTTTAAAATAGTAGCAATAGAATGTCATATCTGGGATATTAAAACTGTGATAACCATCCAAACAAAAAACCTATAAAGTTAAGCATGGTCCAAATACAGATGTCAAACATAATCCTGCTAAAACTTAGAGCCATTAAAAAGAGGATACCTGCAAAACTGTGAAAGATATGGCTTTATTTTAAGGATCTAAGCCTTTATTTATATGGACTGTTCTTTAGTAATGGACAACTTTGAGTTGTCCAATAAAATATGGAACTAATGATTTGCCAGTATTCTGATGTCATTCCAGTGGTATAACTTCAGAGATGGGACTAAAATCTGATTGCTTGCTATTTTAAGATAAGACAATTCAGGAGGTGCTAGCAATTCACCTTCGAGCTCTATGTCAAGATTCTTCCTGTAAATTAAATTATTAATTGGCATGTATGTCTGTTTATTTAATGAGGAGCGTGACAGCCTTTACTAGCGCATATGTGAGAACAAAAACATCACAGTAGGAGCTTCTAAACTGCCCGGCAAGCCAAGGGGTTAAGCAGTTTGATATGCTGTATTAAAAGTAGGTGTTATTAGCAAATGTTGTCTGGCTAGTTGCAACATAAATACCAGAATGTAGTATTCATATGGAAGAAAATGTAGCGTATTTATGCAATTTGTAAGTTTGCAGTAAGGATAAAAGTTTACTTCCTGCATTCTTTCATTTTCACTTATTTGTTTGAAGTACATATTACAAAACACTCATTTTCTAAGTTTCACAGAATTACGTTCTGGTCAAACACCAGTTCCAGCTTTGGTTATGGCTGTGTTGGGCAGGGTGGCAAGGGGCACAGATGATAGCAGATGCATTCCATAATGCGGGAATGTGCACAGGTCAAAATACTGTGGGACAGAGTACACAGAGGACCAGCAGTGTAGCCAGACTCCCCCATCCCCAACTGCAGCAACCTCTTTGGTCCTATTAACAATAGCAGCAAAGAAGGTTTCCAGGTTCTGTGGCTCCAGGAAAGGAAAAAAAACAAAACAAAACAAAAACAAAAAAAAAAAAACCTGATCTGTGCAGTGTTCACCCTCAAATTACACTGTCTGTTTCATGCAGTAACCTCTGTGTGAGGCTGCTCATAGGCTTATATATATATATATATATATATATATATATATCTATCTTAAATAACTTGTACGCTTAAATGATGCAGAATTTTCTCACGTGGCTTTTTTGAATTTTCCACAGAGGAAGTTGTTGCTTCCTGATCCTGCCTCATTGCAGTCAGGGGAAATTTTTGTCATCCACAAAGGCAAGCAGAAGCAGTCCCATTAGCATGTATAAAAAGAAAGAGAATCATGCTGTATTTTGACTCATCTTTTGAATCTCTGATGAGTACAGTAACTGAATAGGATCTCCCTCATACTTCTGACCCCATTCCCCTATAGGCATATATTTAATAGAATTTCTGAAAAAGTGAAAAATTTATATCATGTAAGATTGTATTTTTAAAGGTCATTGCTGTTTGACCTTCTTTACCACTTGAATATTCTGATTAGCTGATGGGACTTGGGAAGTATAACTGACCTCAGATTCATTTCTTCCATTTTCTTTCTTTTTTTTTTTTTAAGGTGTCAATACCAACCTTGAAAAAAACATGCATACATCCAGAAAATGGGGAAGAAATCTAGATTATGGAAATTTGTTTTATACATTTGAACCATTTATATACTGTTACTTTAATCTTTTATTAATATGAAAGAACAGATTAACCATTCTCTTTAGAGTGGTTTCTTGTGCGTTCATTGTAATTAAAAAGTTTGTTAGAACATTTCTTTGGAATGTCCAAGGAATAAGTAAATATAAGCAGAGAGGACAAAATACAAACTGCAAAAGGTATACTGAGCACTGTTAATGTCACAGTAGCATTTCATAGTTCTGGAAGGCAAATCAAAAGAATCGTGTGGACTAGGAATATCAGTAAGCTGTCACAGAACAGAAGTTGATTATGAGTGGATTCTAGAACATGGGTGTGTGGGGCAGAAGGAAATATGATGGTCTGTGGTACCTTCCATTTCTTTGTTTCTCTTTTTCATGAAAGAAAAACAGAAAAAGCTTGTTAGATGCCATTTCTGTCTGTGTTTAGTATTGTGTATGTAAGTGCCTGATCAATTATTAGGTATTGTTTCTCCAAGTTCTACTTGTTACTTTATATATATTCTTATTGAAAATAAGAAAGCAGTTAGACTGATCACTCTTAATAGGCACATAATGCCTAAGTGAAGGAAAATGTAAAGATAAGAGTGGTTTTAAAAGAAAATTTATTTCCTGCATTCTTATCCAACAGGTTTCATGAAAGCATTTCATTCTCTAAAAAAGTACTTTAAATGAGTATGCCAGTGTACTGCTTGTATATTGGTGGTTTGCTAAAAAATAAATAAATAAATAAATTTGATGGGCCCTAGCATATATACTGCTTGTGTAATATTGGTTTGTCTATACACTGAAAGAGTTTGCCCGCTTTTTTCACATTCTGTTTCAAAGGAGCCCTCTGCTGGACAGCCTGCCTTGATATATAGTACTTGTATGCATGTGCACACGTTCACGCAGAACACAAGTAGAGCTATATAAATATACAGGATGGATTTTCTCTTACCCAGAAGTTTCTTTGTGATTAAAGAAAGCATAAGAAACTTGGAATACAAAATTGGAAAGGATATTTTGTTTTTGTATGGTCACAATGGAACATTCTGAAGTTGTGAAGAATGCAGCAGATTGTGAAACATATTCTTACTAAATTAGTATTAGAGTGAACTTAAGAAGTGAATCTTTCCAAGAATAAGTAATTGATTTAGAAAATAGCATGCAAATTCTGCATTAAATACAAAGTGGATAGTCTGTGGATGGGATCCAGCTGCTTGGTGTCTGGATGAGAATATCGAGTGCACCCTCAGTAAGCGTGCAGGCGATACCAAGTTAGGCAGGAGTGTTGGTCTGCCTGCAGGTAGGAAGGCCCTGAGGAAGGATCTGGGTAGGCCAGAACTACGGGCTGAGTCCACTCACCTCACATTCAACAAGGGTAAAGTTCTGGGTCCTTCAGGAGGTCATAACAACCCCATGCAACAGGCAGTATAGACTCAAGGAAGAATGGCTGGAAAGTTGCCCGGCAGAAAAGGGCCTGGGGTTGCTGGTCAGCAGCTGGCTGAACGTGAGCTGGCAGTGTGCTCAGGTGGCCAAGAAGGCCAACAGCATCCTGGCTTGTATCAGAAATTATGTGGCCAGCAGGACTAGGGAAGTGATTTTCCCCCTGTACTCGGCTCCGGGGAGGCTACGTCTTGAGTACTGTGTTCAGCTTGGGGCCCCCTACAAGAAGGACATCAAGGTGCTCAAGCGTGTGCAGAGAAGAGCAACCAAAGTGGTGAAGGGATTAGAGAGCAAGAATTATGAGAAGAGACTGAGGGAACCAGGGTTGTTTATCCCGGGAAAGAGAAGGCTGAGGGGAGGCCTCATCACTCTCTACAACTACCCGAAAGGAGGTTGTATCAAGGAGGGTGCCAGTCTCTGGTGACAAGTGAGGGGATGTGAGGAAATGGTTTCAAGTTTGCACCAGGGAAGGTTTAGATTGGCTATCAGGAAGAATTTCTTTACAGAAAGGGTGGCCAAGCATTGGCACAGGCTGCCCAGGGAAGCGGTGGACTCCCTCTCCATGAAGTTATTTACAAGACATGTAGATGAGGCATTAAGGGACATGGTTTAGTGATGGATCTGAGTAGGTCAGGTTGATGGTTGGGCTTGGTGATCTGTAAGGTCTTTTCTGAACTAGATGATGTTATGATTCTATATTGTTCTTACCTTCCTATATTGCATGTACTGTCTAAAATAGTTTAAATCTTTGTTATTTCTTCTCTCTGCTTCAAAATTAGCTTTAATTTGATCTTTGTTGCCACATGGTGATTTTATTATTGGGCTGCAAATTTCATTACGTGCAATGTGCAAATACTGCAGAAAAATAAATAAATACATGTAATACAGAGTTAAAGAAAATTGAAATTTACCTAACTAATACGTTACTTACAATAAATCATTCTTGGAAAGCTGATGGCTAGTTTTCTGTTTGTTTCAGAAAATGATAAATAAACATTTCAAATTTTGGAAAGACTTGCTGTTAGATCTGAAGATGTATCACCTCCAGGAATGCCTTACTGTATGGTTTAAAGCATTTTTTTTCTTCTGACTTAGCATGGAGTGCTGTCTTTTTTACATGTTGGCAGAGTAGCATTGGAATTCGAAGTGCAAAAAAAAAAAAAAAAAAGAAAGGAGAGGAAGTCTTGAGCAGTGCTGCAGTAGATCAGCATGAGCTGATCACCCAAATGCATTGTGTGTAGGCCCTGGCTTCTCATTAGGAACAAAAAGTTACTGCAAGATTTTATTTCTCTCTTTTTTCTTTACAGAGGATGTCAATGTGACTCAGATTGTGGCCAGAGATAGCTAATCAGTAATAATTAAGGGCCAGAAATGACAAGGTTGAGAGAAGTTCAATTATGTAGTGTATTTTTTCAGAGAAGTTGAAATAGCTCTCATCTCTGTCTCTGCATGTCCACCAGAAACAAGCTTCCAAAATACCCATAACTTGACAAATTTAACAGATTCTTCAAGCTATAAGGTGATCATAGTTTTAGATCTTACCTTATACAAACCTATGATAAAAATGACAAAAGTCCATGAACCTGCTAATTGGAAACCTAGTTACTAAAATTTTCTGTTACATGGTTAACCCTATAATCTAAGCTCCCACAGAAACCAGGATGCTGCTGCCTGGAATAACCTTTTGCAAACATGAGAGAATACTAGCCGTGTTGCACAAGGGGAGGTTCAGGTTGGAAATTAGGAGAAATTTCTTCTCAGGAGTGGTTAGGCATTGGAACGGGTTGTCCAGGGAGGTGGCGGAGTCACTGTCCCTGGAGGTGTTTAAGGAAAGGTTGGACGTGGTGCCTGGGGTCATGGTTTATTGGGTGATACTGGTGGTTGGGGGGACGGTTGGACCAGATGATCTTGGAGGTCTTTTCCAACCCGAATGATTCTATGATTCTATGATTTAATGGTCTGTTTGTTTGCAACAAAGCTTACTAAGTTTGTCGATTAAATTCATTTAAGTCACTGTATCCAGCTTTCAAAAGATTTAAAAATGAAGTGTTTTACAACACTCACACTGTATAGAATATCTTTTACTTAGGCCTAAGTGTTTTTTTATTATTTTTTTTCTTTGCATTTGAGGCCTTTGTGTATTTTAAACATTTGTATCAAAAATTAAAATAAAATTAAGATTAATCTTATTTGCCATGTTGGCTGGTCAACTGCCAGATGAGTCAAATAACATACGAGCGTGCTATTCTTTCATGATTTTTCGATAGAAAATGCTTTCACTGCAACCGTTTTTGCTTTTGGTTAGCAGTTAAAAACATGCACACACACACTACTAGCATTGCTACTTTCTTTTACCTGCCAGCAATATTACAAGCATTACAGATAGTTTTCTTCAGTTAAGAAACTGCAGTGGATTTCATTACAAATTTGTCAGTGTAGCTCCTGGAGTGGTCGAGAGTTGATGTTGAGTGACATTACAAGCAGTTATCTCACAAGGCTTAAGAGTCTGATCCAAACCCATTGAAATTAGTGAAAATACTTCAATTAACCTCAACTGGCTTTGGATTAAAGGCTGTGATTGTATTGCTGCTTCTTGGGACCTTCAGTCCAGTAAACCAATGACAGAATCCAGAAGTCATACCCATGTTTCTTACTTTCTAATGCAGAGCACAGGATCTCATGCTGACTTCCTTTTTCTTCCTTCATCTTCTTATTACTTCTTTTCCCTTTGTCATCAGAACTCTACTCTCTCTTCCAGTACGCATTTCTTGATTCCTAGTGGTAGTAAAATACAGACAAGAATTTAATTTTTTTCAGATGTGGGCAGGTGTGAGCTTCAAATAATCAGTTTCCATGTAATCAGTAAATTTAATATTAAACAAGTTAAAAAGGAATTCACCACCATCAGAAACAGAATGCTGCATTACAGTAATCAAACAAAACATGGCATGGCCTACTATAGCATACTGGCTTCTGGGTAACACTGTACACTTGTATAAGTAAAGAAGTTTATATGAGCAATATGGTACACTCTGTAGGATGCTTTGGCTGATCTTAAGTCTAACCTTGGGACCTTTGTCATAAATTTTCACACAGGGTTAACAATTATTCTTAATTTTGATCAGTTTCTGGTATGTGTGAACTGTATGTACAGTCTTTTTTATCCAGACCCACTTACCTTTGCTACATGTGCAGAACTACTTAGGGCCCAAATCTGTGACAAGGTAGATGGGTGGTCCTACTGGATAAGATAGAAGATTTACATACCTTAATATTTGTTCTGTCTTTGGCAGTGGCCGATAGGAAACATTTGGGGAAAAATATTAGTGTAAGGCAAGCATATACTAGAATTTTCCTCCTGAGTTTGTCGGTGTCCAATTTAGGTATTTTCTGAGCCAAATGTGGTACCTACAATTTCTTCTCACTATTTATTATTATTTTTGTTGCTGTTTTTATTATTATTATTTTATATAAAAAGAAATATTTTAAAGAAAAGTAAACATTAGACTGCAGTAAGAAGTGTGCTGTAGTCTGGCAAGGCCTAGGATAAAAAACTCATGTTCATTTAGACTTAATTGCACTCATGCCTCACTGATTGCTTTTTTTTCCCCAAGTCCTGCTTCAGGGACTAGTATATCTTAGATTATTTTGGGGGAATCACAACCCATGTAATTCTGACCTTCATAGGCTCTTCATCAGGTAAACACAGTTACCACTCTGTCTCTACAAAGTAAGAAGTCTGTTCTGAATATGGTGAGTACTGAGAGGGTGCTAAGGTCTGCTATAAAAAATAAAGAAATAAAAACATTGATGCTGTGACTACTGGGCTCTGACTTCCAGAGTGTCTGCTCTCACAAAAGAACAAGTGTGATCCATGTTATCCTAGAAGTTCACACTTATTTATTGGCAGCAGAGAGATTCCAAGTGAAAGACAATAAATGAAAGAACTAATCTGGATAGCAACCTTGCATTACACCAGTCAGCATATGTGAGCAAGGAAGCTGGCAGTCTGTCTTGTTCACAGAGAGAAGGACAACGAGTTCAAGTTTATTGATTTTGTTGTTGTTCAGTATCCTCCATCCAGAACAGAAGCAAGGAGATTAGATTTTTTTTTTTTAATATAGTCAACTTCATCAGAAATGTGACTGTTAGTGTAACTGTGAAGCATCCAACAGCTGGAAAAACTATCATTTAAACATTCTGATGTTGTCTCTGCATTGCCTAATTGAGGATAAATAGGTTCCTGATGCTGTTTTTTTTACATTTTAGCTATTCCTTGCTGATGATGCTGGTTCTGTTCACAGAGCACAGAAGCCGTCTCTATCTTAGGAAATACCTGAGCCACACTATGTTGGGAGAGTATTCAGAGAATGTATAACAATACTGTCATCCCTCTGCATCTGCTTTTCCCCTCTAATATGGAAACAATAATGGATTAGGTAGACCTGTGGCCTGGCTTGTTTGGTGTTCTTATATTAAAGTACCTTTCTCACCCATCAGTATAATAGTTTTAGAAGAATTAACCATTTTTTTGCAAAAACTCAGTTTTTATTTAAATGTCCAAGTAGGCGGACAGATTTCAGTAATGCTCGGTGCAAGCTCTTTCAAAAAATATGATTCTTAGTGAACTGTTAAGAGTTGTGGCCAGAGACAAGGCATTTCTCTTATAATCTAAATGTAGTTTTACATACATCATCACATTGCATGTGGTATATGTACATTACCACACTGTATGCTTCATTGCATTCTTGCAACTTAAATCTCGGAAATCTGCTTTAAAAGCAGATTTTTAAAAGATTGTCTTCTTAAAAGTCCTTCTAATTTTAGGCAATGGTCCCTTCCTTTCCCAAGCATCAGAGAATCTGTGCCCCTTTTTAATTTTCTGAGCCTAAATCAGATGTTTGCACATGTAGATGCTGAATTTCTCTGTAAAAAGGGTAAAGGTAGTCTGTTTAAGAATGCCTCTGAGTTGGCTTATTTGGTATGGTTGTCTGTCCCTCAGAACAGAAGAGATCATTCAGGAGTTCCCTTGACACTTTTGCTTTAGTCTCCCAGGAGAACCAGTGCTGTCATTGCAAACTTCTCTTTATTCCTAACGCGAAAATACAGGGGACTTTCAAAAGTGAGATGGTCAAGGTACCATGTGACTTTGAACCTAAGCATTGCACATACAGATTATGAGAGAAATTAATTTAAATCAAAAACATGATGATGATGGTCATAATTCTTCACATTGTTATTTAGGAGAACATTAAGCAGTCGGTTTCGCAGCATGTTTCCAAAGTGTTACCAATTCCTATAGTCTGTATGCTGTTCCTAAGGAGAAAAGAAATCTAAAAAATCTATGCTTGAGGTTTTCTGTACACAAAGATGGTATTTGTGAGTTAGCAATATTTCAACTTGACTAACACAGATCATACAAAGTAGCTATGAAACAACTTGACTTAAATTAGGAGTGTGAGAAATTTAATACATGAAAAAGCTTAAATATGTTGTTTTAATTTTGATCTGGCGTCTCACTGTAGACCCCCCAGAACCACCTCTGTGAAGCAAAGGTCCTGATCCTGATCTTCTTTAAACGGGAAGACATCTAGAACTTTCTGGCTTCCAGGACAAAAGAGAAGGTGAAGAAAAGAAAACAAACAGACATAGAAAGAAAACAGCCCCAAAGTACATCCCTAATCGAGGCAACCTTTTTTCTTCTTCATACAAAACTAATTCTGCTTCGATCCTGTGTCCAGATTCTTTTAGCAAATGCTTAGCAATTAATGAGAACATGGAGCTTGCAATGTGTAATTTATGTCTTCTTCCTTAAGTTTTAAAAACCTGGATGCTATGATGGCTGTCTAAGCACTCTTGAGATAGTCAAGAGGTCCATCTAACCTCCACGTCTGGTTTCATACAAAGCTTTTCTTGACCCCTTTCTAACATGTAAAACATTCATTAGCTGAAACAGCAAGTTCTACTTGTCTTCAGTGAAAAAGGCAGTAAGCCCAATTCCTTCTCCCATTTCAACAGCGCTTTTCTGTTTTGTAGCAAAATACCTAAAAATACTGTGGGTTATATGGGGTAAAATATCATATCAGGCCACAGTGGAGCCACTTGCTAGATGATGCTTAGATATTAGTAAAAATACTGTCATCTATGTTGAAGAGAATTATTATTATTTTCTTGATGCAAGGGAAACTTTTAAAAGTTTCCTATCTCTTTATCTTGTCATAGCTGTACTTTTTGCTATTTCTTGCAGTTTTGTTGAGTACAATATATTTGACCCTGTGATTATGACTGAGATGCTTGGAGTTAAAAACATTTTGTTGAGAGTGGCCTAACATGCTGATAAAAATGAACTACAACTACATTCCAGACCAAATTTCGGTATGGCACATTCTTCAGGGCCATTTGAAACTTTGATATTACAGCAAAGGTCTTTTGTGCATACAAGCTTAGTATCTATAGTTTCTGCTTTTTTTACGGGAGTAACTGTTCCGAAGACAGTTTTATCTAACAATCCGCTTGTCTTATCTTAATAATAGTATTGTCCTTTTACCCCTTCTATTTGGCTTAAAGTGTAGCAAAGATCTATATGAGTTTAATGTGTTCTCATTTAATTAAAACTGTTCGATACTTGTGCTGTACAGTTCAATCTGTAGCATATCTTAGAAAATACTCCTTTGGATGATACAAATGTGTAATATTGAGCTGTACAGTGTTTAATATATTCTTCTGAAGGAGGATCTATGCTTTTTAGGACACAACCACTAGCTTTTATTTTAACCACTGAGGCAAACTGAGTTCATTAGTGAGCATAATAGGATTAGACATGAAAAAATGGACCCAAACTTTCTAATCTCATTTGAAAGGAGCCTCTCCAAAAGCAGACAAATGCTTTCTTTTTGCTGCCTTTTTGAAGCACCATTTCGCTGAAGCTGACTCAGATTGATAGAATAAGTAAAAAGACGAGTCACATTCTGCAGAGTGACATTATGTCTGACTAAGGCAGTAAGAAGCACTTGCCTTCAATAAAAGGAAATGTATTCCACTTCCTATTAAGCTTTCCCTCTGCTTCTTATTAAGTTCACGTAGGCGTAGTTCCTTGATATAAAAATATGTATCCAACATTGACTTTCTCCTTTGGTCGAGGACACTAACTAAACGAAATGATCTTCAGCGTTGGTGGCTGCTTATTATCTTTCAAACATGTAAGTATAACAGGTTACTTTTGAGTGAAGTGGTATGGTGCCGCAGCACAGCTAACCTTGCCCAGGTGACTGTCTGTGTGTAAAACTCCTGCTGCTTTCCCAGTTGAAGTGTGCTTGATCTCTTCTCCGTCTCCACAGTTAGGGGTCTATTGTTACACTCTCATCTGAAAGCTTGCAAATGACATTTGGGTGTGATCGACTTCTGATGGAAGATTACAACCCTGTGGATCAAAGTGAGCCATACACTGGAAAGGGGCTCTTAAGATTTTTAAAGGTTTAACATAGAGAAGATAATTACACAGTCTGATTTAGAATTGTTTCTGTACTTGTCAGTCATATTCCATGAGCCGAACTTGCACTTCAACTGCACATACCAGAAGTGGTTTTGTATAAGAAATGTAATCGTAGCTTACACAAAATTATTCCGAGACTTCACTTCCATGGAAGTTTGGTACATAGAAAGGAAATCTTTGCTTCCTAAAGATTTTTCATCTCCATTTTGTGTAAGTTTTGTATTAATTTCATTAAGCTTTTACATAATAACCATTCACTGATACTGATGCGATTTCTTTAGAGTAAGGACTGTAGAGTTCAGAAGTTCAACAATAAAAGCAATTTAGGATATCTGCCATTTGAACGCTGACAGTAATGAAACAGGGACAACTGGCTATAACTTCAGGTTATTCTGCTTGATTTGCAGACGAGATTAAAATAGCGCTCTACATTTGAGTTGTCTCTGAGAAATTACCTTACAAGAAAAGCCGAGGGTTCTAAAATACTTCTGTGTTCATCTGTTAGCAAGGTGATTTGTAACGGTTTCTAAATAGTAGAGAGTAGCTGCAGTCTTGTCAAACAGTGACCTTAGCACTTCACATGACTGATTTTGTAAGGATCTACATGTAGGTGTTTAGATGTTTCACTGCTTCTGTCTGACATAAACTAATGATGTAGACTGGCTAAACATGGTGACATGATTAAACAGGGATGTTAATTAGTGGCTTCTGTGAGAGACTTGATCCCTCTTTTTAGCAGCATTTGTTATGCATGTACAGAAGTTAAAGAGACAGAAGTGGATGTTTCCTTCTTAGCATCTGTTAATAGCATTAAGAGTTCAGGAAAAACATTTAAACTATCTAGTAAAATGCATAAGGTCCATCTTCATGCCCCACGGTTGTCCAAAAACAATATCTTTGTGTGAAGAGAAATGGCAATTTTCTGCAGGCAGTAATCATCTGTACTATTACTTAGATGTCATGTATTGATGATCCTATTTCAATCAAACATATCTCATTCAGAGAGCTTTTGATGGGAGGAATTTTTGGAAGGGTTTAGGAAGGTTAAATCTGTGAGACATGGCTTCCATCTGGAATGCATTAGCTACAAAGATTTATTAGCCAGAGTGCCTCTGCATAATGTTCCATGGAAAGCAAAGCCCTGCATCTAATTTCCAGCATGATGTCTATATGAGGAGTGATCTTTGAAATATCATAGGTGACAATCAAGTTTGTTATAAAAATAGTAAATGCACAGGATTTTCATGGTGGCTATTTTAAATCCCTCATGAGGGCTGCTAAGCAGGTAGTTGATTTGTTGACAAATGATAAAACTGTAGGAATAGCAACATGCATGACATTTTTAAACAGGATAGACTCTTTTAGCAGTAAGAGTCACATCAGGAAAATTATCAACATTTAGTGGTTGCTTAACTCTGTGAAGGATGGCATTAAGAAATAATAGAGGCAACATTTAACTTTCTGTTTCAGTGTTTTCTGATTAAATCTGTTTCAAGAAGTGCAGCTTCTGATCAGCAAGCAGGAAGGAAAGAGCTTTACAGATTCAAATGCATTAACAAAGCTAATTCCTTGCAACTCTGAACTATCATGTGTCTGATGGTGATTAAAAATTACTAGCATAAGGATAGTACTGATCTCAGTTTCACAGTGAGCCAAAGTGCTATTTTAACTCTGCAACTACAGAAAAGAATTCAGTGATGTGCCTGTTAGAGAACACCTCTACACAGAACTGACAAGAGTAGGGTGTTTGAATTTCAATAGAAAAAAGAAAGGTGCCTATGTAGCTTTGAAAATCTGTGCCAATTTAAACAGAACAATGAATTTCTAAGTATTAACTTGTAGTAGTACCTTGATGAGAATATTACTTTCGAAAGGCTGGGAGACAGCAACTTCTCTTCTGTAAACTCAGTTGCACTATATAGAATCTAAAGTAAAAAATACTCTCCAAAGAAAAATAATTTCAAATAATTCAGGCATCATGATCTATTCCACTTCTGTCTTCTTCTTGACCTCTCAATCATTCCTGGTTCTTCATTTGTAGAATTGGTACAAGTAGAAGAGTATTATTTTTATTATATTTAAAACGCATTTTTAAACATATATGGAGGATGGAGGAAAAATAAAACCTGATGCTTTTTAGAGAAGGATAAATGTTGAATTAGAAGCCTGAACAAGGAGTCTGAATATCTGAGTTTTATTCTCAACTCTACTTCAAAGAGAAAACTTCTGTGAATCTGGATGAATATCTTTAAATTTTCTGTGTTTTATTTCCATTTTTGAAGTTGAGTGGATGGTGTTAGCCTTCTTTGCTTAGGAATCCTGTGCTCTAATTGAATGATGATTATTAAAAACTATTTAAAAAAAAAAAAGTATCAAGTAGATTGTTTTCTGTGCTAGTAGAAAAATCCATTGCTGAAATATACCAAATATTCCCTCTGTCAGACTTTCTTGTTGCTGAGCAAGATTATCAAAGTGAATATCTATTTCAGATGATTTCTAGTTCAGTTTTTCTCCCGTGTGTATGTTCGTATGTTTGTATTTCTGTACATAAGTATATATCAAAGCATTAGAAAATACTCTCTGTATTTAATCTTCCCCATACAGACTATATTAACTGAAAAAAATACAGATTATCCAATACAGATTATATTTTTAGAAAATTTGTAATGTCTTCAGAAGTCTGAAACCCTGTATAATACCTGGAACGTGCTAGTCAAGAAACAGCTCAGAAATCTGCTAGTTGCATCAAACAGCACCACTTGTTGACTCATTAGGAAGTGTTAAAAGTGTTAAAAACACAAAGATGGCAAAATGTGAAGGACAACAATAACTATTCAGCTTTGCCATCTGTGCATTTTGGGGCTAGATCAAGGTTTACAGTTTTAAATTGCCAATTCCTTTGGCAAAGTGTTGTGTTTTTGTGTTTTTGTTTCTGTTTTTTCAAATCAGTACCACTTTAATCTTTTCAGTGATTTTGGTTGGTACAGCAAAGGGTGTTCAGTTCATTTATCCCTGTCTGGGGTGAGGAAGGGAAGAACTCTAGGAAGACCATTCACTGCATCAAGAGCACTGAAAGAATGATTCTTGGCAGAGAAGAGCACTTTATCTCCTTCTTTCTCAACCTCCATTTCCCATTCATTTGCAATGTGAGGGTCCAAGGGAACAGCTCCTGTCTTAGATTTTCCTCCCTCTCCTCACTTAACGTCTTCCTGTGCCACAAGACTGAGGGGTAGTAAAGATGTTACTGCTTCTGTAAGCATGTAAGATGGTGCTGAACTGTATTTCCATTTTATCTTTGCTATCATTACCATCTTTGTCACTTACACTTTGTTTTTGAAGAGTTAGTTACAAGCTTATGTCTAAGAAGTTACTTTTCAGTACTTGGGCTCATTACTTCCTTTTGTGTGATCCCTGAGAGTGCAAATAGCAAAACAGGACAGATATGGGTGGAGAAATACACTTAAGCTCTTGGGTGTCACGGTCATTACAAAGGCACTGAGTCTTTAAGCATCTAGACCCATTCATGATATATAGAGGTGCAAGTTTAGACAAGAGATAAGGCTTCATTGTTAGTAGGAATGAGTGTTTCTTCATTATGAGTTGTTCATACACTCTGTGGATATGCAAGTTCCAATACAAACCTGAAAAAGACAAACTGGGCGGTTTGTTGATGAGTTACCCTTCAAGAAGGGTAAGCTTCCCCACTTGCTTCAAAGAGATACCATATTGTCCTGATAGGATGAAGGGAGAGGATCAGGAAGAAATGTGCTTAGTCCTCTAAGTTGAAATGAAGAATTTTACAAAGTAGTTTTCTATCCCACCCAGTAAAATGCCTGAAGGCAAACAACTGCAGTTGGTAGTCACAGACCACTAGACAATTGGTAAAGGTGTGATCACATTTTCAAAATTCACTCATTGTGAATATTTGTTTCACTTTTTTTACTGTGGTAAGTACATAGGAACAGATATCTTCAGAACAAGTGACTGATGTACAGTTAACACTATATTTTCAGTTACATACCCTGTTCTCAGTACTTTCTTTAAAAAAAACCTTTTGTTCAGGCAAGTGCCTGAACAACTCATCCTCTTTGTGTTAATGTGATTGTGTTGCTCCTAGACTGAAGGAGGTAGCTGGAGGAAAAAGAATCATCACAATATTTGTAAAACATTTACAGGGCAGTTTTTCAGCCGTAGAAATTATGTGGCCATTCAGTCCTTCTTCCCTGTTCTCTTCACATTGCATCTGCTACCATCTCTGCTTCTGGTTCTCAGCATCGGTATCCTCCCACAGCAGAAAACAAAGCAAGGAGCTGACTCTCAGTAATTTGTCAGGAGTTTTCATCCACTGAGATTTTAGGTAGTCTCTGCTGTAAATGTGGCTACTTTTTGTTCACTTCAGAATCCCCAAGAGAAGGCAGCGCTGCATCTCAAAATTATTGACTTCCTCTTATGATCAAAGGTCAAACTGAGATGCAGGTCTTTAGTATGGAGGGAGTCCATTGCAGAAACCTGAACTAAGCCTCGTTAACATCAGCCTTGTTATAAGTGGAAGCTGCTGTAGAAGACAGAGTCCATGTGCTTTGTCTATGGAATATGACAAATTCCTTCTACAGCAAGTGGTTTTAAGTGTAAAAATGAGTCCTGATATTTCTAGATGTACTGTGTGCTGTAGAGTAGCTTTCAGTGAGTACGTGCTATCAAGCACATTTACATTTTGAATCAACTGGTTCTTATGTGTATTGTTGTTTTTAATTCTTTCTAGTGGGAATATTAATCACTGTTAGATTGCTATCTTGCCTTATAAATACATAGATCTCAGATTTGGGGGCATCTGTGTTTTGTTTTTGTATACTGCAAAATCTGTCTAATGCAAAAGCTGTTGCTAATTCCTCAAATATCAGGATCTACAGTTCAGCCCATGGTGGTATGTGGTATGGAGAAAAATTTGGCCCTTTGTGACTGTTTACTCAGTCAAATTATTGAATAGCACATACACTGGAGCACAGAAAATGTCCTTTGTAAGTTAGCACAGTGATTGTGTTAATATAAGCAAACCTAAAGCATGTACTGAATGCTTATCAGGCATTAGAATCAATAAGTAGTCTTTAGATTTAAAATTAATGATTTTCTGTGTTCTCCAAAAGTCAAAATCTCTCAAAGTTGTCTTTGTTGTTTCTGATTTCTCCCAAGAGAGTAAGCAGGGTGTGATAAATCATCATACCCACAAAATAAAGTGCCTGACAAAAAGGACTTGGATTAGATTTAAAAGAGGAAATCCCTTCCTTAAACATCTGCAATATTTTGAAACTGTAGTTGTGGAAATGTAAGATTAAAGGAAGATCTGGTTTAGCTCTAACCTAACCCTATTGCAGAGATGTTAGAAAGAGCTTTAACACTACCTTGACATGGGAATGAGGTCATACTGTTGGATTTAAGTCATATGACTTTGTCCTCACTATTTATTTGATGAATCTGTTACAGGTTTACTTAATAATGCCAAGTGAAGTAGAAAATTTAAATATATAAAAACATCAGCTGAATTGCTGACCAAGAGTGAAGAGCCTTTACACAAGCTTTTATGAAAAATAGTAGAATACATTTGATTTGTGAAAGGCTTAAAAATGCAATTAATAAATAAATAAGCACATAAACAAATATCTGTACATGAAGGAAACATAAGAGAGAAGCCTAGTACATAAAAATGAAACATTGTAAAGGACATTATTATGAGTACAAACTGACTTAATGAATTTGAATGTATGTAAAATGTATTTAAATACATATAAAAAATACATTTTAAAATGTAAAACATATATAACCTCACAAAAGACTGAAGATCTTGTTATAAACTAGCAGCAGTGTCCTTTACCTTAAACTTCCTTTTTTCAGGTAGCAACATAACCAAATGTGAGGTTGTCTCTGGATAATGCTGTAAGCCTATTGGGGAAGAAAAAATTATTACTGATAAAAAGCTTGTATCATTCTATAGCATGCAGTGCAATGCTAGCTATTTTTTTATGTAGTGCTTCATCCTTGTTCATGTTGTAGTAGAATTTCTGTATTCTTCTCTTACATTCAACATTTGTTCATAGATTTGTAAAAAATGTGGACATTTTTGTCCCATGATTTTCTTTCTGAGATTGTCAGACTGTTAAAGGTCTTAGCCTACATTCATATATAGCCAGTCATTGACAAGGAACAACAACATTCGTAGTGTCATAGAATCATAGAATGGTTTGCGTTGGAAGAGACCTTAAAGATTGTCTGGTTCCACCCCCCTGCTCATAATGCTAAAACATCGTATGCAGATGGAACGCAACATAACCTTTCAGAAAACTCACACAAGAAGGCCTCTGTGCAACACAGCAAGTGCTATAATTTTTGAGCTATGGCCTGTACTGGCTAAGAATAACTGAGTACTGAATTATCTGTGAGACGTGTACGCTCTTATTTTGGGAACTTACTGTCTTCAATTAAGAAAAAAGGAAATACAAAACTAAAATACCTTATCACAGATCTGTGTAGCTGGAGGAGAAAATCTACCTATGTGAACTATGAGAGGTTAGAAGGTGAGACAACAAAGTGTCTCTGTCCAATCTAAAATAAACATGTCCAGCCCTGGAATAGCAAACTATTACAGGATTCATAAAGAATATTTGGACTAAGAGGACATTTATCCCAAAAGTTAAATTCTTTGGAATAATCTGACAGAACATGCCTCTTCTGAGGCATTTGTAGCCCTTTTAAGCCACAGAGCAGAAGGTGTTATGCTAAGTAAAGCCCTTGGAATGTTTCGATGAACTTCTTGCCTTCTCTTAAAGAAAATTTGACATGTTGACACTCCTTCTAAAATTTTGATCTATGATAATCCACGTAAATCCCACCTAGTCGGTTAGTTGGAGTTTGATTTTCTCTCAAGTGTAGTACCTGATCACCCTTTCTTTTCAAGTGCTGGTGACCTCTGAACAGGTCAGTTTGCACCTTGCTAGTCTCATCTTGGCATACCTCCAAAAGGTGAATAGGTCAGGCTTTGAGCCAAGAAGGAAAGTTCACTCTGAATGCTTAAAAAGAGAATAGAACATTTTGCAGTAAATGCTATTCTGATGCATAGTGGAAAGTACTAGAACTTAGTCTGGGAACTTCCAAGAATGCAAAAAAGAGATCTCACTCAAGCTGATCACGTTCCCCAGTAGTTAAGGCAGCATCTTTACCCATGAGCTCTGAGTTTCTCAGCTCACCACAGAGGTTTACAGGGTTCTGTTCCACAGTTGGTAACATACTGATAATTCTGATGGACATTAATGGGAGCTCCTAGAATATGCTATTGAGTTCATAAGATTAATGTCATAACCACACATAAGCATCACAGCAAGTCCTGACAGTGATTTGTTCTCTATGTCTCTACTCCCTGCTTTATCTAAATCTTGGCTTTTATTTCTGTGGGAATCTAGTTCACTCTTTTGGAATATGTGGTATTTATATCCACCAGTACACAAACTCAAAGTTCTTTAGGGGACATCCTTCTGGGTGTACCCTAGAACAATTCAGAGTGATGCCAGTGTGATGCAGCTTTGGGCCTATGGAGACCCAATAGTTTTATTTATTACACAGATAACTTAGAGATATCTCAAAATCAATTTCTTTTTACATTGATAACAGCAGTAGAACTCCTTGTAAAAATTAAATGGCTCATTGGAAAAGAATTTCACAATGGTACAAATAGCTTTTTTACTCCAGTCAAACCAAAATTCTATTTGATTATTCAAAGGGGATTTTTGAAGACAGCTACTAATCGGTGTCAGATTCAAAAGCAATTGTATGCTCTCTTTACAGATAGAATGCAAAATGTTTTAATTTTCATGTTCATACATTTATTAGTATCTGTTATCATCATTTAAAATTAGGAGATACTTCATGAAGGAATATTCACAAGACTAGCTAAGCCTCAGGATTCACAAGTTATTGTTTGGAATAGAATATTTTGCTTGTCAGCAAATTTCTGGGAAAGACATATTTTTACATATAGAAATCATTTACTGATAAGTTGCTACCAAGAGAAAAAAATGTTAAGGAAATAATTCTAAGAGCAGTGAAGCTAATTAAGCCTAATATATTTATCATCTGCTCACATATACACCCTGTAGACTCTGGTGTCCAGTAACGTGGTTGAGCTTTCTTTGATTTGTGAGCTCTTGCTTCAGAGGTAGCAGAATTTAGATCATTCTCCTTCACACAGGCATTTATTTCATGATACACATTGGAGTTTAGTATCTTTGAGACATCTACCCTTTTCTCATATTTGGTTTAAATAGGTCAGAAGTTTCAGTGTTATCATAAGCAGCTATAAGACAAACATCAATACCATAAAGCTTGTTTTCTAAGGAACAACTGTATTCTTCTCATTTGGAGAACGTCAAAGGGACTTTTATGAATATATTATTGTATTCTCTTTATATTCTTTGTAGGTTGTATACTCATCAAAACTTCTTTTTTCCTCTGTTGTGTAGCTGAACTTTAGTGAT
This sequence comes from Anser anser, assembly GCF_964211835.1. Lineage (NCBI taxonomy): Eukaryota > Metazoa > Chordata > Aves > Anseriformes > Anatidae > Anser > Anser anser. The sequence goes on along the minus strand of NC_139725.1, from coordinate 21,618,032 downwards.
AAAGGGGCAGAAATATGAAAAGAAAAATTCCACAAAGACCACAAGCTTTTGATGCCCCTCCTCACTACTTTTTTGGGGAAGCCAAATGTTGCAAAATGCATATACACTTGTTTGGTGAGTTAGAAAGATTTGTGGTGGTATGTATTCATATCAAAAAGGTGTTGATGCTTCAACTAAAGTATGAATTAGTTCTCTAAATGCATATACTTAAAATGCATTAATTGAGGAAATAAGGGAAGAAGAGTAGAGTCATGTTGCTAAGAATGACCATGAAACATGAAGTTTGCACATTACATAAAATTATTTTTGACACATTAAAATGCATTCAATCTATGCTCATTGTAATTCACTTTATGGTGACTTGCTTAATAGCAGAATATATATCATTTATACTGCTATCCTTCATGCTTTTAAACTGTAATATCCTCTCCTCAGTGACTGCTTGTCAATTTCACTGATCTAGATTTGATTTCATAAATTAACTAGGCCAATTAAGTAGAGAGTTATGATTAGAATAAGAAGTGAAAGCAAATAAATATTAATCTACCACCCCAAACTTCTTCATTTCAAGATTCTAGCTCATAGTATACTTCAGAGTTGCACACAATATTTTTTGTAAATTCACTCTCGTCATCCTTAGGTTATTTAATCAATGTAGTATTTCATTTCACAAATACATTTTAGGTATCATCATGTGTATAAACATTGCCACATAAGCACTGCAGCCAAAAATCCATGTATACTTTCATATTGTCTAGGTATCTCCCTGCTCCTTCCCATTTATTCCTTCATATTTGCATGAAGTCATTAGGTGTTGTTTCATCCATGTGGTAATGGGACCTGTCTTTAGTACCTTTCTGTTGCTAACCCTTGGCACGTGTTCACGTGGAACACACAACCCATTTAGTGCAATCTCTTCTCAGAATGACATATATAGGCCATTCATTAGAACAGCTTTGATTGATCTCATGCTTGGAAATTAACCTCTCCATAATGTGGTGGGTTTTGTTGTTTGTTTGTTTGTTTTTAATTATTATTTCTTGTTTTATATTCTTAGACAATCATCATGTATACAGACTCGGAGTTATGTCATATGTTGTTTCTTTATTTAATATATTTCCAGGAGACATTTTCTTTAGGTGAATATTTATTCTCCCAGCCCTTTCTTAGTCCTTTTATTGCACACAGCACCACAGGCCAATAAACAATATCAATTATAGATGCAAGGTTATTGCTAGAGAGCCTGGGTATTGATCTCATGTAAGTAAGAAATGGTTGAAGGAATGAACTTATTTGTTGGCAGGTGTCCATATCATGAAGCAATCACCATAAATATCTTCAGCCTGGTCTTTTCTTGGCTCATATAACAAATATTAGGAACTGAAAAATCAGAATGAAACAATATTGCATACAGAGTAGGAACACGTTAGGTAGCCAACCTCTGAGGAAAAACATGCTATCTCTGTATAAAAAAAAATGAGGCTTTTAGCCTCTAGGCTGCCAGTTTTGTCCTTAAAAAAAAAAAAAAGAAAAAAAAGAAAAAAAAAAGATCCTAAGTAACACTGTTCTTTAAAAGAAAAAAAAAAATAGCATTAGTATAATCATCTTTCTCATGGTTTCAGAATCAAAAATTAAAGTATTTCCTTGTAAAGATGCTGAGTGTCAAGTGACAAAACAATATTTCTACTTAAATTTTCTTTACTAAAAAAAAAAGGAAAAAAATCTGTTTTTGTCATAGATTGTCAGTTTTTTGTATTTGTTCGTTTGTTTTAAAAAAAAATATTCAGAATTTAATCCAAATGCTAGACTACCTAAAGCTTGATATTACTTTGAGACAAGTTTTAATGAGGGATTGCAGCTGAGCCAACCTTAGTTGCTCAGTTGCAGTTTGGGCAAGTAGAAAAACCCTGATGATTGATCTACAGGGGTGAGTTGGCATCAGTTTGCAAGCCCTCTGGGTAGAGGCAGAACATCCAGCAGGAAGAATTAAAAAGGGAAAGGGAGAAGAAACGTTTATCACCCATTTACTCGCATTTTATGGCAGTGTTATGTTAAACTGAGAGATGAATGCCTACATTCATGTATTTTGCACTATTCTGAGGCACTAATAACATTAAATCAGGCTTAATACTTCAGACCAAATGTTCAGTAAAATAGGAAATGATGTGAATATTTGTTGATGCTATACACTGCGGGTACAGCATCAAAAGTAGTGCTTGAAAGACATAAAATGCTGCAAAATAGAGGTCAGAATTATGCTAATATCATGATAATATAAAAATATTAAGTCACCAAATGACAGGATTACAACCCAACTATCTTCAGTCCCTAGGAACCTTTCAGCTAAGCTCATGGTAAATAAAACAGCCGGTCCTACACAGGAGTCTGATTACAAATTTAAACATTTGTATTATTAGAACTGCACGAAGCATTCACCTCTGGAGACTGGGGTTAAAATCTGATTTAGGTTACTGGAGAATGTTAGTATGGTTGTCCCAGCCTAGTAGACATTTAATTATGTTATAAAATCTCCTCTCAATCTGGAAACCAGTTGGCATGGTTAACATGTTCTCTTTAGCAAAGGCTAGGATTGGCATAGCTGGAGAGTAATAGTGCAGTATTAAACTAAATTGGCTGGCCTGTATGCAGAAACATGCTAATTATTTAATTACATATATATGTATGTATATATATTATATATATATATTTACTTGCCAGTTCCTCCACAAAAGTCACTAAGTAGTGTGCTTGTAATCCAGATTGAGAAATAGAGCAGGCAAAATGCAGGTGTGCATTCAAAGAAAAGGGCACAACTGAAATATAAAGTTAAAGCATGGAATGAAGATCTTAGTTCACAATATTCAGCAATTTGATATTAACAAACTTTTCTATTCTTTTTTATTTTTCAGATAGCCAGTACAGATCAGTAGTTTGTTTATTTTTGTGTTTCTGTCCAGGTACAAACACAGTGGGTTTTATTATATTACCAGAGTCAGTGGAGAGAAGATCTTTTCCAGTAACTGCTTTACTTCTATTATTGATCCTTTTTTACTATTCATTTCATTTTCTATAACTGCGTAAAATAGTGTATATTGCAAGAATTTAATGACAATCTATATCTATCCAAATACTGTAGAGATAATAAAGTCTTTGCTTGTCAATATTATTAATTTTTTTCTCTTATTATATTCCCTTTTCTCTTATTAGATTTTTAGGCAGGCATTTTAAATTCCTGAAGACATAAGCTACATAGAGCCAAGCCATTGTAAAGGCCTAACACATCAGTAAATGTCACTAAAGTGTCAACCCTTTGCATCATAACTGCAGTTCATTTCTCAACATTGACAGTGATGCTTATACTGGATAAGGATTGGAATGGGCATATTTCCAGATCTTAATTACATCAGGCATAGGGATGAGGAACAGTAGTTTTCCTCATGGGGAAGAGAGAGTAGAACTAAATTTGGCCATCTAGAGCTCTATGCATCCCCGTTTATCTAGAGATAATAGGATTAAGTTAAGCTATGGGACTTCCTTAGCTAGAACTGCCTTGCCGCCTTCAGCAGGGGTCTAATAAGGATAGATATAACTGGGTAAATGGTGAATAAGAATAAAAAAGTACACAGTATAAGCAGTATGCTTGTGAATAAATGATGACAAGTTGGATTCTGTCCAATCCCTGCAGAGTTGGTTAAAAGACAGCAATACGAATCCATTCTGTAGTGTAATTTTAGGGTGAAACATATATCTTTTATGTTTCCTAACTTACCACCTTGTCTCAAATCTCACACATATAGTATCTTTTAAAGCTTAAAGAGAAGATGGTGAAGAGGAATTAGAGCATTTTTTTGGTATTTTTCAGAGTTTTTTAATGCTGCTCATGCAAGGTTAAATGTGCCCAAAATTTAAGTGGCTAAAAATACACACTGCACAAATAATATTTTGTGTTTTTTTGACCCATATCCACTTACTTTGTTTAGTCTGTTAACAGTTTAGCATTTATTTTCTCTTTATTCACTTCTCAAAGAGAAGAACAAACACACTCAATGTAGACCCAATAGAATAACTAATTAGATCATTCACTGACAGATTTCTATAATTTATTTAAATACAGTTCTAATTATTTATTTTTCTATTTTAGGGAGAGTAAGTATGAATAGAATGACTTTCAGAGAAAAAACACAGTAGGGAAATAATAACTAAAGATCGAAGAGGCTCTTTGTCTTAATTTTCTGTCTTTAAAAATACACTAAAAGCCTTCACTTAGTGTAAAAGACATAGTCACTTAATTATCATTTATGCTTGTGACCTACAATGTGCAATTATGAATATAACAACCTGTGTCAATGAAGTTCCTCTCTTTCAGTTACAGTTGAGGAACAGTCATATCCATGAAATTTGCAAAGGCTGCTCCAGAGGTGTGGAACAAGGTTCAAACTCCTATTGTAGACTAAAAGGGTGTGATACGCTTTCATTTTTTCATTTCGTGGAGGAATTAAATCAATCTGATGCTAGCAGATCATTAGGAGACTGTGGTAGGTAGAGACAGTTCTAGAACAGGTTTGTCACTTCTGTTCATTCACTCCCCCTTTCCTTTGTTTCTTGAAGATGGTCCTGATATTGAGTCCTTGGAGCTACTGGTTGGACTGTCAGATTGCTCCATCCATATGCATTTTGTTATTTATCTGCTGAAAGGTTTGCATATACTAATGTATCTCTTGTAAATCTGAGCCCATGTTGAAAAGTTGCAGCACCCTATCTGACTATAAAGTAGAAAGCAGCATTAGTATATTTACAAGCAAGGTCACATATTTATTAATAATACTGCAGACAGAGTGACAGAAACCTTAAGGAAAGAAATCATAGAAAGCCACAGAGGCCAATCTAGTTAAGTGGGGAATAGCAACACAGAGATTACTATGAGCAATAAACTGAAGACTTTTAAGGAAATGTAAGCAGTCTGTTTAGGAGAGGACTGGGAGATCTATGAGCCTAAGCAGGAGCAAGTTAAAAGGATAATTAGAAGAACTGAAAGAAATACCGAATGTTGCATTGTGGAATATATCAGGAAACGATAAAGGATTCTTCAAATATATTTACAGAAGACAGAAGGTAAAGGAGAAAATTAGTTCACCAGAAATGAGTGTTGGGAATTAGAGACAAGGTGATACAGAAATAGACTTTGGTTTTGCTTTTGTTTTTACAGGCTTTTCTCAGAGATGTTAGCGTAGGAGTTTTAGAGAGTATGTGGGTACCAAAGCAATGGCAAAGGCTGTATAAGGGCTGAATTTGTAAAGCAGATAAGTACCAAGCACAAATCCATATTACTGTAGTTAGATATTCAGTGGAAGTTATCTAATGAGGTACATACAGTTGTTATTATGAAGCAGAAATAAAAGTTCACAGGCTGAAGATTACAAGAATAAATAAGCCAGATTCTAAAATATATCGGGATCTCTGGTCAGAGTTTTTTTGAGAAATCAAACACACCTATAACCTTTTTAAAGGAATCAGGTAAAAATTATCTACCTGGTAGGGGACTCAAATCAATTATGCATCAAGTAGCTTCACTTTAAATCTGATGTTATAGTCTTCCATGAGCAGTATTTCTATGTGTACGTTTAAATATCAGGGATACGCTTAGCCCTACAGAAATTCTCAAATCTTTGGAGTTACTGCTTTCACAACTTGTAGGAGCTGGTGTGGATATTAAGTATTGCACCCAAATTTGGAGGTAACTGTTGAGAATATTTAAGGACAGGGCAGAGAATTAATTTGTCATGTGCATTAACACAGTTGCTTTTGCAGTAGACACTTCTGGAAAAGTATTGTGAGTGGTTTGTTTAGAAATGTTTACAGATTACTAGTATATGTGTAAAGGAAAATATAAACAATTAGTAGAGCTTATCACCTAAAAAGCTTTCAGCCTCTGAGATCAAAATCTGATCCCATTGAGTAGGAGTTCTGCTCTGGACTAGAGTGGAGCCACAATCACATCCATAGTAGTTTGTCTCCCCCCTCCCCCCTCCAGGTAACATCAGTACAATGAAAATCTTGTATCTTCTTTGATCTAGATCTTAGTAAAAAAATGTCTAATATTTTTAAAAAGAATTATCTTGGAAAATTTAACGTGAATTGTTAGGCTATGCCTTATTATCTTTATTCTCGTTAGGGTGATGATAATTTCAGGGTAGTAATATAGGAAACAGATTTGGTTAAAAATAGTGTAGCATTAGCCAACAATAGAAATATAATAAATACAGTGAATTCGGTGATTGATGGTATGAGAATTCTTGCAACTGATTTGCACCTGCATTCACCAGATCTGAATTTGACCCAAACTCTTAACATACCTGTCCCTAAACAACTTAACATATCACATTGACAAGAAATCCTGTATCTTCACTATGAATCCCGGTATAATGGAATCACATGCACTACTTCACCAGCTTTTTATTATCTCCTTGGATTAGCTTCAGACTCAAAATTAACAAAAAGACATTTCATTGGGATCAGTGGAGTTCCAGAGGTATAAACCTTGTGAAGGACACCTGTGTCACTAGGGAAATTCTTGTATTTCATTGAGCTATAGTTGAAACATCATTTACCCAATTTAAAGTGATTTAAATTTATGGTAGCATCAAGAACTGCATTCCAAAATGGCTCAATAGTTCCATTCATAGTGCTTCATGGGAACTTTTTACTAATTTTTCCTTCTAATTTCCACTGAAGTAATTAAAAAATTTGAAACTTAAAGAAAATTTCATCTAACTCCAGTTTTCATCTCCACTCCATTGCAGTCTCCTTCTCCAAAGGAAAGACAACTCTTGAGCAGCAAACAAATCTTTCTACTTTATGTGCAATGAAAATTAAAACTCATTTTTTATTTTATGTAATTCTGATATTTCTTTGAAAGGTTTTTCACAACTCCTTCAGCTCACAAGAAAAAACCTCTCTCTCTGAATAGCTTCCTAAACCATATAAAATTCAATAGTAGCATCAGAAGCTAAAACAAGATCACAATGTTATACTTACCTTAGTAACAATCAGAAGCTGGACCTTGTATTCAAAAGCATGTTCTTTGATTATACACAGTTTATATCTTCCATTGTTGTCAGTATTATTATAATTGGAACACTGAAAACTGTGGTTATGAATATAGTGCTAGGTGCTGCATGAGTATGGACCACCAAATGTCTCTGCTCTTGACTTAGCCCCAGAATAGCTAACACCATTATACCTTACGTAATGTCAATTTTACTGGTCTTAGGGGGCTGAGGAGGCCGCTTGACTTTCCAGTAAAGCTTTATGCACATGCATTTCTGGAAACAACTTTTATTTTCAATATTACATCTTTAGCCATTGTTACCACTTTGCCCTAGAATCTCCGTAAACCAACAGATAAATGTACTGGGGAGCTAATAAAGACTACTAGCATCCAAGCTATCAAGGTTATTGTGACGAACTGGGAAATGTTTTTGCAGTTTTATCTTAGATTGCTAGTGGTACTTGGCGCCTATTACCTACAGGCTTGAATGTATACACACAAAGAGAATAACCATCTAAAAGGTTTAATGATACTTTTGAAGCAGTCAACCATTATTTCACTCTGTCAGTTTCTACTACCTGAAAGACTCAGGTTAATATAATGATTGAGTGCTTCCACTTTATGCCATATGCAGTCGTGGCATTGCTCTGTATATCATATGTAATATTATCTAGCAGTTGTAAAGTGTTTTACACGTACACTGTGCTTTATGACCATTAACTAATTAATGCTCACAATGGCTCAGTGCGGTAAACAAGTAGGTGCTATCACCCGCTATTATCACATGGTTATGCAGTCATGCTTTGTTTATGAATTTATATATTTACTTTGTAATGCCATATACAAAGGTTCAATAAAACCAATTGAAAATGATGAAAGAAAAGGGAAACTCCAGCTTTCAGTAGCAGATATGACAATATTTTATAATGGCAGTGAGCTCATATAATTACAATGAGATTTAAAAAGAATATAAAATGAACTTCACCCATTCTACTTAGTAGACCAGATTTTTTAAGAGACAGAGACTAATTAGTTTTAAAAAAAGGCTAAGTACAAATGCATCACCAATAGAGCAAAACCTCATTTTGAAAAGTTACAAGATTTGTTTGCAGGAAACCAGTTTAGATTCAGAATCTTGAAAAAAATACAATGTATACAAATGCTTTCTTTCAAACACAAATATCTAATACTGCTTGAAGTTACATGGGATAATGGGTTAAACCTAGCAGACTTTTTGTCTCTGCTTGGGAAGAGTTTTCTGAAAAAATTCAGTATTCATAAAGGTACCCATATCCATGCCGGGTTGCCAGATGGTGAATCTACAGTAGTGTGTACTTAGATCGGGGTGCAATTTTTAAGTGTTTTTCTTCATCCCCATGTTTTTCTTCTTGTTATGGAGCAGTCCTGGAACACTTGAACTAGATTCCCTTTTGATGAAACTAACGCACCTGAGTTCCTCAAGTGCCACCTGATGCACTCAGCTGTTAATGGCTATTATTCAGTTCATAAGACAAGCCTAGATCTCGTGTGAAGTAAAGCCCTCTGAAATAGGTTAAATACAAGGCCTTCAGTGCTACTTGTTTTCTTCAACAGAGCCCGCCTATTGGGCTGCACTGTTTGGAAATACAGACATAGCTCTGCCAAGAGCTGCAACTGTAAGTGGCTTTCAGCTCTGGGTGTTTCTTGCATTATAATTTTCAGAGGATGCTGAGGAAGTTTGTTGAAGAAATCCTATTGACATTTAATAGCATTTAGGTTTTTAATTTTGCCTGCCTTCCTCTTACACATTTGGCACACTAACATTGAAAATATGTTGTTTTGTTGTTTTTGTGTTGTTGTTTTTTTTATTTATTGTGATCTTCAGAGAAATAAATACTTGGTGTAAATAGGTTGATTTTTACCTGTCAGTATAACACAGTCCATATACAACTGCCATATATCTGCTGTGTGAATTCAACTTTCTTACAGTTTACATTTAGTATCAAGAAAGTCTTCATGGGGTTTGTTTGGCTTTTTCTCATGGTTCTTTGATCTGAAAGAAATAGGTGGGCTAGCATGAAGGAGTTTTTTCCTACTGAACACAAATAATCTCTTCAATATTTCCGTGTTTGGTTGTTTAATTCTACAAGGCTGTTGTTCCACAATACCAGAAGTAGCTCATATCAAATAGCATCTCTTTAAACAAGCTTTAAAGTAGAAAGAAACTTGATGATAGTGTTCACTGTCAGCCAGTGTGGTGCTATGGGAGCTGGTAGTCAATTAATGTACTTTTGAAACAATGTTACAGGGGAAAAATGTGGCAAATAGAGGAAAAAATGGCACAAATTCTGAACATTAATGATTACGCTGCTTAAAATTGAAAAAATACTATATTTCATGAGGTGTTCCATTGGGGTGTATTGTAGTTTGTATTAGCATCGTAATTGTATTTTATTTCTCTGCAACAATGACATTCACAGCTGGAAGTAAGTCATGATTTTTCACTTTCCAGTTTGGCAGTGGTTGAGTTAAAATAGTATTTTGCTTTGGGATCCAGCACACAAGAAAATGCTACAATTTCAAGCTTAGAAACGTAACCTCAAGAAGGTTTTATAAATTTGGCTAGGTTCAGAATAGGGGTGGATGATTAGATTCCAGTGTTTCCTGCTGAGTGGTACATGCTTCTTTTACAATAGTGTTTTGAGTCAGAGATTCAAACAGAATGTGCAAATCCTATTCAGTCTCTCAGCATTGTTGATCTGCTTTTTATTGATTTTTCATCTGTGCAAATCCAGTGCTCTCCATACATTTCAGAAATGTTATAGCAGAAATGTTATAGTAGAATACTGCAAAATAGGAATTTTAATTAGCATTGCTTCCAGTTCATCAAAATAATTCGCTGTTTTTAGGAAGAGGCAGCATTGTCCTAGTTTTACAGTCATACAGTCCCCTTTTCCAAGGGGGGGGGGGGGGGGAGTTCCCTTTTCATAAAACAAAGACAGAGTAATAAGATACTATAGATTTTGTGTCCACCCTTTGCCAAAGACAATGACATATGCTGTGTACATTTGTTCCACATCCAGGTAAACAACATTCCATTAAATGCAGGGATTTTTTTTTATTTTAATCAAGCTTTCATAGCTTTGTAGTATTAAATAACAATAGGATTTTGGCATTTTATTTTTGATAAAATTTATTAAGTATGTTTACAGGCCTGAAACTGACTTCAGGGGGAAAAAAAGTTTCTTTTTCTGCCTATTAGCTTTCTCTCTGTTAATTTTTCTCCTAGGTCTGTTGAGTACTATACAGTGACATTGTAAGTGGGATGTATTTCCTCACATCAGTGCCTTGTTAATGCTGTTCATTAATCTAGAACCACGAGCTTGTTCAGAGGTGGTTAGATATTCCATATTTCTGTAGGGTGTGAGGGAAGGGTGACAGCTCGCTCACAGTGTCAGAAACCAGATCTCATTGCACTGTCATGTCATTTTTAATACTGATAAAATAGCAGAGGTTGCATGTGAACTCACAGCCTGTAAATGCAATTGGAGTAATACAGCAGCACAATCCAAAATAAGTCATTCCATCAACTTCTAGTAAACTGAAGCTTTGAGAGTTTTAAATAGGTTTATTACTGCATGACAAACCTATGAATTTTGTTATACATCGGGTTAGGTTTATAAGAGGTCATTTCTGTCTTAAAATCGGCCACTTTTTATATTCGTTTTTAAAGTACTGCTTCACATTATTTGTGTGTCTATAGTGCATTGAGGTCCTTATAAAGATCAGTATCTTATAATCCGCATGGAATACTCTGATCCATTATTCAGGCAACTCATGTGCTAACGTGTCCATCTTCCTGGTCTATACAAAGGTTTAGTATTAAATTTCATTTGCTTTAGGATCCCCACATAATTTTAAACAGAACTGGTCATCATAGATTTATCATCATAATCACAGTATTGGAATTTGAAGGTCATTTTTAATATTTAAAAATGTTATTGACATTCCTTTATTCACATTTTATTAAGAAATTTGCATACCCCAGTGTGAGTTTGTTTTAATATATAGTTTTCATTATGTAGTTTTTCCAATATATAATTTTAAATAGATAAAGCAATCCGATCTTTTAATTTTGCTTATTGTTGGAAATTAAAATCATGGAATGATTTGGGTTGGAAGAGACCTTAAATATAACCTAGTTCCACCCCCCCCGGCCTTGGCAGGGACACCTCCCATCAGATCAGGTTGCTCAAAGCCCCATCCAGCCTGGCCTTGAACGCTTCCGGGGATGGGGCATCTACAACATCCAAATTCAAATACAACTATCATGTTCTTTAGAAATGAAAATAAATAAAACCGTCAATGTTGTTATCTCTTCTACTTCAACCAAGTTGGGAACACTGAAGGATAAATAGTTGTCATTCTGTTTTCTGATAAACCTAGGCATAATTTTTATGACTGGCTGGAATTACTGCAATGTAAAACTACCAGTGAGAGCTGCTTCTGAACAGGAGAGCACACAGAGCTCCCGCAGGCCATAGTTGTTATCTTGTCAGGTTTTTAGGTATCCAAGGAACTACTAGAATCATAACTCTGACTGCTAGTACTCATTAAACTGCAGATCAGATGAAACATAAAACAATTAATATAAAAATATTCAAGTATTTAAAAAGTGGTGTTATCAACCTACTGATATAGACTGAGAAGGTGGTACAAGGCTAGATCTTCAAGTGAAGTGAATTGATAGAACTCTGTGGTATTCAGTGGCACTGCACTTACTCATTCCTCCCATAGACCGGGCTGTTAGTCCATTGACAAAAACTCCGCACCTCCTATGGATAAATACATGCTCTAAGATGCTTCTGTGCTTTTCAAACGTTGTGAGGGGAGAATATTAACTGCATTTTAAACAATACATTAGGGAAAATTAAGCATCAAAAATACCAGAAAGGTTTCTTTTAAAAGGAATGCAATTTAAATTTTACTGAAACTAGCTCATATTCAAATGGCTATCCTATTCAAATGAGTTAGACTTTTTTGATACTGTTATGTACATTTATAATAAAAGCAATGTGAAAATAGCATTCAGAGAATTTCACAGTAGGGGTTATAATTGTGCTCACTTAGGGATCTGCTCTGCCATTGATACATGTGCAGAACTCCCATTAACAGTAATAGGAGTAACGCATGCTTTTTGATGGCAGAATGGATTCCTACTCTGAGTGCTACCATATTACCATTCCTACTGTGATAATAGCAATATCATATTGCCATGATAATAGATGCATCACTAGAGCTAAATTAAGATTCTCAGAACCAGAACTATGTAAAGAGAATTAGGAACGACACCTGAATGGTAGCGACTGAGAGCAGTGTGCCTATACAGGGCCAGAACAGGTATAAAAACTTAGGATAATTGGGCAGAAGACTTGCAGGCCAATGGTCCCTTCTATGCATTTTTTGAAGGTGATCTCTAAGTAATGTATGGTAAAATGGCCCAGCTCTGGTTCAGTGTGCAAAGATCACTGCTTGCCTTCCTCTGAAGCATGGGTGATGCTGGAAGGAACAAGGAATAGTGAAGCAGTCAACATGATATTATGTTTGCCTCGCGTACAGTCGTTGCTAACATGGACAGGGGCTCTGTCACATTCGACATCCTGACTCTGGCCCATCCACCTGCAGGATAAGGTGTACTTTTGACCTTTCTTATTATCTCAGTGGAGCATGCCCAGCAGGGATCGGGTCACTGCCTTATTTTCATTCTGGAGAGGAGCCCTGTTGCTCTCTCACAGTGCAGAGCCCCAGGTGCTCCCAGAGCTGGTCTTCTGGGATCCCATAGTAGTGCTCCAGAGATTTTTTACTGCTCCAAGTGTGCATCCCCCTTTGAAAAATATCACTAGTAGGCAAGGGTCTTGAAATCATCATTATTTATTTATCCTTAGAAATACAATGATAAGAGATGAAATAAGTTTAAAATAACAAAGCAGCTTTTATACACTTTACCTTCACCAACACTTAATGTTTTCATCCAAATTTAGACAGTCCCACTGATCTCAGATAACCACGGATCAGGGGATGGGTTCAGTCTGTTTTCTTGCAGTCATTGCATGTCCCTTGAGCTTGAGAACTCAGATTTTTATCTGCTCAGTTCTTTGTTTCAGTTTTGCCTACCTTAAGCCCTCTTCCCCTGTGGAAAGGCATTGTCTGCCTTCCTGTGGTCTTGCAGAGAGCTCCTGTAGGGTTTAACCCTTTGAACCATGTAGCAGGCAGCATAAAACCAATCAGATACACAAGAGATACATAATATGCATTCAAATATTACTTGCAGCCACAACATTCTTCATACACTCACTACACCCTGCGTCTAAAATCCTCAGTACAAGAATACCTATAATCTGTTTTGTGTTTTAACATGCAGAAGTTGCCACAAAATCAAACCTGAGATTTATGTATCTGCGACTGCCACAGGTAAAATAGCGTTCCTAATAAAGTCTCTACTGGTGTCAGACGTATAAAAATCCTTAAATCTTTGAATATACCTGCTCAGAATAGGATTTCTCCATGCCTCCTTTTTTTAGATGGTTAGTATGCTCTTATCTCACTGTGTGTGATGGAAGTTGCTTTGGAAGGATATTTGAATGCTGTATACAGTCTGGAAGCATATTTAAAGCTGTTGCTTTCGATTTTTCTTTTAATTCCTTGATACCACTGCTAATGTAAAGGACATGGATTGAAGAGAGGATCTTCTTTTCGTAGGCAATGTGTTATTGATGAGCTGGCATTTGCCCTGGGGCTCTCCCTCAGGATTGCTTACATCTATTACTCACCGGCATCGATTGGTTAATTTGATAATTCTATCACCAATCAGCTTGTGCCTGACCTTTTGCCATGGCAATGATGGCAGAGTCTTCATTTTTACATTGCAGACCTGCTAGATTGACCTTTCTGAGGAGAATGTCAAGACATCCCTTGATCTTAACCTGTCACTAAATTTGTTAGAATTACACTGTCCCTTAACCTTGATCTATTGTGTTTGTAATGTTCAGGATACACAGTTGATGTTGAAATATTCTTAAATAAGTTATATCAGTCTAAGAATTTCATAATTAAAAATCAGCTTCCTGTTAAGAAAGTGTACATTTTGGAAAGTTTTCTTGTCCATTTTTCTTCCATACGACTGTAGTTCTCACTGCAAAGAAGTCTAACATGTAAGAAGTACTTTCCCTTGCAATGACCACTTAGTTGAGAGGAATTTTTCATACCTGCTTTTTGTAGATTGGTGAACTAAGCAAGGTTTGTTCAGATACCCAGTTAAGCCCAAAGGAAATTTTGCAACCAAGGTGAAGATGAGCATTTACTATTTCACTGTCCCCTGATAAAGTTCTATCCATCTCTGGTTATGCCTAAAAAATATATATGGAGCATATGCAATTTTTTTTCCCCCCAGCAGATCAAGAAAACTACACTAACTTTTTATTCCTACAGTCTCGTCATTGCACAAAGCAAAACCCTGTGCTATGTTGTCAGCATACTAAGTTTATATCTCAAGAAGGAAATAGTCATGTAAAGTATGTTTCTTTTAATGAACCTGTGTGTTACGTAACCCTGCTTCCAAGAGTGCTTTTGGTAATAATGACAGAATTTTGCATGTAGTAAAGTGCAATTCTCAGGATGCAAAGTATCGAATATGTATTTCATAAAATTTATCACAGAGCTCCAAGGACAAAAGTTGCGGGTTCGTTTTGTTAAGATATTTGCAACATCTCTGCATTTGAAGGTCAAGTCCTTCCTTTCTATTTCCATTTCCCATTTCCTTTCTCTAAAAATTGTCCTGTTTTCTCCTTAGGGGACAATTCAAGGGCACAACTTCGTGACTCTGTATGCGTTAATTTAGTGTTCGGCTCAACTGAAGGGAGAATACAAAGAAATCTGTTGGTTTTGTTCTCCCCATTTTTTCTATGTGTGCATGTATGTAGGTAATTCCATTATGTATAAGGGAGCTAGTTTGGACCATTCTTTGATTAAAGGTCTTCACTTTAAGTAAGAAACAGTTGATAATAGGGGATGCACCTCCTGCTTTTTTGTGAGTGTGACTAACACTAAGGAAATCTAATTTCAGTGAAATTTTGTAAGACTTATAATGTGTTCAGAAGATGGGGACTTTCCTACTAAAGTGAAGCCTGAAGCAAATCTGAATGGGCAAGGTAGAGGGGCTGTTTTGTTGCAAGAAAACTGTCTTCCATTTGGAAAGTGAAATTATCTAGGAATATAGTTTTAAACTGAGATTGCTGTCTTGTCTTGTGCTTATTTCAAGAAACAAATTCAAAATGACTTTGAGGAGTGAAAGCAATGGTTTTGCCTGAGCAATAACAGTTATGTCGTTACGGTTAGCCAAATACTATCTGTGTTGTAGTACGAGCAATCAGCATTCATACTAAGCTACAATCCAGCTTTTAGTAGTCACTGACTCCAATGTCAAATAGATTGTTTTGCTCTAGTTAGTGCATAGTAGTCATGCCACACAAAATCAAGTGGAAAGTTTATAAACCCAAAGTTTTAGGATATATTGGTCAGGTTTCTTTACAACATGGGATTCCAGCTAACAAGGCAGGTAATGCAAGCTAGAGCACTTCCAGTTCTAGTTAGTGACTGTATATTGGAGCATCTTGCCCTTTTGATAGGACTAAAAGATGACATGAGGACCACGCGTAGCATGACTGTGGGAGGGGGGTTGTTTGCTTGTTTAAATATTTATTGGGCTGGGGGTACACAGATGGGGGGAGACACTTTTAACTAGCCACTGAAACTCTTATGGAAGTGCAGGAAGTTTTAGCTGTATAATTCTCCTGTTTGTTTGTTTCTTCTGGCAGGTATGTTATCTCCATGTTATCACATGCCACACATCTGTGTGCATTATCTCATTGTATATGCTTTTATGTTTGCATTATAGTTTTTGAGTTAATTTGAAATCAAACATGGTTCAGTCAGGTACTAATCCAAAACCATCTTCTTTACACAGCTCTGTAAATGCAACTTCTTCTGATGCCTAGAACTACTTCTAACCCAGCACTATTCTTCCTTTGGGAAAAATCTGTGATGTTTGAGAAATTAGTGTAGAGTGATTTTTGTAACGAGACAGATTTTTGCTGAAAGTGAAGATGAGACCAACTAAACTCATTTCACATGTAATCTCAGCCAAAGTCCAGTCTAAACCTCCAGAAGTGAAAGGTTACTGCATTAGCCACCTATACTCCCCCCTGTTCACAGAAAATTAAACTAAAACTAAATCTCTATTTCATATGGACTGAACACATGCCATGCTAATTAGAAACAACATAGGAAGACAACCTAGTTATCTCTCTCTTTGATTTACAGTTATGGAAACAATCTTTATTGGTTCAATGTCTAACCTTAGCTGAGCTTGTGAAAAGACATTGGTTAAAAAATGATTTGAACTGTGCACAGTGAGAGAGACAGCAGATAGTAGCATCTTTGAAATTTTAAATGATAAGATTGTATATAGCTAGATAAGAAAGAAGAGGGCATAGATGGAGCAAGAGGGATGCACTGGCACACTGAACACAAACTGTAGTTGAGGTGATAGTGGAAAACCACTGCCCTGCTGGTTGAAAAATGGGATTTAATGCTCAAAGCCACAGGCTGAAACCATTATTCACAATTGGTGTTCATTTTTTGATCCCAAAGAGTAATAGATTTCTCTATAAACTGATGACTGTAGTTCATATAATTCTTATTTTGTACCCATTAGAAAATTGAAGAAAAACATTTCTCACCTCTCATCTACCTATGCACTTCCCTGCTATTAGAGCAGGTTCCTGACCACTTCCCTTCTGCCTTCGTTCCCTCCTTTCCTCTGCCCCCAGCCCCATAGTCAGGGCTTTCATTGTTTCCTCATCTCTCCAAAGCAGGATTTCATCAATCATGGTGGTAGTAGTCTGCTCTTGTAATCAAGGCTGAGATCCATCAAGTGTCGTGGCTGTAGCAGTTCCTTTCAAGCTTCACGGCAGCTCAGGTTTCTGGGCCTTTTCTGAGGTTCAGTGCCCTTGTAGTGATGGCTCAGTGACTGAAAATATCTTCAGCTCCTTCTTACAAGGGGATTTGCAATTCCCATTGAAACATGGTCGCAGCAGCCATTGTATGAGAAATCACTCAGGCTCCATACAGTGCCATGATGTCTTATTGATCCATGAGCACTATTGAAAAAAGGATGTAAGGAAGGAGGCAAACAGGAGAAATTGTCAGCGACATATGTGCATATGAAAAGAGCAAGGGAGGAAGGTGGAAACATGGGGATTTGCAGCAGTCAGAACCTTAATGTGCCAGCAAGCTGGATTCAAAAGTGTAAGCTAAATGCTGTTGGCTACAACAAGCCCTGTATATAGGCACCCACACACATTGCAGAATGCTTTAGGGGATCTGAGGCAGCATCTTGGAGTACCATTTTAAAGGCTGCTTGAAGAAACACATGGCCTTGTATAACCAACTCAAAATTACAGAAAAGGAACAAACTCTTAGATTCTTATTCCTTTTTTTTCCTTCCTTTTTTTTTTCTCCTCCCATTTCAAACTGCAAGGACATTTCTTTAGAAAATGCTGGAGGAAAGCCTACTGATAACTCAGAAGGTAAAATAACATATGAGTTATTAAAAGGTCTTTTCACAGAAGTGGGATTAATTTCCATATCCCTTAGGAATCCCCGCACATGCTGTTATCACACAAATGGTGTTTTGGTGGGTGGGTTAAAAATTAGTTAATAAAATTAAATTTAAAAAAGCTAGGGCTATAGTTCAGGAGAGCTAGCCAACACACTTTAAAGAATAAAGCCCCCAACAAAGTCAAAGCAAAATCTGTAGTCTTTTTTTTTTATCTGAAGATCTTATTTAATACATTTTTGTACTGAACATTGATAGCTGAACATGCATCAAAATAAATTCTAATTCAATCTTGGCCTCCAGTAACGGGCTGCACCGGAATTTTTCCCATTTAAATAGCACAGGAGAAAGCACAGGAGAAAATTACATTCGCTGCAGAAAATATGTTACCGTGGCAAGGTTTTCATTCTTTGTTAATTATAGAATAAGGGTGTGAAAGGCTGCAGTAATTCTAACTTTATTCTGTCAATGACAGTATAGGACTTTGTTTAAATCCTTTTGTGTATATGTCTTTCATGCAATTTTGGGACCATTTATTCACAACTATATATGCATTCTACAGTACCTGGAATATTCTGCACTAATATAAACAACATCATTCTTGTTCAGGTATTATTTTTATTTATGTAGCTTATTATTAATGCTCTTAAAAGCAAGAATTGCCACCAGCTCCTTGAAAAGGAGATAACTCATACATCTTTCCAAAGCAGTGGAGACTTTTAAGGACTCCATTAGGCCCTATGCTATTTCTTGGGACACCATTCTACTATAATAACAGAACAGTTTACTCAAAATTGTAGGACTGTGGTGCACAAGCTGATATTTTCAAACACTGTGTCGGTTGGGATGTGATAGAGCATCAAGCCATTTGTTCTCTGTGATTTGTTTTTCCCCGGTGGCCCTAGTAAATAAATACTCGTGCAACAGCAAACAGAGAAAGATGTTGAGATTGCTATCTTTCATGAGGATTAAAATGACAGTGGGTTGAAGAGAAGGCAAATAGAGCTTGAGGATTTGGTATCTGTTCTCTTGTAGTTGATGAGGCACACAAACTTTTTTTAACATTCTGTCCTTTGACTGTATAAAGTGTCTGTGGACCCTCCCATTTTCTCCTGTCATTACACTGTAGTTCTATTTCTTGTCAAGTGAAACCAGACATTTCTGTCCCTTTTTTTTTTTAACTGCATTCCAGGTGGTAACAGGGCCTTTTAAGCTTTCCTCTTCATCTAAGATTCTGTTTCAGTTCATGTCTTACCAGACCATTTCTCCCATGCTGGTGATATGCTTCAACCATATCAAATGATGTTTCTTTGCAATTTTATAAGCCTGCAGTTGTCCAGTTCAGTTTTTCAAGCTCCTTCCCTATCAGTGACCTTCTGTGTCCAGCAAACACCAATTATACATCTTCTTTTAAGCATTCTGCTTGTTACCCTGTTTTGTTTTTATTAGACTGATAAAACCTTTTCTTCCTGAACAGACACTCAAACACTAGAAATAGAAAATTATATTATATCAGTCTGACAACTTGAGTCTACAGTATACAATTAAGTTGCATCCTATTGGTGTGCAATGTTCACACCTGCAGACTTTCCTTCATGTATTTTCACTGCCCAAGATGAACATCATATTTTCAGATGGATGGCACAAAAATATTGCTTAAGGCAGTGCTAGTTACCACAGAAACATCTGTCTTACCACTGCCTCTGTTGGATCTTAGTATGGACAAGCCAGCAGCAAGCAGAAATTGTGATTTTGGGGGATAATTTCAAATGAGGACTTCCAGCACTAGCACTTGTTACCCCTGATATGTTCTAGAGGTCCCTAGATATCACCTAACTGTTATTAAACCTGACAACTCCCATCTACTCAGGCTCTTCCTGGTCAAAATTTCCTACCAATTTCCTTAGTTATCTGTTCCCTTTGTCCACTTCCTTCCATCTTTCTAGTCCTGTGAAAAGCCTTCAAATATCCCATCATTCACACAACTAGGATCATCATCTCTCACATATCTATGGAAAATATATCAAATGGATAGCAATCACCAATTAGGCAGAAGTGCAAAACTGTATCCTGATTGCATCCTAACTGTATTCCAATCCTACCACTGACTCAGAGAGTTTATGGTTATATACAAATTATTTGCAAATATATACATTGCTTAATATTTAGATTTAGCATCAAATACCATATTAAATTTCACAGTGAAAAGGTTCCCTTCAGGTTCCAGTCACAGTATTTGGGTACCTCCTTGCTGCCTCCTTTGTTGCCCAAAGTGTCTTTGCTTTTTCTCTCTATTGAATGGCTCTACTAATGCCTTGCTCTTTGCCACGAATGAGGTGAAGCCAACAGAAGAATGTCAGCCTGACAGCTAGAGAGATTTTATATCAGCCTAAAGAGAGAGAGCACTCACATCTATGTAGTTCTGATGAGAGTGAAACCACGATGCCTTCTGCTGTAGGCTTAACATCACACTTCACCAGCTGATCACCAGCCTCAGCAGAATCATCCCGTATGTTTCTAGTATGGTATTGCTCTAAGGAATGCTGTCAATTCAGCTCTCCTTTCTCAGATTTTCTTTAAAGCTTCTCGTGTTCTTAATGGGAGGAGGATATGTTAGGAAAATGAGTCAAAAGAATTTAAGTCAAACAAGTACCTCTAAAAAGTCAAAAATAGTTACTTTTGAGGTCACTGACAACTTTAGAAAATGTCTTCAGATTACATGGGAAACCACTGCTTATTAGAAGTGTGAAAAAATTCTTTAACTTCACTAAATATCCTGCCCATTTCCTCATATACCTCTTCCTTTCATGAGAAAGTAACAAAGAATGCTCCCTCCTATACGGCAGAAGAATGAGACTGATCTGATCTATTTCAGCACTCAGTTTATCATGAAAAATTTTACTGAAGTTTCCATTAAGCCTTCTGGCCTGTAATACAAACAGTATTGTTATTGGTTCTGCTGTAAAAGGGAGATTTTTATGCTCAGCTTTGCCATCTGTTTTAAACTGCATGGCAACACCAGGCAAGAAAATCCTGCCAAAGTATGTTAACATTTACAACAAGCTTGCTTCATTAAATAACCTAGTTGGCCTTTTTTTCTAAATAAATAAGTTCTGTTTTTATGGTCATGAGATATTAGATGGCTGCTGATATGTCTTGATTCTAAGAAAATATAAAAAGTCTAGGGCCTGAACTTCTTAGCTTGATAACAAAGAGTGAAATAGTTCACGAAATATAGAGGGAGATGTAAGGGGAATGGAATGGGACTGAATAAGGTCTGATGAGCTGAGGAAGGTTTAGTTTCTGGGTACAAGGAATCAAATAATTGTAAATCCAGAATTTACACACAGGCTTTCTTTGTCTCCTGAAGAGTGCAAATAATTTTGGAGTAGGCTTACTGTTCCAAGGAGGTCAGGACAAGAGTAAGTGTACTGAATGGGAAGTTTGTTGGTGATCTCTTTCTGTTGCTCTCAGAGGAGCTCACTGGACTGTGATAGAGTGTTCAAGCACATCAGTGTTTTAGGAGAAAAATGAAGGACACCAACCTACCTGTGTTATAATTTTCACAGCATTCCTAAAGCCCTAAGATAAAATACCAAGATATATGAAATAATATATATGTATGGCTAGACAAAATAGCCTGAGATTTCCTTAGAAGAGTAGCTGTTTACTGGTTTGATTACCGATGTGTCCAAAAGCTGAAATTAAACTAGACATTCTAAGCATGAAATACTAGTGAAGTTGGCAACAAAATGGTTGTTACGGCCATAGAATCAGAATTTCAAATCAGGTGTTCACCTGAACTTTGAAAATATGCATCTCAACCCATCTTTTCCATCCACCTACCCCCAGCATGTTTGTTGGTCTTTTTTCTTATCCTAACAGGCCAGAGCTAGAACAGCTTCGACTTGGGACTAACCTCACAATGAATTTTCTTGTGTTTAGTAGGTGAGTAGATACCTCTTCCTTCTAGTAGTCAGGGTTAAGGAGGTAGGGCTTATGTTTCTGGAGGCTTCATTTCTGATGGGTTTGGACTATTTTTGGTTGCTTGCCTTTTTCTTTTTAATTAAATAAAAGAATATAGAATATTCTCAAAAAAAAAATCTTATTTTTAGTTTTGAAAAGATAAAGTTCCATGTGCTTATTTTAAGCTGATGATCTGTAGGTGCTATGAGCATCATTACTATCTCTTCGAGTTCTGGTCAGATCAGAAAGTTCTTCATTCTGTATGAAGGACTTTGTGATGTTGCTGACATCACCTAAGTGCGTAAGAAGTGGAGCAGAACCAAACTGTTGACCCCCACAGCTTCTCCAAAGTAATTTTTTTTTTAAATTGACAGCAGAGATTTTATATGACGCTTCTGGCTACGGAAGATCTAAGGATATTCAAGCATGTGATTGCTAAAATGACCATTTTCATGGCATAGTAGATGGCGTATAAATAAATCCGTATATTTATTTATACTTATCTATAAAGACAGAGATACAACTCTTATTTGTTTGTGTCTGTGTACAGAAATCAGGAAAAAATGCTATATTGACTTCAGAATACTTTGTATTCTGAATCTTTTTATTGTGAATCCAAGCCTTCAGATTCAGTGTGCTGCTTTCCACTTAATTTAATCATTGGTTATTTCATCCCACTGTTTTATTCGAGGAAAGCCCCAGGAACTGAATTATTTGCGTTGTAAATAACATAATATGCGTTCATTAGTTTGATCGCTTTTGCTTCTTTCAACAGGTTTGATTGGATTCAGTCTCTGGCCATTTAAAAACTGCCATATAATCAATAGGGAAGCTGAAATTCTGAATGAGATTGATGAGGAAAAGATCCTTGGTAACAAAATATTGGTAACATTCTCTTTTAGGCTGTTGACATACAACTGTGCACTATGATAGTCTCCTGTTGGCCATATGGGGAACCTGTTTGTAGAAGGGCTCTTCAGTAGCTGCCAACCTTTTGTAATTTTCCAGCTATAAAGAGCAGGAAATGAACGTTGTAGATTAAGTTCTACATGCCAGTCATTCTTTCTACTGTGTAGAACTTGCCCAAGTGTGTGAAAATACTATCTTTACAATCGTGTTTTTAGAAAGCAGGTTATTCAGGCAATTTACATTATAAAATGTCAACTAGTGTTCTCTAGTGTTGGATCTGCAGAAAAGTTCATACCACTCCTCTGTTATCATCACGTGCTTTTTCAAATATATGCTGAGAAGATTGCATTGTAAACAAACTTTAAAAGTATGGCAAAACATTTTCACAAGCTAGATTAGCTTTGTTCAACAGAAACAACAGTGATACTAGTGAGCTCTTTGGAGAGAGTTGATGATTTAGGATTCAGATTTATAATAAATAGATGAATGCACTGTAAACGGACTACTAATTGTCTGTACCTTCTGTTTTACATGAGTGGCCTGGCTGAGCCACTGATGGACATCAGCAAATATTCAGAATTATTTTGTCAAAACACAAGTTGATGCCCATGACCTCAGCCTTGCATTTTCATTGATGATTGCATAGTGTTCTGTGATTCTGTTCTGTGCTTAGAGATTTTTTTAACAGTGTTTTATTCACAAAAATCTGAATTCGAGATGGAATTTGCACATGTGAAATAATACTTTTTAACCTTGCCCAGAGGGTATTGAAATCACACAGGGTAAAAAAAAAAAATAACGGCAGGAGTCATTGCTGTCTCACAGCTCTCTGAGCCCTGAAAAGGGAGAAATGGTGAGTGGAAAATGGAAGCTAGCTTGTGGAAATGTTTAAAATATGAAAGTGTTTTAGACATAGCTTATCAGGGCAACTTAGTATAAACTGACTGTTTCTAAAATGACAGTGAACTTTACTACAGTATCTTCTACCAGCTGTCAATATATGGAAGGTATATTTTGGATCTTCTGATGGCCTAATGTGAAAATCTATTCTTCTGTACTGATAAAGCAAAATGTGTTTGTAAGAAGTGAAGGAAAAAAAAATATAATCGTGCATGTCTGGAATTGATTGAATGCATGCTTCAGGGAACACTCTAGAGAAACTGTTTAAGAATGGTTTGTTCTAATAAAATTATAATGATAAGAGACTGGCTTCAAATCTGAATAGGTCACAAGTGAAATGAGTTTGGTGGTCTTAGCTAATCCATTTGGAAATTTATCTACTTTACAGTCTCCCTGTATGATTTGACACAACTCAGACGTTGTTTGTCTCCAGTCAGTAGAGTGTTAGGAATGAAATTATAGGTTGTTTCATCTGAGAGCAGAGATGGAGAGACAGACTGATTGCTGAAACTCACACAGTGGCTTCTCCCTATGTTGTTTCTGTATCAAGACAGTGTTACAAAATAACGATTTTCATGTGTCCTAAATTCACCTTCACTATAAATATTTTTCCCAAGATATGAATTAATTTAAGTAACCTTATTTCTAAGTAGCCATTGTGCAAGTTAGGTCTGCTTGGAGAGTAGGGCGCTATGTGCAATACGCTCTTCTGAACTTTTTTAGTTTTTTTCTTTTAACATGAAGCCATTTTCTTTGGCCAGCTGTACCAGCCTTATCCCTTGTGCTTTGTCTCTGGTCTACTTTTTTTTTTCTCTCTTTCCTGTGTTCCCCTAATGACATATTGATCACATTACCCCTGGGAAGCTGAGAACTGAAATATCATGTAAGCATGCACACATTTTTTTCATAACTTGCATCAGGGATTATGCATAGAAATTTAACTGGCTTTGAAATTCGAATCATGTAAATAATTCAAAACCAAAGACCTACAGAGGTGTAAATAGGGGACAAAAATCACCCTGCATCCTACCCTTGGAACATGAGCTGCTGTTGCTGTGAGGAAGCAGTGTGGTGTTACATACCTCTTGCGACTTCAACCACACAACCCAGACCAGGCTGGGACAGAAGGGAATTGGCTGGCAATGAAAGACCCTGACTCAGTGCCAGTGAGCAGTGTGCTGCTGCTCTTCTCCATCTCCTGGCTGAGCTGGCAAGCAGGTATAGGGCATGGCACTTGTAAGCCTCCTGTGCTTGTGCACCGGCATCTGATTTGATACTTGTTCCAACATGGTAGACATAACAGATGCATGTGACAATATATTTCTGAGCTCTTAGGATCTGACTAGATAGATTTTTAGCAGAAAGCACAAGTGCATTTTAGAGAACAGAAGTCAATATCATGCATTGTCGGTGTTTTATTCTGTGTAATCTAACAAAGACATTGAGGTTTTATTCTTTGTCGTCTTTATTCTGTAAATTTCTGTTGAGACAGGAAAGCCATGAATTTTTCTGTGATCTGCCTGTGGAAAAATATGAAAGGAAATGTTTTTCATGAAGTATTGTTTGAGTTTTGTTGGCTGCTATGTCATTGATGAGCTAGAAAACAAACAAAAGCAACATTTTTAGTGCTCATGCTTATTAACACTGTTAACTGTATAACTCTGTTCTGTTACCAAAATTAGAATATGCAAAATCAATAATAATAATTTGTAGTAATGATAAATTTCTAGCTGTTTTTTATGTTCACAACTTCTCTCTCCAAAATATTTAAGAATAATCATGTAACAGTTGCAGAGTAAATAAATGCCAGGTATTAGTATAAGCAATGAGTGAAAGGAAGAAAAATGTTGTCATACAGGATGTTTTCTGTGTGGTCTGTGTGTTAATCAATAAGCAAATCCTGAATGCAGGCAGATAATTATTTAGCCTTGAAAATATATGCGATGATAATTGGATGCTAATGTGGTAAAGTTTTTCCATCATTCATTTAACCCCTGCTGGTGTTTGTAGCAGTTGTTTGGGGAAGTTTTTTGGAGTTTAGTTTTGGTTTTATGCTGAGATGACTGTTTTTGATATCTTTGATGTCAGTATCTAGTTGTTACTATTTTAGGATACAAGTGGATTTTCGTGTTTACATTTCATTACAGATATTAGGTCTTAACTTATTCAGCACTACTGTTTATTTGCTTCCGTTAAACCAGATAGTGGTTTTCAAGGTGCTTTTCCATTCTTGAGAGGTCTGTGGGGCACTTAACCTACAAGAGACCTAAGGGGTCTGAGGGTTCTTCAACAAACAAAGAATTTCCAGATACTTTCCTTCAGGATGTGTCAAGGGCAATACAGACAAAAGACTGATGTCTCCTTTAACAGCTTGATAAGTATCTCAGGATATTCTGCAGGAATCAGTACTGTTTCTACAGTGCACTGTATTCCCATTCAGCATAATATGGCTCAATATGTGTACTATATGTGACAATGGTGAAGACTTATCTTTGCCCTGAGGGCTAAGTGCTGTAACACTTCTTAAGTGATAGGCTTGATAGAAGTGATGATTCAGAGGCAATGACCTGCTAAAAAGTCACGTTAAATATGTGTGAGAATTAAAAATATGGGTCTGTGTTTATCTTGATTTTTATTTTACAAGTTTCAAAGCCCTATTTATTTCCAGCATCAAAATCCTTTGTAAGGCAAACTAAATCATTCTTGTATTGACCATTTTTTCATGTTGTTCTATCGAGGCATCTTCCCAACTGAGTTCCTTATTGAATTGTATTTCTATGAGGGTATTGTAGGTTAGCAGCACATTTTTATGGTACACAAAAGAGGTGCCTTCTGAATTTCCAATGCCTTGCATATTGTTCCCTATAGAAGAAGAAGCTCCGAAATACAGAATAAATCAAAACAGAAACAGTTGGCTCTTGACTTGCAGCTGTTATTTTTCTTTAAGTTTACATTTCTAAGATAGTCTATTCTGCCTAACTTTCTTAGTGGCTTAATTTATAATAAATACATCCTTTCCAGAAACATTTTCAGCTATGTAACAGAGGACTTAATCTGACTGATGGAAACAAAAATATAATTTAGTGCTAAACCTGTCCAAATACACCAACAGCACCGTCTGCACACTACTAAACTCCTTGCCTAAAGTTGAGCTTCAAGTGTCACATATACCTTTATAGTTTTATGGTAGG
The DNA here is from genome assembly GCF_964211835.1 of Anser anser. NCBI lineage: Eukaryota > Metazoa > Chordata > Aves > Anseriformes > Anatidae > Anser > Anser anser. Next base: position 21,591,364 of record NC_139725.1, on the reverse strand, counting down.
GCTAACATTCAGCAGTTTTTAAAGGAAATTTTCAACAGAAATGAGTATGGCATGCCATCAGTTTTTGTTCAGCTATTGCTAAAGTTTAGATTACAGAAAAATCTATGTGTTAGCCTTAGGATCACTTTCCAATAGTTTTTTTTTTTTTTAATTTATTTATTAGTTTGCCTTGCAGAGTCCCTTATTTAAATAACGCAGGTGAAGTTCATAGCCCATTTTGGCGCAGCCAGACAGGAGCACGTAAGAACTGCTTACTGCTGGTAAGAACTTTCTGGACTGTGTCAAGGCAGTTACTTAGATCAGAGCACATGTATTAAACTGAGCTTTGTCATTCTGAAACTGTCTGGGATGCAAAGGTGTTTATACAAGTATAATAAGGGGTGCAGGTGTGGGTGTCTTTTGTTCTACATTTTCACATATGTTTTTCTGGGCTGAAGGATCTGTATACTTAGAATACTGTTGTTATTTAAGATTTTTTTTTTTTTACCTCTGAGTTTATAACTTAGCATGTTTTACTATTTGACAGTAAGACAGCTTATGAAACTGTGGAAATAATGAGTTTAACACAAGTGAATTGAGAGAACACAGGACGTTATAGGCCAAAATATTAGATGAAGAAAGAAGAAAGATAAATGCACAAGAAAAGAAAGTGAGTTTTTATTGTTGTTTAATAAGTTGTTGTGTGTTTTTACACACATACATACATACTCACATTCTTGTGAAGAAAGCTCCACAGTTCATAGCACTATCGTGCCTTCTTTCCCTAAGGATGGACCTCCGATCTAGAATTTACTTCTTCACTCATGACCTTTCATAACTATCAGGTATAAATGATTTTCTTTCACTTATACCCAGGCTACCTTTGAAGGTCTGCAGCAAGAATTATCAGTAGATAAACCTGCTCTATCTCTAAGTCATTTATACACAGTAAAGAAAAGAAAAAATATATATTGTGTGTATACAACTTCTTTTGTGTGAAAACAAGTTTTTTTGTGTGAAAACCTCTGCTTTTTTTTTTTTAAATGAAAAGCATGCATTTCTTCCAAGGATTTTTAATTCTTTCTAAGTAAGGAGCTTTTAATGTTATAGTATTATTGCACTAGTCCTTATGATAATCTTGTCAGCACATACACTCACCTTTCCCAAGTTGAAACTGTAAAATAATGAAGGAAACCATTGGTGAATTATACAGCCTGTTAGTCATGGAGAATTGTTGGACTGAATTCTCCAAAGGTTTAAAATAGAGGGTAGTGGCAATGAGATCAAGATCAAGAAAAATCCGGTCAGTAGATACTGAATATATATTAAAGCATTCTATGAATGTAGTAGAGGAAGCAGTTTCATTTTAGTAGCTTGGTAATTTAGTAACTTTCATGTCTGGATTCCTGATCAGAATTTAGTTTAAATGAATTAAGCAAATTGTTCTGGACAGTTAGTTATAATGAATGCTATAATATCTCACCAAGAGCAAATAAGACACTGAGATAGTCCTGTGCTATATAGTTCCATTTCTTGGTAAGGACTATATCCTCCACCTTCCAGCTATAAAACAAAGATAACATAATGAGCATTTGAATTTTGGCTCTGTATCACATTTGCAGTATCCTTGGAGAGAGTGGCCAGGCCAATTTTTCAGTTAAAGGAACATGTTGCAATACTGCAACATCACCTTCATTCTGAGATTTTATCAGGTTTTTAAGTAACTTCACTTGTCCTTCAGTTTACCTATGCTATGTCTGCCCCACAACTCTTCCAGCTATGATGCTTTCTCATGACACTGCAGTGAGAAGATGGAAACTCTCAGTGAGTTCTCCCCATTCACTGTGAACTTTTCCCTCCTACCTGCCTCAGCTTTGTCTGTCAGAACTCTGTAGCATTTCATTGATCTTCATCTTAACCACACAGAGAGGTAATGGGAAGTTCTTAATAGACACTTTGGGATTGGTATGCATTAAGGAAGTCATATAATAATGATCTTGCATAATCAGAATTTTCATGATGTGATTGTTAGAAAGTAACAAAATTTTTCAGCTTTATTAGTAGCATTGTCCACCCAAACATATTGTTGGCATAATTGTTTTGTATATGCTGTTTAAAGTACTTTGAAAGGATTCACAAGATACTTAAAGGCTTAGACAGTCTTCCTTCTCAAAAAATAAAAAAAAAAGTAGAATTTCTGTATTAACTATCTTTTGACTTAAAAGAATGAAAATCAAAATGTGACAAAATGAAACATCTTTTAATATGAGAGAAGACAGGTTTATGTGACTGTAAGTGGGATAATTGTGACAGGTACAATTACCATATACTAAGTCTTCACTCAGAAGCTTCATGACTGATCAGAGAACTAAAATATTCTCCTGCTCCAACAGAGGGCAGTAGGAAATCTCAAGGCTGATGTACATTGTCCTAAGTAGCATCAGAGAGATCTGGTCGTATCTGAACTGAAAGCCAAATAGTTTAACTGAGGAAAACATGACAGATTTTATGAGACTTTTCTACCTCATGCTCATTTTTCCATCACTGAATCCCAAGAACTTATTTTGAAGCCTGCAGTGACTGCCACCGTTGAATGCAAGTGAATTATCTGGAGCACATTCCTCTTTAAAGACAGATTTCCAAGCCCCTACCAAACCCATGATCCATGCGCAAGAGTTATTTCCACTGGTGCAGACTCTGCCACAGGGCTGCCCATATTTTGCAATATTGAGCTAGTATGTTAAGAATGTAAGTACAGTTTTTGCATGATGCAACTCACAGCCACGTTAAACCAGTCTAAGAGAGCTAAATTTGTTTGCATGGGGAAGTAATGATTCCTGGGTCCTTAATCATCTTGGAAAAGTCAAAATGCAGCCTAAATTAATGCCTTTCTGCTATAAAGGGAAGGGTGTGGTATGGTCCATGAACAGACTGTAAAAATTCTCTTTGCATATATGTAGATGAGAATGTTTTTCTTTCTTTTGTAGCATCTGTGTAATTAATCTGGCCAAAGCCTTCCACTCTGCTGTGGGAGAACAGGAGGTGGCTGATTCATACAAATAATAATTCTGCATGGTGTACCAATTGAAAAGTGTAATTACTGCTCTCTTCAGGCAAACCTGCTTCAGGATAGGGAATTATCTCACAACCTAGTGATGGTTACAACGTTAAAGCAATTCTAGTGTAATAAAGGCAGTTCTGTGTGTTTAACATAGCTAAAACAGATTTCTGCAGCTTGAGTTTTTAGGAGATGATTCTCTTCCCAGCTTGTCTTTGGATGTTCAGAGCAATGACCAATTTGTAGGGCCAGTGTTTAGATGGTTGTTACATGTTGGTCTAACGTGGAAAAAAAGATGGTCCTCTCATTGCATGTGGGTTGGAATTCTGAAATACCAGTCTACTCCGCCTGAATTAGATAATACTGTCTGCTGCTGGGTACTAGTATTAAGATTAATATGCCACATAAAACATAGCAATAATTAATTATGTAGTTGTGCAAGTTTATTCTATACATAAGAGGGCAGTAGAACTGGTAACAAAATAAATAGTTTGTGCATTAAAAAAAAAAAGACTAATAACAGTACTGAACCATTACATCACAATTCAGTGACAAACTGAACAAATCCTCAGGATCCAGATGACTTCAAATTTCAGATATAAGATAGATCCTGTACAGGCTTTATACTAGGCTGAGGCTGCAGGAACAATGATGATCATAAGGCAGAACTGCAAGATCTACAGGCAGTATTCAGACACCTCTCTGTTACAGCACTGCCCAGTGTAGCTGGTATAATTAAGATGTATAGAAAAGATTCATTAAAATGGTGACAGCTTTTTGTGTCTTATAGTTGAGAAAAATAGATGAGCTATCTGGAGATACCAAATGAAGAGATCATTTCATCGTCTCAATGCCACTTCAAGCCAGTTAGAGAAGGTTTATGAAGAGTTTTGTCTGTTAAGGGCATGTTGAAAGATACGATGCTTCAGATGAATTTAAAATAAAAGATTAGACTCAGCTATAACTCTCTTTCAAAGTGAATCTGCTGCCTTTACTCCTTTAGAATGTGGACCCAGACAGGGAGCATGGAGGGATGTATTAGATCTGTTTGTGGATTTGTATTTGTGATACACAAGCTGAAAAGCTTTCTGTTTTGTATGGCAACATCTGGACACAGCGTTCTTTTGACCAAAAAACACTGTTAGCTTTTAATATTCTTTTAAGTTTTGGGGGGTTTTGTTTTTTTGTTTATATTTGCCAAATATTCCTAGAATCCTTAATGGATATTTTTAAGTTTTGGAAGCTGAAATGGAATGAAAAATGAAAAAGTCATTTGTGAATATAATTTTTAGGAGAGAAGTTTCAGAAACAAAAATATTTATCGTTAAGTTAAAGTTTTAAATGGCATGCCAGCTCTCTGCAACTCAGGGCCTGATCTTACCAGTTGCTGTGTGCCACCAACAGTCACCTGTTGCATGGTGATGTATAAGTTCTGTACATCTATGCAAATTCTCTTCATGTCCTGATTTAAGCAGTCAGTGCCTTCTGTGGGAGCAAAAATTAGAGGAGGAGCTCAAGTGACTGTTCAATCTCAAGTGGAGTAAGAAAGAGTTTCGCTTAAAAATGAAAACAATAAAGCCCCATCTGTACTTTTAACAGTACAGATTCCATTTAGTCAAAGGCAAACGATTCTTGTCCATTTTTGGTTTTCTTTTTTGTACAGGTGTTTCCCTGTTCTGTCACCAAGGAGCTACAAGCAGCATTCGATAGCACAGGGCTGCTTCCCCTTCTTGCCAAACAACCAAGCAATAGGAAATATCTCCAGGCCTTCAAGAAAAAATAAACAAACAAAACAAAGCAAAAAGACACCCCAAGATTAATTTACCACTCCTTGTCTTTTTCATTATAATAGGAAAAACGTCAGAGTTTTCAAGGCATGGGTGGTACTGATCAAGCACTGTGTTGTTAAATCAAGCAGACAGTTGTTAAACTGTCTGCTATAGTTTACAGAGAGAAAAATCAAACACATACATAAGCAAAGGTGTTGTGTGCTGGTAGGGTAGAAAAATTGAGTTCTGAAGAAAAAGTGGCAATTTAAAAATTGCTTCCACCCCCAAAATGTTTGGATGTGGGTAAAGTCCTAACAGCTTCTGGGGATTCTTTTTCTAGACTACAAGTTGGACTGGAAACTTCAGTATTTAATACTGCACATTCATAAAAGGTGGTTAGAATTGACAAGCTAGTGCTGAAATACTATCATATATTCTTGGATTAATGAATGAGAAACAGAAGGAGTAGAAAAAGTGGATTTGAATCATGCTCGGAGTCTTCTAAACAGAGAATCAGAAAAAAATACATTAACCACTGACTAATATCTGAGGAAAAGGTTTTATAAACCTTATCTCATTATTTCATAATAGTTTTGCTTGCAACTTTATTTTGTTATGCAGTATCTTTTGCTCAGATAGAAACAGCTTTTATAACTGTAAACTGTTAAGATTGCAAGTTTTATTGTAAGAGAAATTCATTACGATGCTGTTGTGCTACTGAGTTTTACGTGCTGTTTCTTTGGAGGTTTAACTCCTTTCGTCTTCAGTATTGTACTTAGTGCACCAAGGTACAAGCAGCCTATTGACGCACACCTTATCATACCATGCTGCTACAGTATAAACTAGCTAAGAGGCTTGCCAGGCTACTCTGCATAGGCTGATATTATGTCTTCCATTAAGTGACATGGACTGGATTACTGATTTTGGAATTGATGATGGATGAAGAAGCCACGCAGAGATGACATTGCTCTAAATTTGTGATACTGAGATTATGGAGTTTTTCTCTGTAGTGTTATAGTAACGGGCACTTCCTAAAGACAGACAGAGAAGTAAAGATTAGATTTTGTGCCTGCATGTTGAGGGAGGTGGAAAGGAAGAAATAACCACAGCTGAAGTTCAAATTAAGGTTTCAGAAGGTGCTAAATATGTTGGAACAAAAATAGAAAGCTTCTTCACCTCAAATTCATCACCAAGCACAGAAGGATGGGTTTATAATTGAGAGTGTCAACTCTGCAGTACCTGTCACTTTATCAGTCTGCAATATGCCATGCACATTTATAGTGATGTATAAGTAATAATAATAATTTTGTGCTTGAGGCAAAAGATATGGATTTAGACAATCCTTTTCATACTCATCTTTGGCAGAAATTTCTTGTGTGACCCACAGACGAGTCACATTTCTGCACCTCACTATGCAAAATGGGAATTATACTGTTTCTTTCTGAGGGATGTTGAAAGTCTATGTCAGTGTCGGAAATTTGTTGCACGAGACCAAGCTAAAGATATCCCAACTGCAAAGTATTACATTTGCTCCCAAGTCTTCACAGGGACAGGCTTTCACTTTCAGAACTGGCATCAGGTGCTGACTCTTCCTTTGGTTCTGCGGTTAAGCACCAAAGCCCCAGCCTTATTCTGTTAACAGATTTTACTCACTTGAAAGTTACAACTGAAAGTTCAAAAAGTAGGTGTTGTGTAACAGATTACGGGGATGCGGAGGACATCTGTCCCGCTCAGTGAACAGGCCTTGGAACAGATGTCTCAGATTTCTTCAAATCCAGAACATGCTGTCCATTTTTCAGTAATAAACAGAATTTTTCTTCTTTGTCACCGAGCACCAAAGTATTATCTTTAATGCATAAAATATGTAAATTCTTAAAGCATCATTTTGCTCTTTAGTGAGTTTAGATATTACAAAACGGTTTAATTATAAAAACAGACAGACCTAGTCCTGGGACCTGTGCAGCTAGAAATAAATGTGCAATCAAAACTGCAATTACCTGCAGAATTTAGTGTAAACAGATCAGCAATCACATAACAAACAGAGGCTAGTTTGCATTCTGATATGAATACAGTTAGATCCAAAGCAATTTTCCTTTATTTATCTTAGCTGCTCAGCATAAATAAAGCAAGGGCATTGAAGCAATTAGCATAATTAGAGTATCGTGGTCAGGCCCTGTGTGATTTCTAGAGACGTTTCACTTTAGAATTCTTCCTCCCATACAAGAGTTTCCCTGAGCCACTAAAATATCGCTTTGGGCATTTTTGTATTTCAAATTTGCAAGTTGTCAGTTTGAAAAACCCTTGACACACGGATGTGAAAGCATCTCTCAGACAACCACAGAAGGTATACCCTCAGCTTTTCATTACTAAGAAGCTGGGGAATTTCCTTTTTCAGCTCTTTCTCCTCCTTGACGTTTTAACCCTAGAAATGTCAGGTTTAATTACTTCAGGTACTACCCAGTAAATCCAAGGGTTAAAAACAAGCTGTTCCCCCCAAAAGGTGTGACATTCATGCCACTTCAGTGGTTACATGCATAAGGAGAACTCCCAGCTTTCCCATGACACCCTCTCCAGTCTTTTATTTACCTGCCTCTGCAAGCAGTGGAAGAACTTGTGCAGGTGCTTTTACTTTCATAGCACCTAGAACTGGCTTTTCACCACTGCTTCTGCTCTTCTGATAGCTTGCAGAGAGCTTAACTAGTACGAAACTGTGGAAAAAAAAATATTGCTGGAAATTTTTAGGGTAAACAAAGGGTAGGGAAAATGTGGAAAACTTGTATTTTGTATTAGGAGACACAAACTGTGTACAGAATGTCTGGGTGGTAGGTGTCATGTCAAGTACGTGTCACAAAGTACTAGTTGTAGCTCCTGAGGCCAGCTGCCAGCGTGGGAATGAAGTGACCATGGATGGGAAAAGAGAGAACATATCCTTTTTTCCCCTCCCATTTTTTCTTTTCTTTAATGAACATTTCAATACAGAAGTAATGAAGGAAATTACAGAGGTTTTCTTTCATCATTATAAATTGAAAAAGCACCCACTCACTGTTTTCAGTAGGACATGATGGATTTCAGGGCCAAGTTGTGACATAATGGACTTCAAGAGCATGGGCTGGCTACAGGCATCATGTATACTGTGCAATTAATTGTTAACTAGTGAAGAGATTTTGATTATTAAATTATGTATCCTATAATTTTTAAATTGTCTTTGTCAGTGCTTTGAAATCTCTGCCTCTTATGTAGGGGAACTTGTGACCTCATTTATCACATTCCTCTCCCTATTAGCACATGCTATGAGAGGTACAAAAAAAGGCAAGCCTAAAAGGCAGGATCAGAGCACGAGTCACAGATTGGAGGACAAAGATATTTAGACTACTCTGATATTTTTTAAAAGAATGGTGTTAAATGAAGAACTACAAAAATAATAATAGGTCTAGGGTCAGGAACACTGCGATCCAATGACACCTTCAACAGTCATGGACAGTGCTTTAATTGCAGTATCTCTGAACCTTTCAGGATGAACGTGTCCTTCTGTCCCTGTCCTTTCATGCCCCTTCAAATGCCTCCTACACAGTCTTAAACCTAGTTGTTTTTACGTGTTTATCATTCTCTTTCAGAAAGATGCAAAAAAGAAAAGAAAAACACCAATTAAGTTTATCCAGGCCAAAACATTATTGCTCAGATGGTAATAATCCTAGCAAATTAATGTCAATACTGTACTGCCTATAGAGAATTTGAGTAGCAAACACTCCTATAGTTTTTGAAAAGAAAAAGCTTTAACTGCAGAAATGTTCCGTCCTTCTGACTGCATTTATCTTGCTGATTAGTGATAATGGAAAGCCTAGCAACAGTTTACCACAGAATATTGGAAGGCCCTCCAGGCAGGCAACAGCAGAAGCAAAACCTCCCCCCAAATACCATATGTATGTCTGCGTGTGAGTCGAGGGGCAGTATAGGGATATTGGGGGGGCAGCTTAATAGCTAAAGGCACTAAAATAAGTCTCTTAATGATAGGGTTAAAGCAGCATGGCATCTTTAAACTGGGCTGTTAGAAGAATTTGTTTATTCTTTCTTTGCAGTAACTTGCACAATGTTAGGAATCCTTTGAATATCTTATTTTTTTAATTTGTCAAAGACAGTGAGTTTATATGAATGTGTGGACTTTGATTTCTCTCTTTATTTCACATATTTGTCTGCATTATGTGTATATATAAAAGTGAGGGTGCAGATGAACAGGTTGCGAGTTAGGCAATAGTAATTTTTCTTCCATCTACTCTTCAGCATCTGTCTGTTTTATTAGAATCTATTGTAGTGAAAAGGCCAACCATCTAAGGGTGAAATTCTCTTCTATGCAGCAAGCCAACGCAAAGTCTGCACACTCTTAAAGTGCACGTCCTTCTTTGTCGTCATGTTTTCAGTTGATTCTGATTTGTGATGGCTTTTCCTTTGGTAATTCTGTAAATCTTGGTTGTTTTTTGTTTGTTTTTTATATCATTTATAGTATAGATATTGCTATACTGAATCAGACTGTGCTCCATCTAAACTAGTGTCTTGCCCCCCAAATAGCCAGCAGGAAGTGCTTTGCAAGAAGTGCGGGAAATGTCACATTAGGTAGACTTGAGTTATTCTGTCCTATGCTAAATTTTCCCTGAAGTCTTTATATTCAAAGGATATCTTAAATCCTGGAACAGAAGGTTAACATTGCTTAAAAGAATTGGCTGTCCTGCTATCCCCAAGTGAATTTGATCCTTCGTATTTCACTGTGTGTTAAGGTATAGCTCCAAATAAAGTTGTGAAAGGGTTGAATAGGGTGGGTGGTGCTTCTGAATATCCCTATTCTTACAGTTTTCCAAAAGGAAAGTAAATGTTGGAAATAACAAGGGATTCTTATTGAAGGCACTTCTGCAAATTTGCCTGTAAAATTATGCCTGTGCCACTGAGCAGAACATGCTATTTAGATTCCTGTAAAAAAAAAAAAAAATATTTCAAATTGGTTATGGTTGATACTTACACTGTCCAATATTCTGCCTTTTGGTGTTTCTATGGCAGGCAATGTAAAGATAAAGATGTAGTGTGCCAGAGGGCTAGCTCTGAAAGCGTATTCTTAGCGTGTTCTTAATGGCTGCCTGGCGCCCCAAAGATTAAACAGATGAAAAGCTGAAAAGTTGATTTTTATCACCTCCTTTCTACAGAAAGCTTCAGTTCCCTAATTCTTGTTCAGTGCATAGCTAGTGCAGGTTGTTTTCTTATTTATTGCCCAGTGTCTTAAAGAAATAACACATCCAGTCATGTCATAATTCTTGCTCAGCTCAGTCTCCAGCATTGCTCCTCAGTTGCTAGCAGTTCATACAGTATTTAGCAGCACGTTTTCCTTTGGGATTTAAGCTAACATGGTCATATTATGCCCACTCTCCATTATCTACATTTGATCCCTAAAAATGGAAGATTGATTTTAACTTCACCCTGCTGCTTTTAAATCCCTTAATAGTGTAGATGCTGGCTGCATCTGAGACCTCCTGCTCGACCCTCATCCTTTTGGGTATTCAGGCTATGACACCATTTTACTTGTAGGGAATCCATCATCACTCACATATTACTTTGGCAGGTGAATTGTGTTTTTTCTCTCTTTTCCCGACGGTGAAGAACTTTCTGCCTCTTAATTCTGTCTTTAGTCATGATACAAATAAGTGTTTTCTTCTGCCAGATGAACCAAAGCTGGTTTATCTGGAGTATTTTCCACCTTTACAGTCAAGAATATCTGTCTCATTTTAGGAAGATGGTTAACAGATTTTTAACTAGGATCTGTGTCAAAGCCTCTCTAAGTATTGTTTTCAGTATTCAATGTGTAGTGGGATTCTCATGGATGAGAAAAGAATAAGCTAAAGTTTTGTTAGTGAATCAGAACTTCAGATGCCTGAAACATTAACTAGGTGCCTGCCTAGATGGTGTCATGCTGTAATGGGTCTGATTTCTGTAGGTGTCAAACATCTGCTTTTTTGTCTGAAATTCATGAGTTCTGACCATGTATACCATCTCTAGAACATCACCCCATTCCTTAAGAAGACAAATTTTAAACTTCCTGTATAGTTGCACTGATCTGGTAGAACTTCATTTCTTCTCATGTTTCTCACGCTGCAAGTAATGAGAATGGATCAGGTACCTAATATCAGGCAGCTGAAATAAAAACATGGGTGTATATTTACCCTTAAGGCCTTTATGTTATTTTTACTATCATTGTTGAACTTCTGAACATCTAATAGTTTTGAAGTTACAAAACCTCAACTTGCCCTTCAGTCTTACATACTTTGTACTTCTTTTCTTTGGGTATCCAATTATACCTGCAAAATTAGGATCTTTATCTAGTAAAGCTAATTGTTGCATTCAACATCGATCAGTGAAAATAATGATGTGGGTACTGTTTGAGACCATATCTTCTCTCTCATTCTACAACCTCACAAGGTTATTGTGGAAATAAATTAATGTTTATGAAGCACTCAGATGCAGTAGTGATGAGCATCATAGAAAAAGCTTACAAGGAAGCTTATAATTCTGTGTTCAGAGCATGGTTTGCATAGAATGCAGTAAATAAGGCCTAGGGCCCCACATTAAACATTGAGGAGAAAACAAAATATCAAATAACTGTTCATTAAAGCAGCATTATCTATCACATGCAATGAATGAAGCAGGAATGTCACTGGATTTTTTTCTACTTTGCAGTGCTCAACTTTGCAATCTTAATGCTTTTCTTCTGCATTGTTCTGGACCTATGTGCTAACGAATGAAAGCAAAGTCAGAAAGATGGTGTCTTGCTGAAACCAGCATAATTCATTGATAGACATGTAGTTTTAGATTAATTCCATTCACGTTTCCCATTTAAACTAACAAAGTAACTAAAAGCAATGGTTGTTTCTTCACATTCAGACCAGGCAGCTTTCTGCTCCAGGCTACCAGGCAGATCACTGAAAGGCAAGTGCCAGGTCTTAGTTCTGGTTGTGACATGCCACTGACCCAAAGCAAACTAAAACTGCAAAAACAGGTTCTATTGAGGTGCCGACAACTCATACCAGGACTTCTGTGTGGCTTCAATGGAATCAAGAATTTTTGGTAACTGGGCTGTAGTGATTTTCTGTGAGACATGTAAATTGGAGTTTTATTTAAAGATTCATTACTTGGTTAAATGACAATAGATTTGAATAGAACGGTCTAAAGAAAAGGTCATAATATATTTTTTTTTTTCACATGGGCAATGTAAAAAATTATTTCCTGGCATGACTTTTGAGAACAACTAAACCAGTTCGAATGAATTGTTCCAGAAAGTCATCATGCAGCTGATATTATAGAAGTAACAGATTTGAAATCTTGTTTGCAGAATGGAATGTATGCTACTCTAAGGTTGGTTTGATTGTTTGCTTTTCCCTAAAGAAAAAATTTATTAAAAATACATCCTTTTATTCTATGTTAATCTTTGCAGTGATCTCTTCCAAAATGAATTTCCATTTATGCTGATCAATATTTTTCTAAATAATCTTAATATTTACATAGAGGCCACCATGACGATTAGCTACACCAACAGAGCAAGGTGAAGAAAAAGAAAATCTTCCCTGCCGCTCATGTTTTGGACGGATTACTTGAGGACTGCTTCTTGGTAATTCTTGCAGCCTGGCTACTGGAAAAGAAACAGTCACATAAGTTTCTCACTAGTGTTATGAGAGACTCAATAGCGTATACAACTTGTGTACAGTGACTGGATGTCCTTCCAAAACTACATCAAATTTATTTCATTATACTAGAAGACCAATGTCTGCTGTTCCCATTTCATTCTTATTATAAGCCAGGTGAGTAGGCTGAAGCCATTTTAGGGAAGCATGTAGCCCTTGTCATTTATGTTACCCTGGAAAGGGTTGACTAACAAATTGTGCAGCAAAGTCATAAAGGGATGGCACTCCTAAATACAAATGCTTTTTCAAATCACACCAATTTTTCACTGGTTAACTCATTTCATTATAGTGTTGTCACTCCTGACATCCACAGGTATAACTGAGTAAAACCAGGAGCCTATTTATTTCTACTGAATGTTTGTTTACCTACTTAATAGTCTGAAATAATGTTTATTACTAAAAGAGATTTTAGTCATGCTGAATTTCCACAGATAGCATGCACTAAGTTTGTGATCAAGGTGGAATGTAAAGTTCATGTTAATAATAAATACTAAATACTTGGTGAGTGGTGGAAAAAGGGAAGTATATAAATGCAGTTACTGTCATGTTTACTTTGTAATGCTGGACAGGTGTATGATCTATAAAGATGTAGATATCAAACAGTAGCAGATGTGGGTATAGATAATTATAGACACATTTTTTGACCTTTGTAACTGCAAAGTGGGGGGGGAAGGTATTCTGGTATAGATTGGAAAGGTCTAAATTAGACATTAAATATTTGACTGATTGGTCAAATATAAATTTAAATAACAGTGTACGCTTCAGGTGCATTGACATTTTTATGTCATATAGCTTTTCAAATACTGTATCCTTAAGCATACGCAAGGGTCTTGGAGAGACCTAGTATGGTGGCTGAAATGTCTTCAGCTAACATAGACAGTCATCAGTAAATTTCCACATCAGTGATATATATGCATCATGTGCCAAATGACTTCAAATGATATTAAGATAAGTGGGAAAGCATTTGTCCTATCCAAGGAAACATATTTGTCCTATCTTCTTTATTACTTTTAGGTGCTTCTTATAGAAGTATTCCTTGAGATCTTTGTATGGTGAAGAGGTTTGTTCTGACAGAAGATTTTCATACTGGATGACCTAGTATTTTCTGCTGACAGCTGTCTGGTGTTGACCACTGTAAGAGCAGAGTCCTTTAAGAATGTTTTCTCTCGACTTGCATACAAAAGGCTTTTTCAGAGCTGCACTTTGGGCTGCCAAGTCTGGACAGAATCACACAGCTAAAATGCTTGAGCAATATTTTTTTAAACACTGCAGAAAGTATGAAGTAATTTCCAGGGGGAAGAAGAAAATGTTCTGCAGGTATGTCCAGGGGCATTTTCTTACAGGAAGATGCTGTGGGAAAATTTATCATTTGGTGCGGTCTAGCATCTTCCAGAGACGGTATCAGTCTTTGTAAGCAAAGAATAAGTTATCCCTGGCAGAAATAAATTCATAATGTAAAAAGTTGGGAAAAAAGGTCCTTCAAAGGGAAAGAAATCCTTCTTCATCTCTGCTTCAGTTCAGACATTGATGAACTGATATTTTTCCTTTTTTGTGCCTTTGCCATGTAAGCTGCTCTTGAGAAGATATTTGTTATTTTTCTGGCACTATTTGGATCACCAAATACTTTCTGGATAGCAAACTTATATTATTCACACAGTAGTCTGCGATAGGCTGACATTCTTTCTATGAAAAAATTTACTGGAAGTGCAACTTAGTGTTTTTTCATCCTTTTAATTCTACCTTCTCCTCTTAAACCCATTCTACTTTCTCTTTTCTTTGTTTTTAAAGACAGAAACCAAGCAGATTTTCTTACTGTATGTGAACAGCTTTTCTAATCGTCAGGTTATACTCTGACAAGGTCCTTCAGGCATCAGTTTTAAATCTCCCATTAATGTTAACAGGAACTGTTTGTGCCTCAGTCTAAATGGATATATATATTGTATCTTTTTTTTTTCTGATGACGATGTATAAAATATCCCAAACCCAACTTAGTATATTTGGTTATGACTGTATTCCATGCTTGCAGACTCTCTAAAATGCAGCAATGCCAGGCTAATTTAGAAGAGTTGGTGTTGTCTACGTGTTGTTCCCATGTTATAGACAAAGAAAACTTAAAGCATGTAAACATTTGAAGAGTAACTCACACAATAAACAAACTAATGAAGAAAGACTCTTCTAGTCCTCTGACATTAAACTTTGAGCTTTGAGAAGGCAATAGTGTCCAATGCCTCCCAATGTTTTTTTTCAGGTAACATTATTAGAATTTCTGAGGGATAATTTGTAGAAATAAAAAGACTTCGAAGAAAATAGTTCAAAATAGTAAGGCTAATCTTTTTGTTTTCACCAGCCCTGCAGTTCAAACAGAATCAAAGATTAAATATCAAACTGATAGGATCTAAACAGTTTTAGAAACAATACTTTTGTGCTGAATTTTATTTTTTAAGATGTGTTGGGTAGTGATTTGTCAAATTCTATGGCAAACCAAGCTCATTCCCCTTTTTGTTCCTTAAGATCCAAATAAGTGCTGTTAATATGTTAATTTGCATACAGAATCAGAACACATGTTGGATGCCAAAAAAAAAAATGTTGCACTACGTAATCATATGAAAGAGGGTCTTAGTTTCACATGTCCCAATCCTGACGTAAAGAAAATCTCTCTAAAATGAGGAATGAGATAAAGCTTCATACGTTCTTCCCTAGTGTTTTGATGGAGATGACCAGTAAGGTTGCAATTGGAACTGGGATAACTGTTTGCTGGAATCACATTACCAAGGCCAGACAGCAGTTACAGACAGGTGACAAACCTTCATCATTCTAGAGGTGAGGAATGAATGTCTGTATGTAGTTTATAAAGAAATTTTAAAGGTCATATTGGTTTTAGGAGGAAAGTAACTGCAGTGGGACCAATCGCCAAAGTATTATTTGGGGTCTTGAAAAGATGGGCACTGAAAAGTAGTGTTTTAGTTCAATATAATAGTTGGACATACACTTGAAGTCATAATGAGGCAACTTAGAGTAACGTTTCAAGATTTTTGTTCAAATTCAAAACATATTTTTCAGAAATTTGTATTTCTCTTTAAACACAAATATGCTTGCCTGCTCCCTCACACATGCATGCCTTTCATATTTTTACTCAGGATGCTGTGTGAGCCATTCATTATTGACTTGTTCATTCTCTTTGAAAGAATATCTGCCCACACAGTTAAAAAACAATTCTCTGTAGGCTTCATCCTCTTCATGCAGAGTGTGTGGGTGAGGAGTATTTAACCCAGCTGTAAACTCAAGAAAATAACTGTCAATTCCCTCACTGCTCTGGACGCGTTCAGGAAAAGTATGAAAATTAAAAGGAAAATGGAGAGTTTCCAGCTTGAGAGGGACAATGGAATGTGATGAATTCCCAAGATTATTGGTGTGTTTGGGCTGTTTATGCTATCTTCCATCTGAAGCATGATTTGTTTCCATTTGGCTCAGACTTTGGCTGATCACATCACTCACTAACAACTATTGTAGCTGGACTCCAAGTTGTGTCAAGTTTTGGAAGACGGTATTGTTTTGGGAAATGGGCAAATAGCTTTCAGAACCCTTTGCACAGATTAAACTTCTGAAGGACAGCCCATGTATTCCTTGCAAACCCCACATTGCAAATAATGTAAAGCAAATTGTTAGCAGCATTTTGGTACAGGAGAATGTTTCTTCATGGTAGACATTCCTCTCTGGTTCATGCTGCTATTTCTTACAAGTCATTTCCTTTGCTTACAAGGGTAGCAGAACATAAGCTTACAGTCAATTGAGCTTGCCTCTTGTTTCCTGAAGAGATCCCACAAACATGTTTTCAAATCCTTGTTTTTGAGTCTTTGGCCATGAAGTTGCATTTGTTTGTCTAATATATGCCACTTTTTTTCCATCTAGTTTTACCATTTTTTTCTCCAGAATGAAATTCATTGTATTTCGTGTTTGCTATAAATACACAACTCAGCTGTATTTCTATCCTTTGTGTCAACATTAAAATTCCCTTGTTCTATGTTTAGCTTGAATAATTACCAAAACATTTGCAATTAGAACTCTAGGATATGACCTCACACTGATTTATTCAGTTGTTTCTTTCTGTATTTAATACATTTCAGATACTGAAAATACCAAATCTTTGTCCTTTTATTTTGATGTTTATCAGTAATGGAAACATTCCAAAACAATCAGCCAAATACCTATGCTTTGTTCATTTATTGCCTTCTCTGAAGATAAATTGACTGTACTCAACTCTCTTCAGCATTTTTCTTCACCTAGATATTATTGCCTTGTGCAGCCACCCCAAGGTGACTGTTATCACTTAATTAAATCCTTGCACGCTGGGAAGAAAAAACAACATTGTTCGTTCATAACCCCAAGGAGTTTTTTTTTTTTTTTCTTTAAGCCACTAAGCTTTTTCCCTGTTTTATTAACTTATTCCTGGCTACAACAAGACATACTTTGTTGATGAGCAAAAGGTTGTATTAGCTTTTTATTTTCTGGGTAAACTTATCTTTTCTCTGGGAAAAAAAAATGTGGGCATTACAACAAAGAAAAAAATGGGATCTCTCCAAACCCTGCAATTCTAGTAAAGGTCTGTGTAAACATCAAGCTAGTAAAGAGAAACAGGGGAGTAGCAGGAAGGAAATGAGAAAATAAAATGCAAACATAAAATTGGAACAAGACAAAAAAGTAAGATGACGTGTATATACACAGAAAAACTACTGCAGTGCTAAGGGAAAATTGGCATAAGAAACAGCGTTTTTGAAGAGAAAAATATATCAGGGCTCTTTATGTTACTGTCTAGGGCAGCATCTTTTTATTAGCCTCTTGGTTAATGTCCTCTCTCTGTTTATTGATTTTAGACTACACAACACTGTGCTCTTGCTTTTACCTTTGCACATTTTTTCCACAGTGCACAAACCTACTTGAAAACTGTAAGAGGAAATACTGTAGATGAGCCATTCGTTGAATATGTGAGACCTGTGATTTGCTTTTATGTTGTTTTAAACACAGTACTCCATATGAGAAAGTTCACTTGAACCAGTGAGTTGCCAGAATATGTCCAATGATTTAGCTGCCTTTTAGCTCATTTCTAGTCCATTAAATGAAGGACCAGAAAATAGGTTTATCTACTCTAAAATTTGGGCTCAAGCAACCATATGTATTTGTTCATGATGCTAAATCATTTTGCCACCTGCTGTGTTCAACAAGCATTTAGAAATAGTAAATGCTATTTAAAGCTGTAATATTTGCAAGAGCAGTTTATGCTGTGGTATCATTTGTATGAAAAGTGTAACATTTTAGTGTGTGATAGGACACAGCTTTTAAGTAGTTGGGTAATTGTGATTTTTGAAATATTACTACTTGTGACATATAGACTATAATTATTGTAGGTCATAGACAGTAGTATATATTTGTATGTGAACCACAAAATATTGCTGGATTTGTACAGATTTGCTCCAAATCCAGCATGACTGTTGTATGTACCAGTAGATAGACTCTAGAATTTCCTTGTTCATGATAAACTTTCAGCTTAAATTGTGATTTGTTTTCTCTGTGCATTTGCATTCTTGTCAGCAGCTTTCTGAATCAAATCATTAATTTAACATTTATACAGCTTAAATTTCTCCCTTTCTTAGCAATAACAAAAATCTTTTGGTATAGCTCCAGCAACTTGAGGAATGCTTTCCAGTCTGTGAGCAATGGATTTGACACCCACAGGGATTTTAACCCATACTCTATGTTTTTGTCTAATCTATTTTACCTTTGAGGCCTGTATACTATCTCCAGATCAATCTGCCCATCTTAACGAACATATCACAAAGGTATCTGAAGTACCTTTTATTTGGAATAAAGGCAATAGCAAATGTATCAGTTATTGGGATTTTATGTTTGGTTTGGTTTCAAATAACTCTTACAGAGCAGTACAGGAAACAATAATTCTGTTCTGGTGTTAAAAAGCTGAGATTCTTCAGAACGAAGTCTGGCATCAGTAAGAGCTTTAGGAGTGGGCAATGAACAGAATTTGATATTTAAATTTGTTACTGTAGGCTCACTAAATAGCAAATAGCTGCGGTAAATGCATCCTTTCTCTTTTCCAAAACTGTTTTTATCATTTTTTTTTCCTTTTTTTGTGTGTTCCTAACTGGAAATTCTAGGTCTCCATTTGCATTACTATAGATGACTTTTCATAAATGATTTTAACAATAGCTTTTGATATCGGTGGGGGGCATAGTGGCTTCATTGCAGGATTAGGAAACAGCACAGGTAGCTCATGAGGGAGAATTTTATTCCAAGAGTGTATAGCTAGAAAATATGGCAAGATAAAATGTTGTGTAAAACAAGGATGCTTTAAAGTTTCATGCAACATGAATGTCCACCTTTTAGGGTCAAAAAGTCTTTTGAATTTCCAAGTGTTCCTCTATGTTTATCTTCTGTTAAAAACGTAATTGGGGAATTGAAACAGCTTGTCTTAAGTGCAATTGGAAATCCGCTCTAGGAAGTTGAATTGTAATCCCGCTAAGGATAGTACTAGGCTGAAAAACTGTTTAGATTCAAAACCTTAACTCAGAACTCAGACGGTCCTCTCAGATGTGGAAAACATTTGGTTGTATTTCTGCTGCAGTTATTCTGTGTGTGTGTGTGCTTCTGCACTTTCCCATCTGGTTTCAAGCCAGAATCAGGGAAGGGCTGATAAAACAACATTTCTTTTTCACTATAGTGACTGAAAACAGATTGAAGAAATTCAGATAAATGTCGGAACTCATTTAAGCATGACCACTTAAATTTATTTATTTTAAGTTAGAAGGGTTGCTGCCAATTAAAATGGCAAATTTACATGCAGAAGTCTATCTATGCTGCTTGCTCTGTTGTGCGTCATGCAGCATACTCATTTGGGCAAAGTAACAGAACAGAACCTGAACTAGAAAGGCATTCACACGGCAGCATAAAAAGCACTGACAGCATTTAGTTGCCTGTGTGATTTTGGCTCAAGGTAGGTTTCCAGTGATTTGAGGAGAGGAAAGGCAAATGGAGAAAAAAAATAAGCTACTGAGAGAGGTAACAGAAATTTTGAGGAAATTCTGTGGATTTTTTTATTTGTTTGTTTTTCAAAAATGTTGAAGTTAACTTGTACAAGAAGTTCCCACACTGATAATCCACAAGTAGGATTTGAAAGTAAACTGCACGAGGGAGAAGAGATGTTGTCAAAATGCAGCATTACAGGACCTTCAGGTAGCAGGAACAGGAATTTAATGCTGTACAGTAACGATGCCAAGATAACTGAAGACAACTGCATGAGATTTAGAGAACCAAACAAATACGTAAGGTATTTCTTATGGTCTAAAGAAATACATCGCTTAAGGCAGGAGACAATAGCAGATATGTGATGTTTTAGTCGAGCAGAAAGAAGGAAAATATCACAGTGGCAGCAGGGAAAGCTAGGATGTTATACTCGCACTGTGTGTTTAAAACATCATAGTTAGAAGAAATTAGAAGTGTTTGCTTAGTTTACTTTGGGTGGTTCTGAATAAAAAGAAATTAATGCTAACATTTGGCAAGAGTAGAGGAGTTTTCTTTCATCAGTTCCATAGATGAAGGCAATTTTACCTACCACAGTTGTCTTAGGGACAGACTTTAACCTTCAGGTTTGTTACAAATTGGAGTGAAACCAATAGTAACAGTGCGGAGCAATCATGTCAGTTCCTACTCAGGACAAGGGATACAACATATGGATTGTTGACACGTGCAATAAATAGCATAGGGATGGTGTTGTCAAGACTTATTTGGGGCTCTTTAGGCAATGTGGTGAGTGGATTATTGACAAAACAGACAGCTCCTGTACTCTGTAGTGTCAAGGAAATTTTGAGCACCCTGTGATGACCAAGTTATTGATACTTTAAGCTGCAGCTCTTCCAGGGGCCCCCTTAAGGGCATATCATGACACTTTAGGGCTGCGCTCTAAAACCGTGTGGTAAAAATATGGGGGAATTTTTTCACATGGTTACTGTGAAACTGCCTTTCTAAAAAGAGAAAAGATGATCTTGGTTGATACCTTGTATTTCTGGCTTTTGCTGGTGGTATATGGACAAATCATAACTCAGTCACCCCTCCCCACCCCAGAAAACAGAGTTTTATTATGGAAATACAAACAGATCCTTAATTATCACAGCAGTCAGAGGTGCCACTGTAATATATTAACTTGTATGTATAAAAGAATGTAAACCTTCTTCATTGAAAGAGCTGCTCTGTGCCGTTGATATGCTTGAATTTATGCAATGAACTGGTAAACAGCAAAATCCATACTTATCTTTATCTACACAGACACTTTCCCACTTTCGTATGACATACCCTTCTGGAGTGATACAGTCTAACCTCAAAACACTTGAAGGAAATACTGCAATCCAGCTTAGACATATTGACTTTACCGTGTAGAATGCAGATGTAGTGGACAGTTTTTGAAACACTTCTATTATTAATGAAGTCTCTAACTGGTTTCAAGAAATTGTTTTTCTGTTAGTTCCGCATATTCGCTGTACTCCCATGTTCCTTGCTCTTAACTCCACAGCTGAGTAAATGGAAACCAGCTCTTCCATGGGTACCAGGATAGCACAAGAGAATTTTCAGTAGACTTCCATCTTGTCTTCTATGGACTTTTGTGTCTAAGGCAGTGTAAGCTGGCTGAGGCTTTTTCAGTGCTCAGCCTGTTTTAAGGTCTCTCTGCTATGTAAATGATGTGGTATCTAGTACTATAGAAACTCATAGTCCAGCTTTTACTACTGCAAAGGCTACTGGAGGGTCTTTTCAGCATTATCAGTCTTTTTTCAGTGAACTTTGAAGAATTTTGCCAAGACTTCCACCTGCTGTCAAATCTAGCAAAAACTATCCATGGATTAGAATGATGTTAGTAGGAAGTCAGACAGACATGTAGGGCAGAGGAAACTATGTTCAAAGTTGGAAGAACCACTTCACCAGCCAGACCTCAAAGGGAGATTGGTAGATTTTTTAATGTCTATCTAAATCTCAGTTTTAGTAACTGGAATGTTTTGTTCATGGCAGTCCAGATTCCTTTTATTTTGAGGGTCGCAGGACTATGGAATCAATAGTAACAGTCCTGGAGGGATTTATGTGCTGGTCTTGACTCAGCAAACAGCTGCTTTAACTTAGTCCAGCTGTAGATGGATCCTAGAAGTCTTCAAAGTGGACATCTATGGAACTGCTACACAGTTCCATAAATGGAGGAAAGAATTGGTATAGAAAATGGATCTCCTGCATTGTTACTAGGATTAACGACAGCTGGAGGAATTCTCAGCTGATTAGGACCAGGTTCTGCCTTCTTTGTATTACAACATGGGATAAGAGGCTGAAGATAAGAACACGGAGTTTTATTTATTTTTCCATGTATCTTTAAGGGGTTAGTTAGAAATGGTGCTGGATTGAATGGACTTTGTATTTGTTCTTAATATCCTGTGATCTTATTATTTCTATATTCTGTTGTCTATAAAGTATTCTAAAGTCTATAAAGTATTCTCAATATGTTCTTATTTCAAGAAGAGTATAAATCAGTATGATAGGCTAGGTAAAGGACTCAACTCAATTTCTCATTCAGATCTATTTTGGTTATCTGTATTGCCATCTAATAGATTAAAGATGCTAAACATAAGCCCCTCATCCTGTTTTTCCCTGAGCACAGTCTCTCCGCTGCTTCATATATATGAAACTGTGTGATGCAAGTGAGAACACGTACTCAATTCTGGGCTGGAGGGCTATTTCTAGCAAGCCAATTGTCAGGATCAATCACCAGAGCATCTGAGCACCCACTGAGTGCCGGTGTTATTTTAAGAGTACAATTAACTCTATATCACAAATTCTTCCCTATAATTTCTTTTTTTCACCTACTTTTTTTTAGGCAATAAACACTTGGACAGCTTTATCTGTTAACTTTCACATAGTATCCGATAGTGTAGATTAAAAGAAAAGCTTATCAAACAGGCAGGTATGTAGTGAATATGAGTGATCTGGAATGGACCTTACCTAAGCTGAAATACTCATACATAACACAAAAGGGCTTTAATCTTGTTACTTTGGAAACAGTGTCGTCATAATAATACTTGCAGCTCCCACAGTCAGTTGTGCTTGTATAGGCACTTATATCAGCACTACATTCCATTCAGTTCAGATTCCCACAGTCACTTGCCCTGTGATCAGTCTGAGATGCAGATCTGGGGTTTTAGCCCTCGCCCTACCAACACCCGCTATTTATCATATCTCCGTCTACTCAGTCAATTCACTGTCTTGATTTTGGCACTCGTGGAAGTAAATATGCAAGTGCTTACAGTATCAAGTCCTTAGGGCAGCACCTCTTGGTGCAGAAGTGCATATATGATTGTAATACTTGCACCAACAAAGGACAGAAATAACTTGATATTCAGATTCTATGTATTCAAAGCAAAGCCAGTCCACAGCCAGATATACATTTAACTCTGACCTGAAACAATCACATTCTCAGGGTAAGAGATATATAACATAATCTCTGTATGAAAATTCTTATCCTAAATAGTACAGTTTGATTGTATTAGATGGTATGCAGTTATTGGCATTACAGTCTACTGTCCAAACAGTCTGGAAGCAAAACTGTGAATCCTATATAATTGAAGGGTAGGAGCTCATCGGGAACTGGCATCATAAAGATGAAAGGTCAGTGCTTTAATATACAACTCCCACAAAATTGAATTTTAATTAAGTGTAACAGTGTTGAATTCCTCCCTCAGGAGTCCTTTTTCTTCCTTTTCTTTACACTAATATATATATCGCTTCTATCAGAAAAGAGAATAGCAAAGAGAAGATAAATATTCTGCCTAGTAAGATTTTAACTTCAGATGTTTTTAACAGTGGTTAGTATAGCATATACTAGTGTAAATCAGTATTTTTGTTCAGTAATGAATCATTTATGCAAAAGAATGGAAAATGAACAGTAGCATTTGCCAATGAGAACAGCAGTTTTTTGTCTTTTTATTTTGTACTAGTAGACCCCAGCAATTGGTGGTTTAAATGCTGTGTGGAAAATTTAATTCTGTACACAGCTTACCTTTCTTAGTTGCCTTTCACACATCTCTTCAAACAGCTCAGGCTGAAATTGCTCACACTGAATAGTACAGGTTATTCAGACTGTTAAGTAGTTCAGTTTTCAGATTGAAAAATTCAGGTTGAAATCAGTCAGATTGTAAACCACAGGCTGGAAGCTGCTGAGGGAATGCACAGTTTATCGAACATCTTCTTGCAATAAAACTTCTGTAAAACTATTTTCATCACATCTAAAAGATTACTTATGATCTCCCACCTGTTCCAAAAGAATCAAAGAGTAAACTCCTACTTCCTATCTCTTGCTAGTGGGTACTACTCACCTTCTAAAATATTTTACTCAAGAGAGGTTGCCTACTTCCCAGCACTGGGGTGAAAAACAATTCAAGCAGATTCAAGAATTGTAGCAGATCATCAGACTGTTAAAATCTTAATGCCATGGAAGCCTAGCATGTAAGTCAAAATTACCTACTCCACCAACTGACTTTGGTTATGCCAGCACTCTACTGTGTAAGGCATCGGACCACTTCCTACAAATTGTTTAAATCTCTCATAGTACATCAGCGTCTCTACATGAAAACCTGCACGAAGAATTTCAGCAGTTTATCTCAGTAATTTAGATTAGTTAATCAAATAGAAGCATAATAATGAGCAGAGACATAGAGGATATAGCAAAACAGTGCCACAACTTGACCAAAAAATTTCAAGGAGATAATTAAAGATCATCTGGCTTCTGTTATTTAACTTAATTTTGTTGTTCTTATCTGCATTTTGGCTTTGATATGGTTCTCTGCATGTTATATGAAAGGTTTGGCCAAAAAAATTATCCTCTGATAAACTGGGTGTAGAATAAATCCAAGCTCTCTGTCCTGGATTTGTATTTTATTATTATTATTATTATTTTCACATTAGTGAGCCTCTCTATTTCTTTCTGGTAATAGCATTACAATATAACCTAAGGACATTTTTTCCCCCTACTGTGATACCAACTTTTCAGCAAGTCTAAATCTCTCATGGTGCAGTTTTGTCTGTACAGTCAGGTTGGCTTGGGACTTTGCAGCAATATAGAGTGCCCTTATAGAAAAAAAAAAAAAAAATACTGTCAACAAGGCAGAGATCCCTTAAAGTCATTTATTGCTTTTGCATATAAAAATTGTCAAACTCTTGATCTTTTTTTTTTTTTCCTTGAACTAGCATAACTCTGAGATTTGTAATCTTCCTGTGACTCTCAGGCTCATCTCTGATATTTGTCAATCTATTATCAGGGAATACACCTGGGAGTACACCTTAAGAACCTAGCTGCCAGCTTTCAAACATTATTCTTGCCTCTAAACTTTTCTCCTCTATACTTTCCATTTGCAGTCATTCTGGTCTGGAACAAAATCTATTTATTTATTTTAATAAAGTAGTAAATCTGCACCTACCAGTTTTTTCTGCTTTGGTTACATAAACACAGTTATTCTGCAAGTCTGGTGAAAGATGCATCAAGGGAATCAGTAAGTTTACTCCTTTGTTTCTTGGCTTTGATCTATAAAACAGATCTTATTATTGACACGTTTATTTTTGGCACTTCCTTGTTGTCATAAATTGCATCCTGACCACATGAGCAAAGAGCACAAAGATGACCAATTAGAAAGCTGGCATCAAAGTCATTCCAACCATATCCTTTAAGCTCATACTCTTGCATAATCTTTTTTCCTGCAGTTGTTTTATTGCCAAATAAACATTGCTTTCTTGCCAAATATGTGTCATTGATTCACAAGGAGTCTATGGTCATATAACCATAGGACCATTATGGTGGACTGTAATTAAAAAATGGCAGTGGTATGAGAGATGAAAACAGAATTTTCTGTTTGTTGGGATTTTAATGGTATAGTAAAAAGTTTGTAGCCCAAGGAACACTGCAGTAAACCCTATGCCTTTTTATTTTGTTCAGGCCTTGTTCTTGTTGTTCTTTGCAAGGTATTAATAAGACTTAAGAGGAGGAATAAAGCTTTTAGAAATTTTTGTAAGTCAGTAGATGATCAAACTTCAGTCATCCATTTTTATTGGCGTATCAAGTACATCACATGTAAAATTGCATTTCCAAGAATAATACTCTAGTTGTCTCACAGTACTTATTTGTGAAAGCCCAAGGTCAGATTTTCCCCCTAAGTAGTTATGCTTTTGTATGTTGGTGTTGCAGGAGGATATTACTCTGATGTCTTAAGAGTGAGAGCGCACAGGATGGGCACTGAAGCATTGAATCCGATTTCTGTTAACCACTGTTCGTGCCGTTTGTTTCATTTGAGACCCCTGCCCAAGAATGGCTGCCATTTTGAAATGAAACTTATGGTTTTGTTGTTGACCTTAAGCCATGCTATAAAACAATAAATACATTATGTAACGATATGTTTATTGCAAGACAGGGACTATTTGCTTTAGTAAGTGTCAGTTGCATCTAATACTGCCTCTCATTTAAGAAAGAGTAAAATATTTTTGCTGTTGTTGAACATTGTATGTTTAATTGGTGACAGGCTTTGTCCTCAAATTAATGCCTAGCTCCAGTTATAATATCATTATGTCATAACAGTGAAAAATTCTAATTAAGATGATCTGTTTGACAGGAAAAAGTTTAGTGTATCAATTAATCTATTTTATCAGGGGGAGTACTCCCTACCTCAGCCCCTATCTCCTGATCAGAGCCTGAGTTATGAGAAAAACATCACAGATGCATGCTGCATTGGACAAAGAACACATGCATGCATTTAAATCATGTATATCTTACTTTTTACTGATGTAATTGTGAAATATGTTCTTTTTGCATTCATAATTAGGGGGTGGAACAGATGGTGAAGGCTTAGTTTAAAATAATCTGTCATTAAAATAACCTAGCCTACTGGTAATTCTTCACTCTAACTGGAGTTTAGGTCAGGGTAACAGGGTTTTTTGCAGTGTTGGAATACACTAGAAGGAATTAGGGACTTCATGGATAGTATGAAATATGAGGATATTCTCCAGAAGGACGCTGTAGTAAGACCTCAGTGAATTAAATTTGTCTGTAGTGGGAATATGCAAAAATAGCAGGGACAAAATTCCTCTGACAAATATAAATTCATTTAGTGCAATGCATTATACATTAGCACATATTCGGTCAAAGTGGTACAGTGCGTTTCATATCCTGAAAGGAAATAACCTCACTATTCTACAACTACCATAAGAGACATTTAGTATTTTGGGTTAAAATCCAGTGCTTTACATTTTCATATTATTCTGATGTCAGAGGACATAAATTATAATTATTGGCATTATTATTCGGAGATGCTGTAGGTAGTGACTTTTACATCTGAGTCTCACTTCCTTCATGTCTACCACATTGACTTGCTGGTATGTGACAAAGGAAATCTTATATCAGTCCTGTCTCTCTAGTTTAGAACAGTTTTCAGGAATAAGAAAACCAGCTCAATAAATCAGATACTTGCATGTCTTTAAAGCATTTATTTTAGTGTTTCCTTTAAGATTTCATTCTCTACCAGCTTTGAAAGAAAGCATATAGATTTCAGCATGGTATTATGATAAATCTTCTCAAGGAGGGGCGAGCATTAACATTTGTGTCGGTTCTTTTTCATCTTAATCCAACCTTGGTTAATAATCAGAAAATTCTACATAGTGGGTAAGAAGATGTAATTAACCCTTTGACCCCAGAATCTTAATTGGCACCTGTTGAAAACAGTGGGGCAGTTTAAAAAAAAATAAAAATTAAAAGTAACCTGTGGTGATTGAAACAGCATAATATATAATGGTTTTCTGAAATCAGAAGTACTGGGGAGCTTCAGCTTTAA
Organism: Anser anser; assembly: GCF_964211835.1. NCBI lineage: Eukaryota > Metazoa > Chordata > Aves > Anseriformes > Anatidae > Anser > Anser anser. Next base: position 21,563,934 of record NC_139725.1, on the reverse strand, counting down.
TCACATTTTGCATATAACCAGTAAGAGTAGGTTTAAAGAAGAAGTTGCCAGTCTTCCTTAAATTGAATTGTGCCTAAAATTGACAGGTGGGGTCACCCTTACCATTTTTAAGGTACCACACTAGATGGAATAGCACTAAGTTTATGAAAATCAACCTCATTTTTAAAAATAAAAACAAAATGAATTCAATAATACTTTCCTAACAGAAGATGCTATACCTTGATATTCTCTTCCAATGAAAACCGGCTATGTAATGAATACCAGTTGCCTTTTCAGAACTTATTTCTATTCAACTATTTCTATTGTTGATGATAACTTCAGAGCTGTGGAACAGAACAGTAAAACTGTTCAGAAATTCCAGCAGGAAATGATAATATGGTGCTCAGTTTAAAAGAGGGGCTTAAAAGCTGACTAAACCCAGTACACTTCTCACATTTGTTGTCTTCTTAGCTATACAAATGTAGTATGAATAATGCTTCCAAAGATTTTTCATTAAAACAAAATTGTTTGTAAATAGGTAGTGTACAATGATATTATATACTCTTTTTCAGTATATAATATAACCTTTGTTATGTTGTCTGCCACCTTTCTCTGAAGTCTGTTGCTCTCTTGGCATGCACAAAGGACATACGCTTTATGAAAAATTGAAAAATTTCAACACGCATTACTTAAATAATAAATATTCATAAATAATACCTATGAATAACGAATGAGACAGTCCTTCAGAACTGCTGTTTGACCTGTATAAGGAACAACAACATTGTCACAAAAGTGGTCCATCTCAGCCCTTTCATACTGGCAGGAGGAACTGCCTTGCTTTGGACAGTGGCCATTTCTTCACCATTTTTTATGTTCATTTTTCTTTTGTATGAGGACTTGAGTTTAGTACTTCTAATGTCTTTGCATTTGGGGCATGGAAATAGTTAGCTGTTCCATTAGCTATCAATCAGTGACTTTTTCAAAATATAATTAAATAATCTGTCAAATTGTCTCTATTGAAAAAAATGCTGAATTATGTCAGTATTTGTACTCAAACATAACTTCAGGGAGCAAGGAAAGGAAATGGAGGAAGAAGGCAGGACCACCACATAGTAGCCTCAGTTGGCTTAATGAAGTGATTTTATGATGTGGGAAATGACTAGTCATGCATGAAGCCAAAGGAGTAGCGGGTATGCTCACTCTCCCTGCCAATCTATCAGTGATGCCTTCTTTGTACCTCACTTGTGAAACTAGGAGGTGAGTAAGGAATAGTCTCCCAGAAGGAAGCAGATGAACAGGATAAAGAATAAAAACTGTTTAATGAAGGGAAAGATTTGGAGTAGATGAAATGGAAAAATAAGAAGGGAATGATGTTGCTTAACGCTTCTGACTTTAAGACTCTCCCCATTTGCTGGTGACTTTGCAAATTTAAGCTAGGAAAGTTGTAATTTCTTTTTGCTCTTGTGTAGACCTGAGATTAATTTATTTATATTGTTTCCAGCAAAACTGGTTTTCGACAGTTCCAGGACAACAGTGAGGAAAACAATTATGCCATATCAGTGTTAAAAGCTTTGTACGAACTTGTTTCATTAGGAAGACTGAGCTTCTAAATAAGATGGTGCTTACTGAAAAAAGAAGCGTGACAGCCATTATTGACTTGGAGAATTATTTTTTGCTGTTCTCACAAAACTCTATGCCAGATAATTACACAGTAATATAGTGTACTAAACAGAACAGATCATAAATGTGCTGCAACTGTATGGACCCTTTTTCCAGTAAAGGAGCAAGGGGACCACGCAAACTAAAAGCCTAGATACGTAAAAAAAAAAAAAAAAAAAAAAAAGACAAGGAAAATTTTTTTTATATGATACACAAAAATCGATGAAATTTCTTTCTTTGGGATATTAATGAGCCAACAAGATAATGTGATTCCAAAAAAACAGTCTTTAGCACATTAGTTATAAAAGTAATTACAGGGAATATCACCTGTCATAGCCATGCCAACTTGTAACAACCTGAGATTAGAAAGAAACTTCTGGTAGGCTTGTCATTACCTACATAGCCAGTATTGGTACTTCAAATCCCTATTTTGAATCATCTAGTTGCACACTGACAGATCCAGGAAGACCAGCCACCGCTGATAGGCCATTAGTCTGATTCAGTACAGCAATTTATTGTTGCTCTTGGAGAATGGCATTCTAGTAAGGACATATATAGGTGGCCAGGGAATCAGTGTGACGGTCTTCTAACAGAGAATTAAACCAATTTCCTCAAAGGAACATGGGACAGAGTATTAGGAAAACTTAAACCAAGACCTTTAAAGATTTACTCTTCTGGTCTTTCTGTGACAAGGAAAGTGGGTAGCAGCAGCAGAAATGATACATAGCTGGGGAGATCAAAGGTTTTGATTGTCCTTGTATAGATCTAAGTTCGAACTTCACTGCTCCAAATTTTCCACCTGTTATTGATGTTAAAATTCAAGGAACTGATGTTAATCATTTGAAAAGAAATGATGATGATTTATAAGAGGCCATAAATGGCTTGCATAATATAAATGTTTTTATATGAAGGAAATCTATGCAGATTTACATTTTTATTAATTCATAAATATAAATTAGAGTCTTTTTTTAATGCAGTAAGAGTTTATATTCCAATATGTGGTATATTCGTTTTAGAAAACACATTTGAACTAATTTCACCACCTACTATATCAGAAAAGGGAGAACACTTCCCAAAGACAATTTCTGACCAGCAATTTGTTAGAAATTAATCAAGGAGCAGAAAAATCAATAAAATTAAAAAGCCTAAAAAATCACTGTTCTGTACGTGAAAAGGAATGAAAAAATTACATGACTTTGTTGTCACATTTTTCTTCAAATTTGTGTGCCTCTGTGACTTTTTTTTTTTTTTTCCAAAATCATGTTGGTCTCTCAAATGGTACAGTTATATTTTTGCTCTACCTTTATGCCAAAGGAATGTTTTGAATGGGATGTTTTGGAGTTGTTTCTTGCTCATCTTAACGTTTGGGGAGTTTCTTATTCCCTGAGCTATTTTAGCATTTGCAGTTTCTATGATTTTGTGATTTTACTTTTTCAATAATATTTCAAATAATTTTTTTTTTTTTGCTAATAATCAGACTCATAAAAAGCATAAAACATATATAAAAGACAGTTTCTTCCTATTGAAGATTTGCTTATGTTCCTAGAGGTATATTTTCATCTTGATGTGCAGTGATTTACTCCACATGTCGGTTTGGAATATAGTCCTTTGTTTATTAACTGCAGTCATGTTTCAAAAGGTATGCATTAATCTGTGCAGTCATATTTGGATTTTTGCAGTTGCAATGGAAACTGCATGCAAAGACCTGAACCTGTCAAAATAAAATCTGATCTAGAGTTTTACACCAAAGAGATGAAATTCGTAACATTTCTGTAGACCTAAGCTGTAAACATATTTGACAGTAATCTGCTGATTGGCTTTGTTTGTTGTCTCACAAAAGGAAAATGGTGTGTGTGTGTGTGTGTAATCCTCAATTCATTAACAAATTATTGAAGTCCATAGTGATTTGAATTATGGTAGAATTTTATTTTCTCTTTTTCAGTTTTTGTAAGTGAAAATTTTCTGCTTTGATTTGGGGGGGGGGGGGGATCTTCTTACATACCGTTTGATTGGAAGATTATTTGTTTCTCTTATTTATTTCTTTGTGTTAAAAAAAATAATAATAATAAAATAAAATTGAAGAACACTTTATTTTTCCATATTCCTTCTATATGCAAATGAGATAATTTTATATAGTATATGGCAGATGTAAGCATGACAGTAAGTCCTTGAACTTTGGAGTATAATCAGATATTGATTTTTAATATGTAAATTCTATAAAGGAATTCTTAATGATTCAAATCAAAAACACAGGAATCTGAATATTTTGCTCAATTTGTTCTGTGATGCCTTTGTTTGAATCCATTTCTGTCTGGAATTTGGAATTTTAATTATCTATTCACTTTTCTTTTCTGCAGTCCCTGGATGGATTTGTATTTGCACTAAATCAAGAAGGAAAATTTTTGTACATTTCAGAAACTGTCTCCATCTATTTAGGCCTGTCCCAAGTAAGTACATGCTTTCAATTCTAAAGTATACTTGTGTGTGATGTGTTCTTCTGTTTATCATTCTAAGAGAAATAATAGCCTGGTTTCTGTATTTTGCATGGATTATTGAATTAGTTTTTTTTCAAATTGCATCTGGTTCATTCTGAGATGTAATTGAAAAACTTGTCTATCAGTATTGGACGTTCAGATAAGATAAACTTGTGCCTGAAAACTTTTTTGCCATGAAGGATCATTATTAATTTATTGAGAACAAATGAAGTTTCTTTTCTCAGTTTTTGAACTTTAAACCTCTGTACCTGATAGGAAAGGGACACACTAATAGTACTTCCCTTGTGTCCTATTACTGGATGTTTATGGAGTACCCTGCATTATCCAGGGAGCTGACACAATGACAGGGAGTCATTTGGAGTCAAGAAATGCTGAAAGAGACCATTAAAATGTCTTGCAGGGAGGGTTCGAACAAGGACACATTTTGCCACTTCCACAAATGTTCACTAATACAAAAAAAAAATTATATATATAGTAGTTGTTTTTTTATGTTATTGTTGACAACTGCTTTTCAAAGATTAAAAGGTGAGACAAAAATGGAGGGAAATTTGCTTGTTGATGCTTATTCCTAAACCTGCTGCATCACACATCTTTAGGTGGAATAGCTTCGCTCTACTTGGGCTTAGAAATGCAGCAGAAACATTTTGCATGATGATTTTCAGGGTAAGATATCTACTTCTATTGCAGATACCCAGAGGAGAAAAAGTAAATCTGATATAATATTTATTTCAGCTCCTTTAAATTGGTACCCATACTGCTATGATGAGGCAACTATTATCACTGGTAACTGTTAGTTTTGCTGTGCCTCAACAATAAAAAAATGGGAAATTTTAACTTTTGTTGAAGAAAAGGACTAATTTTAAATATTATCTGGTGAGAATCAGAATAGAGGTTCATTAACTCCTCAAAGAAAGTGCAAGCAATTGGCTAAAATAAGTTCAGTAATTGTTATTTTGTGCTGGCTCTAGCAAGCCAAATAATAGAAATGGAAACAGAGCTTTTTTTAACTCATATCCATATTCTTGTCTCTCATTAAAGTCCCTCGTTTTGTAATAGACTTTAATCCCTGCCTTAATCTGTTTGGGAGTTGGTATCAGGAATCTCGGATTTTGAAATCGGTGTGCTACCATGTTGCTAATACAGTAAAGAATCAGAACTTTAATGTTTATTATTGTCTTATGCTCATATTAATCTGTTTTATGCATAGTACCCAACAAAGTTTAATAAGCCAGTAAAGAAGAAGGATGGATAATTAGTTTAAGCAGGTAAATGCTAATTAGGAAACTCCTGAAAGGCATCCATTATACACTAGCTTAAAACAAATTTTACAGCCCTGGTTAGTGGTGTAATCCAAATTCTGTCAAGGCAACTGCATTTTCTGTAATTGAGATGTGTATGTTTGCTTTGCATAACAGATGGCTCTGTATGCTTAGACTGATAGCTAGGAAAATAATAATTGCATTATTCTGGCCAAAAGAATATTAGCTCTTGGGTTTTGGCCATTTCAGTCAGTCCTCCTGCCAGCACAGCATATGCACATATATGGATTGGATTTTCAAGGAAATTGATGCATCTGGAATAGTGTGGCCATCTGAAATATCATCTGTTCAAGAAAAATTTGGCTTTAACCCTATGCTAGTCTCTTGTTAAAAGCATTTTCTGCCAGTGCCTTTTTAACTATAGGACTCAGTAAATCTTTCCTTACTCTGAACTTATATCATATTGGTGAGGCTTTACACTTCATCTTGATCCCCATATACATTTCAAGCAAGGGTTCAGATAAATTAAGAAATTTTCTTTGCATGTTAGAGTATTTGATATATCAGTATAAATGTTTCCTTGCATTCACTGCTGAGGGTATTGATGGAAAAACTACAAAAAAATCAGAATCAGGACTGTGGATTTTAATACAATAGGTTCTATCTACTGAGATCCACTAAAATATCTGTAATTTTCATTGCTTTTCTCTTCTGTCTTTATGGAGATACTTTGTATTTCTCAGACCTATTGTGTTTATATTTTTTATGTATTGTTTGGTTGGCATATTGTTGTATAGCTAGGTCTCCAGCAATGATGAAAGGAATGCTGTAGCTACTTGACTCTAAATCACTATTCAAAGTCATTTTTCTTGAAAAAAAAAATTAGCAAGAATATCCTTAAAAGTATTCCTCAGATGGTACTTTGAAATGCTAGTATGTCCACTACAATAGTCTAAATTCTGAATTTCTGGAAAGGTGCTACATAATACATGTGGTATTGCATTTCTTGCACTGCACGTAAATAGTGACAGGTCCTGATCCTGATACAAGCCCCCACCCCCCTATATTTGTATGGAACCTCTAGACAATTTTGCATTGCTGAAGGTGTGAATCATCATCCTGAAGTCCTAACTTCAGAGTTTTACTTCTAGTGAAATGCCTTGTTAGATGCTTCATTCCTTTTTTTTTTTTTCTCCTTCTTTTTAAAGTAGTATTCATGGAAATAATTTGTAATATGTTTCATGCTTACAATGAAAATATCTAATGTCTCTTAGCTAAAGGAAAATAGTCAATGTACCCAATCTTTGCAGGTATGAAGAGTTTTTCACTGAACCCAATTTTTCTCTTTTCTGAACATTGAAAGCCAGTGGTAGAAAACAAATGGATGCTGATATTCTAAGATAGCTGTAAGGCTAATAGTAAAGAAATCTGATAAAACGATATCTTGGGAGGTAGTCTGGCAATGATGATATTAAAGTTACTTCTGGCAAAAATAACAGTATATTCAAACAGTAAACAAAATTTACAATAAACACTCTTCCGACATTACAGTGGACGTACCTTGCACGTAGAGACCCATAGATGTATATGTTTTGAACACTTTATCTCCCAGCTAAAGCTAACCAAGAATTTTAAGTTAGTTTTGCAGACATGGATTTTGTTTTTTTCAGAGCATTTCATTGTGGGACTGCAATCAGAGCACAGACACATTTTCAAGTAGAGAGAAAGACACCATCTTAGCTGAAAATGAGGACTGAGAGAAGGGAGAAGGAAGAGAATAAAGAAAACAGAGAGGGGGCAAAATCTCCCAGTTATATATTCTATCTGTATAAAT